>NC_089687.1:20410681-20717954 GCF_031753505.1 Anomalospiza imberbis | reverse complement strand
ATGGGCTTTATCCCGCAGAGATGTCTTGGGCTGCGATTCCCACCCCGAGTTTCGGATTCGTGTCACACGCCGGCGAGGCCCCGCTCTAATGGAAACTCTCTGTGTCTCTGCAGATGGCTTTCCGGATACCGCGATCCGCGCTGGGGATAACTCCCGATGTGGCCATTCACGCGCTTTGATTTCTTTCTCTCCACGTAGAGTCCCCTGCGTTCCATTTCAGTACGAGCAGGCAGGCTGACTGAGTGAAAGGCTGCTTTTGGGATCTTCTGTGGGATCTACACTGCCTAGTGTTGGAGGGTGGAAGCTTTGTGCTAGGGAATCGTTCTTCCCATTATTCTTAAGGAGCGAAGTGAGCTTTCTCTTCAACAATGATGAAAACCGAAGGCAAGGGGGAAAGGACTTTAAGAAGTGCTTCTCCACACCGAAATGCTTACAAATCTGATTTCCATGCTATCAAATGCTCTTTTGATGGTGTAAACAATCCTGATAACACTTCCAACAAAACAGGCTTGCATCAGAAGCTGAGCACCTCTTCCAATGGAGGGGGAAGTGACCCACACAGTCGAGGCAGAGCTGCCACTTACGGCAATAGAGTACACAAGATCAAAAATATGTTTCTGCAAATGGGAAGCTCTTCCTCCACAACCTCTTGTGAAAGCAGTCCACCTGCTGAGACTAAACTGATCAGCCGGGCCACGGCAGCGGAGTATGGATCCTCTCCAGGTAGTCCATCTTTTCTCATTGTCCAAAAAAATAATCTTCTTAATACAACTACCAGCCCCAGTGGCAGTCCTGTGGATTCATTGTCCGTGTCTTCTGCTGCTGACAAAGTCATCCGTAGCACCGATGAGGCAGACTTGGATAAAGTAGCCCTGGCAGAAAAATTTTCTGAGACCAGGAAGCTCTTCGAGAGAAATATAAAACAACGGAGCTCAGTGGACAGATATTCCCCTAGCAAATGTGAAAGAAGTGAAGATAAGAAGAGACATGGTTCAGCTACTGATTGCAGCAATGTGGTGGACCACTTCAGTTTTAATACAGAAGCAAGTCCTCCAGTAGCACCGGAGAAAGTTGAAAATCAAAGTAATGAGGAGCTGAAGCAGCAATATGCTAATAGTGGTTCCAAATCTTCCTTCCTGAATGCAGGGCCCATTTCTAGGAGGCTGGAAAGCTTTCTGGGTGACAGTGATACTGAAGAATCCAAAGAAACTTCCAAAAATTACAGTTCTCCAAATCAGGACCCTTTGAGAGGCCAGCACACTTTGAATTCGTCTGCTGTTGCTGAAAGATGTCTGGAGAAAGGTGCATTCCCCAAAGTGCCTGAGATCTGCAGAGATGAGCCGAGCAAGGCACTTGGAAAAGACAAAAGAGAGCAACTGGTGCTTGAGAGAAACCCGTGGAATATGGGCAGTATGTCTGCTCAGGAGACTCAGCAGACATCAGATAGTGTTTACTCCTCATTTTCTCCCACAGAGGTGACTTGCACAGAGCTGGTTGCACAAGATGAAACCTCGGGGCATGAAAAAAAAGGTTTGGAGAAAGATCGCTTTGATCAAGAGAATCAGAAGCTTATATGTGATGTCCAGGAAGGGAAGAGAAGCGACTGTGCTTTGGAAGTGGTAGAAGAGTTTATGGATGGCAGCAAGACCAGCTGGGAAGAAGAAAGAGAAGGGATGTCTGTAAGAGATGGTGGAGTTACACAAGTACAGGATGTTCTAGAGCAGGAAGAGGATACTGAAGAAGAGGAACAAGCGTTAGAAAAGCAAAGTGAGGACTTCAGTGATTTTGGAATAGAGAATGCAGCTTTTGATGATGACAGGGACATAGAGGCAGAAAACCAAGAGCCTGAAGGCAAAGAAATTTTGGAGGGAGAGGAGGACTATATGTATGACAGTGAATATGAGGAGTTTCCTGGACTTTCTGAAGAGGAAGATCCAGCGCCAGACCGAAAAGTCAAGTTCTCTACAGCTCCTATCAAAGTAAGTACGTTTGAGGGGTTTTTTTTTTGTTTGTTTGTTTTTTAATTGTTTTGCAGTCAAAAATACTCAGGAAATAAATTGTGAGGTTTTTTTGGTTTTTTTTTAAGTTCTAAAAAGCATTTAATAAGTATATGTTTATAACTTTTATTCAACACTAAGTATGAGAGGAGTTACCACTTCAGAAAATTTATTAGTTAGTCACATGTGATTTCTTAATTACAGCTGCTTCATAAGATAATGTAGTGAAGCACATGAGATTTTACTTGCTGGACTTTTTCAGCAGCAGATATCTTTTAGGAGCAGATACAAACACCTTGACCTTTAATACTTTAATTTCTTTAAAATTGAAGCATTAGGAATGATTATTTTCAGTTTTTCTTTTGGCACAAAAGTTTTTTAAAAAATTCAAACAAATCAACAAACCTCCCCATAGAAAACTTTCATATTCAACTTCAGACTTGTTTATGGAATTAACTATAAGAAAATACCAAATGACTCATTCTTGTATGTTAAGATTCTAGCATTCTCTCTAATAATACCCAAATATATGTTGTTTGGTTCTCATAGCTGAACAAGCCTTAGGAGTGTTAGCATGATTATTTTGGAGTTACAAAGTTGCAGAAGTGAAAGTTAGAGGGCAGACTGGCTAATGAGGAGCAGTGTAAATTCTAACTTAACTAATTAAAAAGATTTATGTGTTTGATCTTCCCCCACCAAAAATACCCACAAAATAAGTTGCTCCACAACTCAAATTATGTTTACCCATAGTCTTTTGCAGACTTGAATTATTCTAGTCTTTGTTAAACTTTGGAAGGAGAATTGGGAGACATGGACAAGGATGGCATGGGAGATGGTACAGACTTTCCTTAGCATGGTTCTCTTCTACTATCACATGACTGAAAGAAATAATTTTTAATGGACAGCTTTTACACTTTGTTCGTAGAGAGTCAGGACTCATTTTACTGATCAGAGGCATGGAAAAATTCTGTTGACTCTTGAACTTCCCACAGCAGAGAGCTGTAATTTCCCAGTTTGCTAGCACACCTCAGTTCTCTACCCCAGAACATGTTTTGATTGTGGCAAAAAAATTTGGCAAAATGTGAGTTTTGTTGCATGTGGGTTTTTTTATAGTCTCTCCATAGACAAGCTGACTTTATATGGCTTTCTTCTAGTTGATGTTGCTTTAGTGGTGACCTGGAGCAGTGAAGGGGAGAGTGCTGCTATTGAAAACTGCATAATGAGTCTGGTTAAGGCTGGGAGAGAGCCAGAGGGGCATCAGTCCATTTCTACATGCATTTGTGCAGTCAGTATCTGAGCAAAGTGCCATGTAGAGTCCACTATAAATGTGTTAAGTGACTTCCTGCTGTAGGCAGGGTTTTACTGATCATTGCTGATGTCCTGCTGAAGCAGTGGCCGTTAACAGACTTTTGCCTTCTTTCCTGCGTCTATGCCAGACATAGTTGAAAGCCCTAGTAGAAATCTTAGTGCCAACAGTGATGGAAGCTCTCATGTAGACAGAACCTCAGGTTTTGGTAACAAGCACAGTTCAATTGTAGCTGCTTCTCTGAAAGCCACAGGAAGCAACCTGTCTCAGATTATCATTTACACAATCGAGAGATGAATGGTTAGAAACAGCTGTTAGCGGTTTCCTATGAAAATAACATAGTTCTTGCCATAATGCCCCACTTGGATTGGCAGAATAAACTGTACTTAATAGCAATAGGGTTATTGAGATACATTTTAAGGCCCTTAAATTGAAGCTTGTGATACTTGCCTTCCTTTATCCCCTTTCAGTGAAACTTGACTGTATCTTTCCTACACTGGGTATAGAGACCACTTTCTGCGTGTCATTTTCAAAAGGTTTTCCCTCTTTGTTCCTTTTGCCCAAGCAGTGATTTCTGTTTCCATGTCTGCCTTTTTGCTTCATGTTTTCTATGATACTTAGTGGGAATAAGTCCTGGTTATATGGTTTTGGGGATTTGTACTCTGTAAAATAAAAAAATCCAACTTTTTAATGCCTACCCAGAACTTTCTTTAGTTGTGTATTTTTGATATCTCAGTAACCTTTGAGAAAATCCCAATTTTACCTCACAGAAGGAAATCTCTCCATCTTTCTTCATAGATTTTGGTGCATCTTAAATTGGAAGAGAAAAATACCTCAGTGGTAGCTAAAAGATTATTCCTGGTCCCTACTGACAGCTTAGAGCAGTGCCATAGTGAGAAATGTATCCTAGTAGCTTCTTTTTTTTCAGTTTTATTTAGACTAATAAGTTTGACTAAAATGTGAGTGCCATTTTCAGACATTTATAGCCACTAGAGAAGGTCTGTGATTCTTCTCCTCACAGATGCTCCTGAGAGAGGCCAGGCTGCCCTTGCATTTTTGCGACTTTCATTCTGCATCTCTAGTGATGACAAAGAAACCATCTGTGTCTCTTGCAGTTGCTGTTTAGCAGGTGTCTGGTAGAGTTGAAGAATTCAAAATGTTCAGAATGTATTGGGCAAGAAAAAGCATATTCTCAGATCTTCAGCATTCTGCAGTGATGGAGCTTTGGCTGTTGTATTTGAAATATGCAAATGAGAGGTTGGATATGTCTGTCGGTAATGGATAGAACTTAAGGCACCTTAAAAATAGCATTTATACTGCTGCAGCAAAGAGAACTTGGTTAATATTTCTGTTTCAAAGCTTCTAGTCAGTTGTAATATTGGCAAGGTCTTCGAGTAAAAGAAGGAGACTGTGGAGCTCCCAGGAGGTGTATAAGGTAGCTAACACTGTTAGCACTGCATCTGACCTGTGATGGAGGTCCATAATTGTTGACATCTGTAGCAGGGCTTGAGAACATAATTTGATCTGATCATTTCCGGAAAGATGGAACATAATTACACAAATACTCTGTTTTTGTGTTGCCTTGTGCCTGTGAAAGCAAGCACAGCTGAGACTTTAAAAGAAGTGTTTAAATTCCGTAGAAGCTGTTGATAAATGACATATGGGATTTTTTACTTGCTGTGGGTGACCAGACTCTCTTAAGTCCTGCTGCTGTTTGATCTTTCCAGACACTGGGGAACATTTTATCTTGATTCTTGTTTTCCTGGAGTAGTTTAGAGAATGATACAGTACAGTTAGCAGAACTCCACAGCCTGGGTTTGTGTAATGGTACATGAGCAATTTTTAGTCTCTTATTGCCACATATGAAGCCAGTAAGGAATGTAAAGCACACTCAGCAGTCCAAGGTATTCGCAAGGGAACGGAATTTACCTTTGTCTTAAAAGTTTTCTGAGTAAACTGTGTAAACAATCCACATTACACACAATGCAAATAACATCAGGTAATTCTTCTGCCATCCCTTTATATTTAATTTTGCCTTTGTAATGTAGATATTAACTTGCTGTCTGTTATGAGATTACTTTGAAAGGCTTTAATTAACATAAATATAATGACTGAGTGCTGTTTGACGTTTGTAATTTTGAAACTTTCTGTTTGGAAAACAAATGCTTGTCTTCGAATTGATTTCTTGAGATGTTTCCACCTCTGACTGTGTCAAACTTTGTCCTCCAAGCCTTTAATAGCACAGTGACTAATTTCTGCAATGATTTATGATCCTTAGAAATTCTGTAGCTCAGGTAAGCTGAAAAGACAGTACAGCTGCTGCTGCTGTTTGCTTCTGTTTGCTTATCAGTGTTATCTAGTTTATGTTGCATGGGAGTGTCTGTTCCCAGCTTTTTGTGAATAGTAATATATTTTGAGCTGGTTTAGTCAAGAAAACAGTTTAAAAAAGTAAACAGAGCAAACCCCAAACCTTCATAAAGGCATTACTTTTATATTTTTCACAGCTGAGCATAAATTTGTCTCATAAGGAAACTGAAAGCAGATTCATAGTTTGTGTGTTGTCCTAACCAGTCTAGTTTCAGCTGCTTTTGAGAGAATATGGGAATGCTTCATAGTATTGCCATTTGTCTTGCACATCACAGTAAAGCTGTTTTATGTATAGCTGGGCACAAAAGGTGGTGGTGTTCAGCCTTTCCTATTCTTCAACGTTTTTAGTACAAAACTGCTTACTGTGGAAGTTAATGAAGAGCTAAATGAAGATAACCCTTGAATTAGATTTTGACAGCAAAGCTGCAAATGCTTTTAGGAGATGCACAGATTTTTTAGATCAATGTGTAGACTCGTGTTTTAACACAATGTTGTAGTGTAGTGCTTCAGCTTCCTACAGCCTCTGATTTTTGAACTGTTCACTTGTGTACTTACAAAATCATACACAAAAAGGGGCACAAAATACACTGGCTGGTTGAAGATACCCAAACCCAGGAGTTTCTTCAATAATTAGAGAATTGATGGCTAGTCAATTGTCAGCCATTGCTCAAGCACTTCAGTAAAGTACTTCTGTGGCATTAAGCAAGTATATGATGTGGGTGAGGGTTGATGAAAGAAAATAGAGATTTGATTTGAGAGTAGATTTAAACAGAATTGACTTGTATGTGGGAATTAATTTTTTTTCTTGACAAAAATAATGTGTTTTTCCATTTTACTTTGGGATCTTTTCCAATGACAACTTGCTTGTTTAAAGTTATAGATTTTAATTGTTTTGAAGCTCTGTTTATCAACATTACAACATTTGTAATGTAACATCAAAATAACTTCTCTTCATATTTTAATCTTAATCTCTCCATGGTGCTTTTCAGTGACTTTTCACAAAAAATAATTCTGTTTTGTTCTGTGTGCATTTGAGAGTATGGCATTCCTGCAACTTACTTTACAGTATGAGAGGTTAAAAACATGGATAATAACTGGAGGAAGAAGGTATATATTTTCATACACATTTGAAATTTTTTGTTGTTTTGGGGTTTTTTTGAGAAAATATAATCTTTAGACCTTTATTGAAAGTTTAGTTTTCATATAAGTAAAATTTTTCTTAAGTTAAATGTTTATTAAGCCTAAATGCATTTAATTCTGCTTATAGGTTTACTTGTGTTAAAAAGTTCTGTGATGAACCTTTCCGGTGCCTTTATGGTCCTTGTTTTTTGATGCTATGATGATTCTTCAGCTGTCTGGAAAAAAGCTCTTTCAACTCAAGCTGTCTTTGGCTTTTTTCTTTTTTTTTAATCATACATCTTCTGTTTTGATTTTTAGTAAATGCTTGATATGTAAGTTATACAGTAGTAGATTGGGTAACTTCCTAGATATATAACAAGCTGTGGTAAAAGGCTTGTGAAATTCACATGGTTTCCACAGTAAAATTCATCTGTTTCCCCTGTGTTGAGCCAATAACTTGTGTTTGCTAAAGTATATCTTTTAAAAACACCAGTTGCAGTACTAATAATTTTAAAATCTCTAGCTAGCAGTGGTTTCTGAATAGTAAGATTAGAATTCTTTTGTCTGTAATGCATTTGGTTCAGTGACTAAACCCTGCCAGACATAGTGCAGGGATGAACATGTTTAGCTTTCTCATCAGTCTTCTAAACTGTGAACTTACATTATTTATTATTCACATTTAAATGTTACTTTTGCTACTTGGCAAGAACAACTTGCTGACCAGATCTGTATTTTCTATATTAATATCAACATTTTTTTCTCTCTCATAAAAGATGAACACAATGTTATGATTCCACGTGTACACAATAAAAATTTCTGTATTCTACCCCTGACTCTTCAGTTATAGTTTTTGTAGAGTGCTTTTGCTTTTCTTTCTGTTTTTGCAGTGTTTGGCTTCTGGTTATAAGTTTTACTTTTCTTCTTTCTTTGTAAATTGATGTTTTTCCTAATAATTATTTTTCTGAAGTTTGGAGAGAGGTGTGTTGTTCTTACTATTTTGAAATGGGACTATCTTCTTTTAATTGTGAGGTTGTGGGTTTTGGAATATTACCCAAATGTTCTCATACAGTTGTCAACTGTCACTTTAAGACAAAAGTGTAAATTATGGATAATTGGTTTCAAATAGGCTTTTCTTAGAAAGCTAGTATACATAAATATTAGGATTCTTCACTTGCATAGATACGTTTATGCCATTGTTCTATTAATAGCAATTATGAACATCACTGGAATTTAAGCCACCACTAGTTTTAAATTCTATTATCCACTCCTGGTAGATGAACAATTCCTGTGATCAGTTTTGTATAAAAATGAGCAAATTCCATGAGACTCTAAAATACAATTCTGTTATTTTGCTTTTCCAAATTTCTAGCACTTTATATTGTTGTGCAAGGAACTGGTCATCCCTGTGGTAATGTCATTCTTCAGTAGAAAGTAACTATTTGCATCATCTTCTGCTCTGTTAGACCACTGAGTAGTAAAGAACTAAGAAAATACAGTTGTCACTGTCTCCAAAATGAACTTCTGCTGTTCTCCACATTTTGCTCATTCAACCATTTGATAGTTATCTTTTTAACATTCTAGTCGTACTGTTAATATTTGATTGTATGTATATGAATTTATACTTTTTCTTTCATGCTTTGGTATTTGATTTGTCCTCAGTAACTCAAATATTCTCACTAACAAGTTATCATTTGTCCACTCATGAACTTCCTTTTTATTATTAGTTTAGAATTCATCTTATTATCATTTGACTATGTTTTTGGAGATGCTGCTTTTTCTGTTGGGATGAAAAATAAACAAACTAGGCTGGTCTTGTTCCAAAGGGTGAATAATGCTTCATGAAATGCTTCTGCTGCATATCCTATTTAGTGATTTGGGGGCTGAGGAGGGTGATGAATTTAAAGAACTTAGCCACCTTTTTTCTTATAGTGGTAGAATAAGACCATTTAGATGGTTTTCTTTGTCTGTTTTGCAGATTTTTTCTGTAAAGTTCATGGAAGACATGTGAGTGTGACCATTGTTGTCCTCTGTCCAGTTGTTGCCTATTGGTGCCTGTATAACAGTCACGAGGAGTTTATTTATTAACCTTTATGCAAGACATAGGAATAACAGCTTCTAAGGAAGGTTCTGTCATTGTGGAAGACATAAGATTTCTGAGAGTGGATTTCTTCCTTCCCTTTCAGCCAAGTGGATCTAATGCTTGCTTGCTTACTGAACTGGCTATATGGCCATGCCACATTTCTGGAGTAGGTGTTTTGCAGGGTTTGGGAAGAGTTTCTGAAACTCATCTCAAGTTGTAGTCTGAAGGTGATGCAGTAGGCTCCTCATGGGAAATACTCAATTATATTGGTTGCCTTTCAATAATCTGTTTCAATGACCATTTTTCGGTGTCTGAATCTACTGCTCTGCAGAGCTAAAGCTATACACTAGTGAATGTAAATTCACAGGGAAAATGTTAATTGCAGTTAGTGCTGTTGTATCTCCATGATTGCAGTTACCTGTTTAGGTAGTCTCAACGGAAAATACAACAGTTGCAAAAATATAGTAAGCCAGTGTAAATGAACTTCATGTCAGTGCTGCATGTTCTTGATTAGGGAGATGGCTGCTGCAGCTGCAATGGGTGTTTTTTGTCTTACAATGATGTTGGATAAAACACTCAGTGTCTGCAAAACATTTAGCAGATAAGACAAATGGGGGTGCAGTACTTTTCCTTTTTTTCCAAACTTCTTAATTTAAATACAATTAATGAACATGCTGATAGGCAAGATTAACCCTGTTACATATAGTTTATTCTTCCTTTCTAGATTTCTGTCTTAATATGTGTTGTTTGTTTATCTTTTATTTTTAGCAATTCAGAAACTCAGCTGGAGTGAATACTAAAAATAGTAATGTATGTAGCAAGGCATTTCCTTTTCCTGGGAAACTGCGTGATTCCCTTGCAGAATCAGAAAACTACATCTGTTTGAAACACTGCAATTGGCAGATGGTGTGGGGGGAGGGAAGAAGAGAGGAAGGATTTGGTGGAATGTAGTCCTAATAAAAAAAGTCACACAATATCAAAGAGGAGCTGACTGATTTCTTTTAACTGTTTGGTGCATTTGCAAGATAAAATCTGTTAAAGTAATTTTTTTGAAACTTAAAATGTTACTTCTGTGCAAGCTGGAAACTGTGTGACAGCAGCAGTGTTTATTAAATTGATGGTTGTTTAGAAAATGAGATCTCTGAAAATACCATGATAATTTCCTTACGGATTGTCTTTCAATTATATGATGTTTGAAAGGAGGTGAGAAGACATTTAAAAAAGTTTTCTGTTACATTTTTTAGGTTTTCAGTACTTATTCAAATGAAGACTATGATAGACGTAATGAAGAAGTTGACCCTGTGGCAGCCTCAGCTGAGTATGAACTTGAGAAAAGGGTGGAAAAAATGGAAGTGTTTCCTGTGGAAATTGAAAAAGGTACAAATCAAATCTTGAACATTTGCAAGAGATATTATGGGAACAAAAGATAAAACCATAACTGTATATTCCCCAAATTTAGGTCTTGAATTTTTGAATGTGTGTCTAGGGTTAGATTTGTGGCTAGTTCTGGTGAATTTTAGTGAGTGTTAACTGGGCAGGCCTCTACTAAGTGCAGATTGTCATTCTGAATTGAAGTTAGGGAGGCTACGGGGCAAAAAGGCTTTAAGTAGTATCTACATATAAAATATGTTCTATTTTTTTCTCTTTTCAGAAATGAATTTCTATTATCTTTTGTGTAGAAAGATTTGAAATGCTTTGAAACAACTCAGGACTGCTAACTGTTACATCATATGTCATGCAGCTAATGTTAGATTTTTGAATCCCTTAGGTGACAGGGGTCTGGGCATCAGTATCATTGGAATGGGAGTTGGTGCTGATCAGGGACTGGAAAAACTAGGTATTTTTGTAAAAACAATAACAGATGGTGGAGCTGCTCAGAGGGATGGACGGTGAGTTTTTCATTGAATCGATTATGCTTTTTACACATTTCCAACTGAGCCCAGTTGATTTCATTAGATAAGCTGAATACAGTGAATAAAAGTACAAAAGTACTGAATGTAGCTGAATAATTATTACATTCCTGCTTTATAAAAAATGAGTTTTTTATTATAGGGCATTTTTGCTAAGTAACTGTAGATCTGCTTACAACACATATGAGAAACATCCAAAATGAGCTCATGTGTAGAAGTATCACAAAATCATGTTGACACTCCAGAACACCAGTCACTGTGTAAATAATGTAAAAAACATCAAGTCAAATACTGTGTAAATTTGAATTGATGATTTTCGTAGTAACAGAGGATGAGGACACTATTTTTAAGCAATTTCAATGGGGGTCAGAATTTATCATTGTAAATACTAGTGAGTTTTAAGTGGTATTTGTCATGTCAAAAATGTTTCAAGCCAAAATACTGTTGTTTAACTGATAGCTAAGCATTTATTTATTTTACAGAATTCAAGTAAATGATCAGATTGTTGAGGTCGATGGCATAAGTCTAGTGGGAGTTACTCAGTTCTTTGCAGCCACTGTGCTAAAGAACACCAAAGGCACCGTGAGGTATGTATGTTTTCTCTGAAATAATAGTGTCTTTTTGTCATTTTTCATTCATGGAGAATACAAAACCACAGTATGAAAATTTTACGAAGATGTGGAAGGCAACAGTGTAGCAAACTCATTTCTTAAGCACGTCTTAAGATTTTTTGCTGCAAGATAATTTGGTTTTTTTCCTGTAGGTTCCTGATTGGGAGAGAGAAGCCGGGGGCTGAGAGTGAAGTAGCCCGTCTCATTAGTGAGACCTTAGAGCAAGAGAGATGTCTGTACGAGCAGCACTATGTTCATGATGATACAGAGCAGGTAAAACATTGTTCATGCTTTGCTAATGGGGTAAATGGTGGGATTTAATCAAACTGAAGTAAAAAAGTATAACACAGGCAACTTGTTAAGAACAGGAAAATAAGCACTTCGTACCCTACTGTTGTCAAGGCACATGGTTTTTGCTTTATCACTAATCCAAAATACACTTTTAACTGTCAGCTCTATGTGATAGTTTCATGCATGTCTTTCTTAGCTCTCTTTTGTGGAACTTTGATGAAGGTGTTTGCAAGTCATCTTTAACACCTACCACAGGTATAAGAAATTAAAAAGGAATAGTAACTAGTCGAGAAAAGTTATGCAGCTGGTTGGATTCCTTGATTATATGCTTTGGTTATTGCTACTACCTTAATGCAAAAGTGTGTGTCTGTGTTACAGAATGTCATGATTTTCTCATTTTGTCAGGATGATGACTATGATGATGATGAGGAGGATACATATGAGTCACATTTACATGGAAAATCTGTAGAAGTTTTTGATCTTCCTGAAAATGAAGATATTGGTTTACTACTGGATATGGATTCAGCACAGTCTCTTCTTAAATTTAAAGAGGTGTTGTAATATCTTAAATATTCTTTTTGATGCACTGGGAAACACCTGAACCTTGTAGAATTTGGATATAATCTCCTTCATGTTCTCTCTCGTTGCTTTGGTTTTGTTTTTTCCCAGTGTCACCAATAAATATTCTGGTAAATGTCCATTGGAATGTAGGTCTTCTATAACTTTTTATGTCCAGTTTCCCTATGCATATTTACATTAAACAATCTTTTGATTTAAATTAAAATTTAAAAGCCCTTGGAAACAGGCAGTAGAACCCAGCCCCAACTCTGTCCTTGTTTTCTGAGTATTGCATTAGATAGATATGATGCTTCCCTTAGTTCTCCTGTGGCCCATTGGCTTGTGTTTGATGCCCAGTAGAATGGCTTTAGCTGCAGAGAGTGTGGGGGCTGTGCAAATATGCCTGTTTTGAATGGACTCAGGTGTTGTAAGATGTTTTTCAGGAAGACAAGAAATACATATCTAATTTCTTGGTTTAGTCCCTGCAGTCTTCTGAGAAATCTGTGTACATAAAAGCACTTGATTCTGTAGATAGGCATATTTTTGGCTTGGAGAGTATTTTTATGGTGTGTTTTTTGGAAGGAATGCATTTGTAAACCCAATAGGGCATTCCAGGCTCTGAATCACAACTTAACATAATTGGAAATAGTACGGTTCTCTTTTCCCAAGGTTTTTATAAAGGAGCATATTTGCTTTATTCAGGTCTGTGGGATTTAGTCAGGGACTTTTAAATGGTACAGACTTTGGCATTTAGGAGACCAGGCTTCTATGGTAGATTTAAGTGCCTGTCATTTTCACTCTGGGAGGAGAAAAATATACTGCAAAGAAACTGTTTTGTCAGATGCTATTGGCTGCTACATGAGCTTATTTTTGTGAAGGATTGGTATTTTGTAGATCTCCTAAGTTTGTTCTCTTGATAATGTGTCAGTGAGGAAGTAGAAATTGCAGGCTGCTGATCTCTAGAGAACATTCACAATTTTTCTAGGTTTGGAAGCATTGCAGCAAGCTGAAGCTTCTTAAGTGCTGTATTTACTTGGGATACAATTATAATCTCATGCAGAATCATTACTGTGCTGTTACTAACAAAATCTAAATGAAGAATTGTCATGGATTCACCAGTTTTAATTTGGGATTAGTGCAATGTGCCTTGACAAAAAAAGAAAATCTCCACAGGGTTACAGATGGAAAGAGAGATACAAGGAACAATTAATACTTGTTTAAAAAAAACTTTACATTTGGCTTAAGTGTAGTCTTTTTGATTTCTAATAATACTGTGAAGATTTGTGGTGTAAAAATACATGGCTCAATTTTAAAATAAAGCCAGCACATTTATTTTTAAGTGCTGATTATAAAAATACTATTAAGTTTTTCCTTTATTCTGTGTCCCAGTTGTCATCATAAGTGCATCGCTGCCTTTTCATTACCCTGGCACATTGAAACTTAATCTTTTCAGCTTAATGTGTAGACAACAAGGGGAGAATTTTAGGGTGGTTATGTACTGTGGAATTTGCTTGAGGTTTGAGTAATTTTTATTTTTTTTTAATAAAAGCTCATGATTACTTCTCCTGTAATTGACCAATAATTACTTTGATTTTATGCCATTTTAACAATGGTATGGGGAAAAAGGGAATCATGGAGAAATGATTCCCTTAAGACTAGCATTTTCAAATGTAATTTTGTGTGCTCATACAGTTTTTTTCATCTGTTCCAGCTACAATTAAAACATGCAGTAACAACAGCTGAAGTGAATCAACTGAAGGAGAAAGTAAGTTTTCAAAGAATAAAATTATTGTTACTTTTTTTTGTTGGGCGCTTTGTTTGGGGGGCTTTTTTGGGGTTTTTTGTTTGTTTGTTTGTTTTGTTTTGTTTTGTTTTTATGGCTACTGATTGTACCAGGAATAGGCTGAATGCAAAAGGCAGCAATCAGTTTATGCCTCAGGCACTCTCTACTCTATGCTAGACAGACATTTCTGAATGAGCTGAAGAGCTATGCTCAAATTAAAAACAAAATAAAAAAAAAAAGAAATCGACCAAACAAGTAAGGTCCCAAAAGTCACATAAAACAACTAAAAAAACCCACCAAGTCTCCACTTTAAAAAGAATGCTTCGGTATTTCTGCTTAGAGTAGCTGAATATTGTGGAGAGCTGTATGAAACAGCTCATGAACAAATATGAGAATATTACCAGTGGATCAAACTTGTCATATTTGAGAATAGATTTGGCCAGACAATGGTATGTGGCTGTCTTTCTGTTACCAGAAGTTATTTCTGTTATCCTCTTTCCCTCAAATTTCTGACCTGGTCTGGGCAGAGAGTTTTTTTCAGTAGTTTTGTTTTTTGCTGAAGATTGGTTTAATGCCTCTGCTTATTCTGAGAAAGGGTTTCTTGTTCTTTTTTGCTGCTTTTACCCCTGATGCAGAGTTATACATGGCCTTTTTCTGAAAATACTGTGTCTGAGTGAGCAGTTTCTTTTATTCCATTGCCCTTCTGTGTTGCCTTGCTCAGAAATGCATATCCTAGGACAAGCTGCAGCACATTGCTGGGAACAGGTAGCAAGTAAAGAGGGTAAAGTGCTTCAGTTTGCAATAATTCTCAGTAGCAGTATCTTTTGGGGTATTTCATGCACTCTGCAGTTTTTGAGGCAGGGCAGACAAAACTACTTATGACAGTTCCCTTTTTGATTCCTGACAGTGCTCCTCCTGTTTCTAGTATTCTTGGTATGTGGCCCAGCTGGATTGCACAAAAGCTGTTAAAAATGTTGGTGTTAGTACAACTTACAACCCCACTTCTAAATTCAAGAAATACTCGGTCCTTTCAACATCCTTGTTCCATTGGCAGGTGATCTTAACTGGCTTCAAAAGCAGTGATTTGTTTCTGCAGTGGAAGTGGTGTCCCCAAAGAAGGAGGCAGGGACAAACTAAGCTGTATCTTGCCTGTTCACTCCTCCAAGGCCTGGAGAGCTTCACATGTTAACATTCCCATGTGTAATGTGGCTGCTATCCAGCTGAAGGGGTGGCATCCCTTTCATTTACTGAGGGAATATTTGGTGGTTTTGTACATTAGCTCAAGAAAAGGAAACCCTGCACGTGCCATCATTGATTAGGAAGACCAGTATCATATAAAGTTACCTAGGGAAGATCAACTGATCATGCTATCTTTATTCAAAAAGCTGTTGGTAACAAAGTAGTAGGACAGAGAGCTTGTCTTATACAGGTTAAGTTTTTTTATCTACGGTTGCCTTTGAAGGTATTCAAAGTAGGCCTCTCCAGAGATGCTAAGCTCTGGTGAGATCTTAAACAATATAAACTAATAATACAGATCTTGGTCACTTAATCTGTCTAGAAAGATGCAATACCAATGAGAAAGCAGTAAAAGACTCTTGGGTTTCAGTTCTTAACTTGGTTAGATTAGCAAAGGTTGGAAGAGTTGATGTGATTACTTTAAAAGTTGTGTCCTGTTTTTGTATTACTGATAATTATGTAATTATTATTGGCTATTCTCTACTTAAACAAGTATCAGCAACTGGTTTTTATTTCATCTTTTAAATGAGATTAATTTGTTAAATATTAATCTTTTCAGTTAAAAGTTGTTGAAGCAGAAAAAAGTGAATGGAAATTTAATCGAGCCCAACTACAGCAAAACTTGGATGAAAGCAAAGAGAAAATTAAAAAGTTAGAGACGTACTGGTTAGAGGCACAAAATCTATGCAAAACAGTAAATGAGCGTCTTAAAGAGACTCAAGAACAATGTGATGCCCTTGAAAAGAAATACAGCAAAGCCAAGAAATTGCTTAAAGACTACCAACAAAAGTAAGTACCCCAAAATACCAGGTCTCTATTTATTGCTTGTATGTTTTGTACAACTTGGAGAAAGCTGTCAGCAATACGTAGGGGAATAGGATTTGCTTAACATACCTCCTTTTCATTTGTTAGAGTGCAGGGAAGAAGTGGGCTACAAATGCTGAGTTATTCCATACTTTACATCACCAGCTTCTGGAAAGGTTCTCTGAAAATCTTGCTGCTACTTTTGATTTATAGCTGAGGAAAAATTCTTTAGAATTTCAACGACAACTTTAAAAAAACAACTTAGTTTAAAAGCTGTAATACATCTATACTTTTTGGAAGTATACTTGAAATTTGATATAACGTGTTAGACAATACCTTTTGCTCCTTGTGAAAAACCCTCAGCTTGGCTGACTTCAATGTTCGAGATAGAGTAGGCATCAAAAGATATTTCATAATAGCCAGATACATGTGATTTAGTCTGAGTTAGTTATATCTTGTAGGAGGAGTAAAAAGAATTTTCAGAGAAATTAAAAGTTTGGGGATATGTATCTAGCCCACTTAAATGGCAGTATGAAAACAGTATCTTCAGTCTGTTGAAGTCTTTTGGTTTATTAGTAGAAATAATATTGTTTATTAGATACACCTATGGGGGACTCCAGCACTGTTGTTTTGTGGTAGTGTCTAATTGTTCTGTGATCTTCCCTCTTAGCAAAAGAAGAGGTAATTGCAAAATATTTGTAGATGTGTCCTGATAATACAGAACACAACTGTTGCTTTTGGTAGTTGCTGTAAGCATATAATACTCTTGTTCCAAATTTCTCCACTTGCTACTTAAAAAGGCAATTTATTATGATCTTTTGCTCTGTAGTCCACATCCAGAAGTGTTACTTTTCACAGTACGTTTTTGTGCTGTTTGGTGAGCTTTTTAAAGGTCTCCTTTCCCCTCTCCTCCCAAGCTTATCCGCATGGAAGTTCAAAAGTACGTGAAGATGACTGCTAACATGCTGCTTTCCATTCCCTCGCTGTTTAGCAAATTCCCATTACTCGTTTGATTGTCCCTGAAGCTTTTGCATCTGTTCTAGATGTTTTATGCTTATTTTCTGGTTTTGTATGTCATTCCATATGATGCAGGTAAAAACAGCTTTAATTTTTGTTTCCTTCTTGTAGTCATTGTTTCTTTTTTGTACAACCCAGCCATTGCAATTGCTGTAGGATGAACCAAGTAGAAACTTGAAATTCAATTTATTTTCCAACAAAGAATTTTGCCATAGCTTTCAGAAGGAAGACATACTCTGTGTGTGCATGTATCTTTGTGGAAGAAAGTAAGATGTAGTGATTGGAGTCATGCATGTATTTCAGGCTTATGCATATGCAGCTTGCCACTTTTAAAATGAGAGATGGTTGTAAGTTTGCAGAAAAAGTGTTGCCACACATCCTTTTCTGCCCAGAGTAAATCACAGTCATCTGTAGACAGTAGAAGCATACAAATAAATACATCATTTTGTGATATTATAAGATTAAAGAATCAGTTATAACTTGCAGATTGGTTTTTGTCACCATTCACTAATGGAATGCTTTTTAGTAAGTGCAATTGTGCATATTTCTGTTTAACGTATTTTTCTACATTTCTGTATATTACTGCTTCATAGACATGTACATATTTTTTTCACCAGAGAAATAGAATTTATGAAGAAAGAAGAAGATCATTCAAAGCTTCTTGAAGAGAGAGACCAGAAATATGCAGAACAACTGAAAATATATCAGGAAAAGGTAAAGCAGTATTATATTTTAAAATAAACTTCTGCATTTTTGGAGACTTGTATCTCACTTCTGAATTTTAATTCTTGCAGATTTCAGAGCTTGAAAATAAATTAAAAGCATATGAGAAAATGCCTTATGTGTTTGAAGGTGGCAGTTTATTGGAAGATGACTGTCAAAGTCCAGGCCAATCTAACGAGTCAAAGATAAAAGATGACAATGAAAAAGAAACCAAAGCAATAGAAGAAAGAATAAATTCTTTAGACATGCTGATTTCTGGTAAGTAGATTGTAGTATTTTTTTATTTGCACTTAAGTAAAATTAGGAGGAGTTATATGTATAGTGGTTTTTTTGTTGTTAAGAGATGTGAAGTGTTTGCTGTTTCATACTGACTGGGTAAATGTTTTAGCTGAGTCAGTGTGGATACTTGAGTTAGGTTCCCCCAACATTTTCAGTATAGTTGTAATTTATTTCTTAAGTGTTGTGAGAAAGAGGAGATGGATGGAGAGATAACTATTTTAACTGTTCTTCCGATTCTCTGTTAGTGAAACTAATAGTGGGACGAAAACACTGAGATATGTCAGTTAAAATCCCATTTATTTCAAGCTGTAATTTGCAGTAAACTTGCTATGATTTTTTTGTCTCATAATTTTATGCACAGAATGTTACAAAATATCACATGGAGGTTCAAATGAGAATGAAATTTTTTAAATACTTGGTAAATTCTTACTTTGTAAAGAGTTTCTGTCCTACAGAATTTTGTTAGGAAAGCACATCTGGGGCACAAATTTTCATCTATTTGAGAACAGAATTTGGTTCTCAATCCATAATACAATTATATTCTGTTGGATTTTATTATTTTTTAATTGAAGAAGTTGAGTAAAAGTATATTTCACATTAAATAGAAATTGCTAATGCAATATGTAAAATAGTGCAGTATAATATAAAAAGTATTTTCAACCAGTAATGATTAACAGGTACAATAATTCTGACTTAGATTCTGAGTATTTTTCTGAACAGTGGGTTGGTGAACTTGTGTACCAGTTTTTACTGCGTTTTTTTGTTTACTTTTTTTAAATGTATTTGTTGCAGATTTTGATGCTTTTGTTGGGGATACTCCCAGATTAGACACCAGTGCCCACAAAGCAAAAGCTCAGCTTGCTTTGAAAGTGAAACGCCAGCCACCTTCTCGATCAAAGCTGAAAGAATCTCTTGGGGTTGCAAATCTGCAGGTACTGACATTGATAATCATGCATTCTGGGTAGTGTCCATGTGTTGAGTTTGGTCTGTATTTGCAATTGTAAGTGTTCTCCATGCTTCATTCAGGCTGTGTCAAAGCAACGTAGTTTTATGATGCATCAAATAAAAAGCCTTTTAGGCTTCATAACATACATGTGAACTCTGGTGTGTTTTTGTGGCACAGTTAATTTGAAGTTAGCAAATAACTGTGTGAGCTTGTTCTGTGGTACTTCTGCTTGCTGAAAGATTTTGATGCAGTGATATGTAGTGAAATATACTAATTTATCTTGTTATGCCTTCATCTGGAACAAGTTAGTTACCAAATTTCTTCAAAAACTAAAGAGTTCTGAAATGCTTCATTATTCCATAAGTCATCATTTGAGTTCACAAGAAGTGTACCAGTAAAATGTTCTCATGTTTCTGGATAACAGCTGAAGAACTGGGGTATAGTCAATATATGAGAGAGCCTGTCATAGAAGGAGGACACTGAACTATTTCAGTGAGACTGAAAACTGGCCACATTGAACTGGAATGGCTAAGGTGTACCAGAACATTTCTGATTTGGCTAGAAAAAGATTACTTGGGATGTGCAGAAAGATGTGTATAGAGGTGGGTAACAGCCTCTAAATCAGATTCATGTGATTCAGATGGTATCCACAAGTATGTAAGTTCAGAAATTTTCCTGAACAGAGGAAATTTGCTTAGCACATCCTTCCACCCTGGTAAAAGAACAGACAATAAATGAGTATATGTCATGTTTATCATAAAATAACTTTTGAATTTATTGAAGGATGAGGATTCAGAAGACAGTGTTCTCAACAGAGAATCTTCCACTATGTACCTAACTAAGACCTTAGAAACAAGTGAAAAATTACCTCTCCCATGCCTGGATGACACAGATCGAAAGAGTGAAAAGCCTGAGAAAAGAGAAAGCACAGAAAGTCCTCTAGAGTCAAGTCCTTCCGCTTCCACACACTCTTCTCCAGTACACAAACCAAACAATGAAAATAGCACAACCACCACTCGTTCACCTCCTCCTGAAGGGATGACTCCAAATTCTCCTCAAGGGTATCTCAAGAATGTTAAGCAAAGAGAAGCAAAAGGGAAAGGGAAAGAAGCCAAGGGTAAGACTTACGGGTTTATTATTATTTATTTCTTTGGGATTGAAGTTTTACAGCTTTTTGATGTAATCAGGAAAGGTTCTAATATATTTTAGCAAAACACTAAGCTTCATAAGTGTCAATGTATTGGAGAGTAAGTCTGATGGATTTCCCGATTCCGAGAAAAATTCATTGTTGACTTTGTGCTTCCAGACATTATGTGAGTGTTTAAACAAGATACAGATTCTAGAGTATTGTGGGAATTACTGCATTACTCATCATGCCCTCTTAGGATATTTGTCACTAGAAGATGGTTAAAGGTATTATAATCAGCCTAGTCACTACTAGTCATAATTTGGTAGGAATAGTTGGCATTTTTCTTATGAATAATTGAAAAAGGGATCTAATATTATATTTTAAATCTTTGATATTTTCTGTAATCAGTCAGTACAAATGTATAAAGACAGATGACTTGCTGTCTTTGCCCTACAGCTCAGGCAAAACCATTATTTTAATACCCTGAAACAGGATTTTATATTGTCCTTATTTTCTGTGTTTCTAAGAAGTGTCAAACAAAAATAGTCTAAAAAAACCCCCACTTATTAAGACACATACCTAATACATCTGCAATTTTGCTTTGCTTTATACAGTTTTTTTTTGTGATGGCAGAAGCATTGTAAACTTGTTTTTTGTAAATTGGACCCTGGAATTGCTAATTAGTGCAGTACATGAGGATTGGTATTGAAAGCTTGCTCTTTGTGAACAAAATGACACTAAATGCCGTTTCTGCTAGATTGTTGCTTTCTAAGTGTATTTAAATGTTTGCCTATTACTTTATTGAATTAATTGTTTCTATTACCTTTTCATCCATTCATGTATCTGTCTGTATTTTAACCTACTGTGCTGTGTTTAAGAAATTACCTCTTTCCTTAAAATACTGCCTCTGGAAATAGAGGTGGAAACAAATGTCAGTATTAGAAGTATTTTTTCTAGTTTTGTATTCAAGTTGATAGGAAAAATAACCAGTTGAACTGTAGTTATAATTTATTGGATGTTATGTATTTAGAAAGAGTGCTTAACTAATTAGGTAAAGTTCTTATGTTCATCAGAAACTACTGATTAGATATGCAAAAAAAAAAAAAAAAAGGGAAAAATCTTGACTATCCTGACTGTCGGGTATGTAAGCTTTGAGTTAATCCTTCCTGAAATATATAATGGTTATTTGCTGATGGAGTGATGGGTAGTTGACCTCAGTTTTGTGTACTAAACAGGATTTTTGGCTTTTATGATCCTTGAAGGAGTCTGTATATCATGTCAGGACTTGTTTCAAAGGTAGAGCTTAAAATTTACTTTGTTTCTCAAAATGTGAACTGCGTCTCTTTCACAGGTAGCTAAGTTAAGATAACGCCTGATTTGCAACACAAAATGTATTTCAATTATTTTTTTTTAAATCTAGTAGCCTGAGAATTTAAAAGTAAGTACATTTAGGACTTTCAGTAATCTGTCACAGTCCTATGAGAAGAGGTCGTGTGCTTCTTGTCACTTAATTTTGCACAGTAATTGAGAAGTTGGTATTGTACATGCTTCCTTTGGCAAAAAATTGGGTCCTAAGAGGTTGTACTCCAGTTTTGAAAACAAGAGTCTTGGAGGAGCTTCAAAGTCCCAGTTGTTTCTTCAGAATAGTCAAAGTTTGTATGCCATTTCCAGTAAGCATTCAGCTTGTCAGGAGCTGTTGGCTCTCCAGGTGCTGACCATCATGTTGGTTAGGCACACCTTCTGGAGCTGGAATTGTGTACGCAGCCCATGTTTGCAGCACCTGGCCTGGACTAGCTACTGGACCAAAAATAATACTAGAGGAGCATCTCTAATACTTCAAGAGTAATAGAGAAATACTTAATGCTATATCTTATACATATATATATGGTTATGTGGTTGTATGCTTTGAAGTTGATATTTTGCAAAAGAAAGAGGTATTTTTTTCTAAACCTGTCGTAAACTTATTTTTGTTTGTCATTCATTAGAGCAAAATACTGTGGTAATTTTTACCTTTCTGTAGACAGTATAGAATTACTCTTTTTAAAAAGGAATATTTTTGAGTAGTAGTCAGTAACTGTTATGTTGCCATTTTTCAATGGCCTGGTACAGACAGAATGATGGGAAGATGCCACAGAAAATAACTTAGGCTGGCTGATATGGTTGTAGTATTTTCAGTTATCTGTGTGTGGGAATAGGAGTTTTAACACTGTCATCCAGGTCTTAGTATCTGACTTACAAGCATCATCATTAGCAGCTGAAAACTGCAGGGTTTTTTACAACAACATTTTTATTTTTCACCTCTCTATGAAAAACAGAAGAAAGGAAAAATGAAGAAAAGACAGCAGAAACAAATGAAGGAATTCCCTCAGGGAAGTCCAAAAGGAGATTTCCAGATTTTGGGTAAGATTTTACATGTGTTCCTTTGGAAGTAAGTGTTGTTCTGTGTTATTTTTGAGACTATTATGTTCTCTAAATAAAACAATGTTGAGGAGTCCAGTAATGCTACTTCATAACACCTTTGAAGATGGGGTAAAGCTTGTTGAAGCCAGCTAACATTAAAGACTTAGACTGGTACTGCAATAAATGCATCATAGTGTATAACATAAAAATCAGCTGATTTCACACGCTGATACTGTAGTTAGTGACTTTGTTCAAGTTGCTGTGCATTGCTTAGGAGCATTAATAGTAAAACTGTGGTTTTCCTCCTGGTTGTATCCACTATATGCTAGGCTTCTTTAGGCATTTTTTGTATTTATTTTGGTTATCTGTGGCTCTTAAAAAGGTAGTGTCATGCTTCTTAAATAGAATATGAGTGCCAGAACTTTTTTAATTGCATGCATAATCTGCAAAATTATGCTTTGTGTAACAATATAAATGTGGCTTTTTGTAACAGTTGAAGTCAATGTGAAAACTAACTTGCTGATTTAAAGAAATGTAAATGTAAGTGCTTTATGAAATTTGTGTTTTTTCACTTCAGTGGATTGCGGAAATCTGGGGGCAAGGGTAAGAAGCAAGAAAAAGAAAATCTAAGAGGTTCTCTGGATAGCAGGTAATTCTTCTGTTAGTTTATACATACATGCTGCATTACTAAAATTTGTAACCTAAGGATTTATTTAAAACTGTCATTAATGTTTGATCTTAAAGTACATTCTTGTATAACAGTGGCAAAATTCTGTGAAGATTTAAAGATACAGAGATGAGCTTCTAATCTCACAGAAGAGAGTAGAGGAGACAGCCTTAAAACTGTATTTTGCTTAGGAAGATGAATGTTGAGTAAATTAAGTTAGCAATTATTTGAAATTATTAAATTGTGTGGAATACTGCAAAAATATGTGTCATTATATAACTCATTGTTTTGCATGGATATTTAAAGGCAAGTATCAGTTTTCATTTCAAGTACCACTTGTACTGTGAAACTGGTAAAAATAAGTGGTGTGTTTTGAGTTTGTTCTTGTTTTTAACGGGGTGGTTGTGTGTTTGAGGGGTGGGATTCAGGTTTTTGCTGTTGTTATTTAAACAGAATTTCATCTGCTTATCTCAGAGGTTCCCGAGAACTTTTGGATGACTCTGGCAACAATCTATCTGCATCAGATTCAGATTCCCCTGTTCCTACTTGCATGCCTTTCTCTTGGTTTGGAGACAGCCACAAAGAGCCTCAGGTTTCAAGTAGCAGTCTGCAGGTTACTCAGAGTGGGCAGGATGGTTGTGAGCATGGTCAAGACAAGAACAGAAGCAAGGTAAAGATGACTAATTCGTGCTTTGAATATTTAAGTGCTGCATCTTGATAAAGTAAAAATATCAGTGGTTAGTGTGTGGAAGCCTAATGACTTAGTCCTTGACCACATCACCTCTTACAAACATTGCTGGAGAAGTCTGAGATTCTACAGCTCTTACAAGCAGGAATTGTGTGAGTGTTCCTGTTCCCTCCTTCAGCTGAAGCATCAGTAGAGGCTATTCAGGCTGAAGTAGTATCTAAGGAGGAATCTTAGGGCATGCTTTTTCACTGGTTGGTAATGCTAAAAGTAATGCTAGTTTCAGGAGAGCATAGTTTTAAAGGTCTAATCTGTTTTCCAGACTAGTTCATGGAGGAATTATGCATAAGTAGAGGTCAGCTGTCCAAACAGTTGGCCAGCCAGTTCTTACTGTACTGGAATGTGGGGTTGGAGTACCAGACAGGTGGAGGAAGATGGTATCCTAGTTTTCATTAACAAATGTAGTCTTAAAAGCCAAAAAACAGATCTATAGAACACTTTCTTCCAGGTTTCTGAGTAGCTAATAATCTAATAATTTAGAGCCTTTTAATCAGATCTTAAGAGTGAGGCTACACAGTTCAGTCTATAACCATAGTTACCCTCTCAACAGTTTAAACTATTTGAAAGAAACAGCTTTAGAAACTAAAAGGTGTAATATGTGTGCTGTCTGAATATTTGGTAAAACCTTTTTCAATTTAACACTGTTCTCAGCAATTTTACTGACTGTATTCTTGTTTCTTTTGGATTTTGTCAAATAGAAAATTGCAGTTATTTGAGTAAGGGGGTTTATTCTTGAGTTTCACACTTTCTCTTCACTTTGGATGGCTAAAATGCCCCTTCATGTTTTGCTTTTCTTCTGTGCTGTTATAAAGAAATTAGTTGTTCTATATGGAAGAGAAACTTGCCAGGTTGTGGTTCATGAAGTCACTGATATTTTGCAGAGATTGCAGAATACAAGTTTGCTTTCCATGTTTCCAGATGGTGATTGGATTGAAACACTGTTGTAGTACCTTTTTTTAAATACTTTGTTTCACTAGTGTAAACCTACAGTCCCTGTGATAGTAGTAAATTGTCTGCATAAATAATTTTTAAAAAGAACAGGAAGTGGTTTTAGAACCAAACAATCCTTATTATAATGCAGGAACTTAATAAGAGTAGGAATTTTTTAATCTCTGAAGTAGAACAGTACTTCACAAAATGCTGCCCAGTGTGCATCAGTCTTGTGTATTTACAGCTCCTGCATTGGTTGCTTCTCTTGGAGCCTGCAGTGGCCAGTAGATGTTTCTGTAAATAACCCAAGAATTTGGAAGGTATATGCATATACTTGGGTACAATTTCTGATTAAATAGGAATGCATGGTTAGCCTCTTAATAGGCTGGTCTCTTGATAGGCTGTAGCTGGTCTCCTAATAGGCTGTAGCAAAGCTATGAAGAGGTGTTTCCTGTATAGATAAGCAGTCAGTGGGTTTGTCTTTCAAAATCATTGATTCAGAGGAACCCATTGGTCCCCTCTTCATTGCTCCTTTCTATCTGATTTAAGTAAGTTTTGTAAGCATAGTAAAAGTTCCACTGCTGCATTTCTACTATAAGCACCCATAATGTGCTTAAGCAGCTCTTAAAGTTTTCATATACCTACCATATACACCTACCATATACACCTACTTTTGTCAATCAGAAAGTTACAGATGTTACCAGATTGAATGCTTTCTTCCTTTCCACGTTGTTCTGAAGTAATAGTCTTTTCTTACTGGACTATACTTCCCAAGATGATTACTGCTTCCACCCTCCAGCTGGTTTCTTGCCTGCTGGTTTGGGGTTTTTTGTTTCCTTCTCATGCTCCAGTATGTGATTGTTGTTTGCTCCTCTCTTCCTTAGTTCCAGTTGCAAACCAGCAGCTGGAAGATTATGCAAGTCTCCAGCTATATTCCTGCTTTGTAAAATGGTGGAAAGTTGATCCCATTGAAGAACAGATTCTCATACATTCATTAATCATAAAATCATACTTTTCCTCTCCAAAGTCAGGCTGTTTTCACTTTACAATGTTTGGGGTCTTTTGTAAACATGGTAACGTGACAGTGGTTGCTGCTTCAAATGAACGACTAATTGTTGTAGATCTGAACTTAGGGTTGATAATTACATTTGTACAGTAACAAGGCTTTGGCTTTTTTTTGCTGTGAAAAGACATTAAAACTGACAAAGAAATGTGCTTGACCGCTCAGAAGTGAATCTTGTTACTAAAACAATATAAAAGCAAGGGACAAAGTCATCTTCCCAGAATTCAAGGGAAGAATACTCCTTTTTGTTGATATTAACTCAAAATTTATAAATAAAGCAATATAGCATAAATACCGCAATAGAATTTATTCCTTTTATGTTTGTAGTATCCCTTGTGATCATGTGACAGCATTTCTTAAACAGGAGGTAAAAGTAGAAAGTGAAAATAAGAACTGTGTCATGTAAAAAATCTCAGGAACTGAGTCCTTTGCATCGTGTATCATTTTTGTAGTTGTGTTTTAGCATTGACGATGTAAGGAATATAATTATGTTCCTTATTGCCTGGTTTCTGGTTTTGCAAAATTTGCCTCTGAAAGTTACTACACTTGAAATGTTTTTATTTTCTTAAAATGGTTCTGAAGTTAGTTTTAAACTTACAGTTTGACAAAGTAGTTAGTCAGCTTCTTGATCCTTGTGAAAACAAGAAACACAGGAACTAAAATCCTGTGTGCTTTCAGACAGTTCTTAAATTAGTCCCTTGATGTAAATCTGTCCCATTCTCTGATACAATACACACACATACAGAGTGTTTATACTCATTGTTTTTCCAGAATACTACTTAGCTTCTGTAAGCGTGTATGCAGTCTCATTTGCAATGCAAGGAAGAACAGTGTGGTATAAATATATCCTAGTACCTTAAATGGTAGGAAGCATACCTGAAACCTCTTCTGTCCAAATTCTATGCTATTCAAGAGTCAAAAATCTTTGCAACTGGTTCTAAATGCTTAAAAGGAAATGACTTCTATAAACTGATTAGGAGCAGGGGGAGGAGGAAGCATTACAACTGGTGCTCAGATGCTTTACTTTTGGCTGTGTTTTTATTATTGTATCTTTTAGTTTTGTTTGACTGAGTTGTTCCTGATTTTCTCTGTAAAGGTAGAAAGAGTGAACAGAGGGTGGCTAAAAGAAAAGCTCTTAAATAGATTTTCAGCTTGGGTTGAAGGTAATTTGAGAATAGGTTGATGGACAAAGTATTCAGCTGTTTCTGGTAATATTTTTTACATCTGAAAGACTAAAGAAGACCCTAAAATTTATTGTAATTGATAAAATAATCTACATGGTAAATAGAACACTATTTCTCAGTCAAGAAAAGTACTAAACAGAGGTAGCAGGAAAACTCAGGTTGCGGTTTGGGGTTTTATGTTTGTTGTGGTGTGGTGGTGATGGCTGTTTTCTTGAGCTTTGGTGAGGTGTCTTTAAGGCTGAAAATGTTTATCAATAATTTAGAGTATAAGGGAGCACATTTAAAAAACAAAAATAGAATAATCTGGAAAACTGAGAGTTCAGGTGGAATTGAAATCAGAACACAAATACAGAAGTGCTAAATGAAGGTAACTGCAAAAATGTAATTCTCTTATACAAGCATAACTAACTGGAGAAAAATATCCTTAAGATCAGCTTAATTTAGGATCTCAGGTTATTTATACACATAGGGGTGTGGTATGGCATCCTTACAAAATGTAATTAGTTGATTAGAGACTTAGAGAACATTAGAGCAATTACTGGTAAATAATTACTGTTTGTAGGCAGCAAAGAGTAGTGCTGAGACATAAATTTTTAGAAAGGCAAAAGTTAGGAGGCATGGTTTTGGCAGAATTATTTTTCACTCACTAATGAAAAATTATTTTCATGGTCACAATCTGAGTTGGAAATCGAGGGAATCAACAAGAGTGCTGCCTTCTGAAACACATTCATAGTGTTCATGGAGGTTTCAGTTTAATGAAAGTTCATCATCAGTAAGTCCAACAAATGCATATTAAATTGCTTCTCCCACAGCGTGGTATGCCTGCTGAAAAAGTGACTGATGCACTTCCTTGTGTATTCTAACACCATTTCAGGTTATGACCAATTCTCTGCACAAGTTGCTCTTATTGGGGATATTGCTTTAAATTTGTTACTGCGTTTCTGAATTCAGAAGTTTATCAAAAACAAGGGAGATGCTTGATGTAGTTAGTACTTTTCATATGTGTTCTAAAGGTAACTGAGTCATACTATTTTTTTAAACCAAAAATCAGAATTACTAGAATGTCACCTGATGACGTGCTTTTCCAAGAAGTGAGTTAATAAAACATTATTTCCACTTGTTTGCAGAGTAGAATTGTCATAGATGATACATACCATAGCAAGCCAAGTTGTGAACTTTCAGGGTTAGTGACAGAACCAAATCTGTCAGGTCGTTCACACACTTTAACCTTCTCTTCAAATGAGGTGAGTTTCAAAGTGTGTATATGTGTGTTGTTGATGTTGTTGTTCACACTGCAGCATGTTTAACAGAAACAGATGTGTGTAACGTGAAACTAGATGGCTGTTCCATATTTGAATGTTGAAGAGCACTGTAAAGAAGCTGTTAAATGAACTGAGGACATGCACTAGTGGATGATACATCAGCCTGTGTGCTCTGATCCTAGTTATATCATAAAACATCTGAATGAACTCACTGATCAAATCAAAGTTTTTAGTTTTAAATATAACGCTGTTCTGTTCCACTAATCTAAAGCAACTTCCTGGGTGAATGAAAACTGCAACATTTTTGACCTTGCCTTCACATCTTGTGCAGGTTTGTTTTATGATAAAATTTCATATCAATAAAAAAAAACCCAATAAAAAAGGAAAAAAGTCAGAACATGGTGGTTCTGATATATAGGTAGAAATTAGACACCTGAAAGTGTGTTCATTCCCCTGGAGAACTGTCTCGTTTGGTGTTTGACTGATGGGCATCTTAATAAATTAAATCCTTTAGTTTAGGAAAACTCATTAAAAACAGAACATCGTTATGTTATGTAAAATGAATTAGAGGGCTTGCCAGACCGGTGGTTCGTGAATGTGATGGGATTTTTATTAGCAGTCTTAAGTCAGTCATTGGTGAAAATCTTATAATATCCCAGTAATATGTGGAAAGTCAGCACAGTCTTACAAACAATGTTATAAATTCACTGACATAAAAATCTGACGTGTCAAAAATTATGTAATTAGTTTACAGGTTGTAGTAGTGGATTAAGTTTTTGCAGGTTTTTTTGGAGACAGTAGTCTTAGATCTAATGGAAACCAGAGGAACTCCAGTTAATAATCTATCTTTGCAAGTACTCCCTGCAGTTTTTTGAATGGAATGCTTCATGAATGGAATATGGGTTTCTAAAACTTTCAAGGAGTATGAATTGTAAGGCTTTATTACAGATGTCTTCTTGAATATTGTTCTTTGATCAGTATTACAAACCTTCAGTAAACTTCGGATTCTAAAACTAGAAGTAGTTTATTACTAATTGTCCATTTGTAAAGTGATGATTTAAGCCTCTTTTTGTTATAGATGAGTTTCAGTGTTCTGTCTAGTTTGTATGTTGCTTTTTGTCCTGGTTTTGCATGACCAGTGAAAGCTGTTTGTATCTTTTTAATAGTTACATTGAGTATCAAGGGTCTACTCTGAGGAAAACAAGGAAAAAACTCTGAACTGTTTCCTCATTTGGAAAGCAGTATATGTGAAGAAAAATACGTATTTCTATTCTTAGGAGTTTTTTAAAGTTTGTAGTCTAGGTCTGGGAAAAGTAATCAATCTTACAGAAATTTAGGGTATTTCATATTACAGAATCAGTGAGGTTGGAAAAGACCTCTGAGATCATCAAGTCCAGCCTATGACTGGACTTGAACACCACCTTGTCAACTAGATCATGGCACTGAGTGCCATGTTCAGTCTTTCCTTAAACAGCTCCAGGGACAGTGACTCCACCACCTCCCTGGGCAGTCCATTCCAATGTTTAATCAGCCTTGCTGTGAAAGTCTTCCTGATGTTCAATCTGAATCTTACCTGGCTAGCGGAAGACTATGTCCTCTTCTCACTGGTTACCTGGGAGAAGAGGCTGCCCCCCCACCTGGCTACACCCTCCTTCCAGTGAGTTATAGAGAGTGATAAGGTCCTCTTCAGTGTCCTACAGGCTAAACAACCCCAGCTGCCTCAGCTGCTCCTCATGGGATTTGTGCTTCACAACCTTCACCAGCTTCACTGCCCTTCTCTGAACCTGTTCCAGCACCTCAATGTCCTTTCTGAATGGAGGGGCCCAGAACTGGACACAGCACTCAAGGTGTGACCTCACCAGTGCCGAGTACATGACAATCACTGTCCTGTTCCTGCTGGTCACACTGTTTCTGGTACAGGCTGGGATGCCACTGGCTTTCTTGGTCACCTGGGCACACACTGGCTCATGTTCAGCTGCTGTCGACCAGCACTGCCAGGTCCTTTTCATCAGGCCACTTTCCAGTCATTCTGCCCCAGCCTGTAGCACTGCATGTGGCTGTTGTGGCCCCTTTATAGGATCCAGCAGTTGGTCATGTTGAACCTCATGCTCTTGGTCTGGCCCATCGATCCAGCCTGTCCAGGTCCCTCTGCAGGGCTTTCCTACCCTCCAACAGATTAACATTCTCACCTAACTTGGTGTTGTCCACAAGTTTACTGAGGGTACATTCAATCCCTTCATTCAAATCACCAATAAAGATGCTGAACAGGATCCTTAACTTAAACTCTTACTAATTTCTGCCTGATGGTTGTTGTCCAGATGGGTTCATAAGTATGCAGCAGGAGTCGAGATGGCCAGTGTAACTCCAGCTTTCTGAGGGGTGGGCTATTGCACACTGCCTTATAAATCCTGGAATTGTTGGGCAACTGGAGATGGAAGCACCTCTTAGAGACCTAGCTAGGGGCAGCACTGAGGAGTCTGCCTCTCTGCTGGACAGGTGCTCACAGGCAGTTTGGGCACGTGACTGCCTGGTGAGTTCAGGTGTTAATAGCCAGCTAATTACAGCAGAGGCACTTCACTCACAGATGCTTAGCAAGCTAGCTGGGTAATCCTTCTAATGTTCTTAATATGTTAAATGGTGTGATGGCAATGGTGCTTTCTCGGGCTTTATATTTTTATCTCCAGAGCCTTTATTTGCTTTCTGAGTCACATGCATTTTTATGCAGGAGCACGTGGCTTTCCCATGCTTCTATACCTTAGAAGTAGTTTTAGTTCTGCTTTCTGAATTCGCAGCTGGCCTCTTTCTTGTGTGTGTAGTGGCTGTTTTGGGGACTCTTAACTTACATGTACAAACACAGCTTGGCATGTTCCTTCTGCCTCTGAATGGACATTTGAGAACAAAAATTATGCAGAGGTATTATTTAATGACCAATAATCCATACTCAAAAATTTGTGTTCTTCATCTTATCCTTCTACAGTTTTCACTTTCCTGTACTCTGAAAAATAGTCACAGGTGCTTTCCCTAGTGTAGTAGTGAAAAATTCAAAGTTTATAGTATTAAATACCTTTGAGGAGATGATGTCTGTGTTTTAACACAGATTCATATGTTGCTACAACTTCTGGTTTTAGGGTTCTGTCTTTACCAATATGAAGTAGAAGGAGTTGGTTAGCAATTGATGATATTGAAGCTGCAATTCATAGCTAAGCCTGGAGACTCCTCCATAGTGCAGTCTGTTAGATGCTCTAATCTGTGCTGCTTGGACAAACTGGTTTAGAGAACCCTCAAGATTCTGTCAGGGGACAGCAATTCTCTGACAAAATGAAAGAATCTGAGTCTCATTCTTTTTTTGACAAGAATACATCTTCAGGTACTTACACTCTGAAATTACAGAAGGGAAGTTCTGCCATGGTTTGCACAGATTCAGCAAATCTAGAGTGAGTTCTAACTGGAATGAAACACTTCACACATTTTTTCATGTAAAGGAGATACATAGATACACACCCCCACCTTAAATGATAAAAGTACCTAGATATATTAAAAAATACATATGTGACAGTTATATATTTTAGTATTTCTTGTGGCTGATAGGCCACACCTGAGATACAGGTCCAACTTAAAATGCAAAGTGTTTCCCCTTTTTTATGTACTACTCATGAACACTTGTTAGTATGAGACAAAGTTGCCAATATATTTTTTAATTGCAGTATCAGGTTGGGGAGTACGGTTATGTAAAATTACTTAAAATTAATGTGCATTTTTAAATTCCCCTGGTAATTTATCCAACTAATCTTCCCTGTACGAAGCATCTCAAGCTTGATATCTTGGATAGAAGACTCAGTGCTCCAGATGTCTTGATAGAGATGCTGTATAGAGCAATTCAAGCCAATCCTCTTCTAGAGAGTCCGTTGCTGTTATTTTATGCAAATTGCTATTCTCCTTTCACACATCAGTAAGGCGAATGCGTTTGCACTTGTTAGATCTATATAAGCATTTTGATTTGGATAAGGAGTTCATTTTTGAAATAAATATTCTGATTGTTCCCACTTGCCTTACTTTGATTTATCTCAGAAATCAAATCAGATGTGCTCTGTGGTCCTGCTATGTTCCAGCTGCTAGTGGCTGTTGAGTCTTTGAGATCAGACTAGAGCTATTTGGAAGTGAAAATCCTTTGAAATGTTTGTAGTGTGGATTTTCAGACCTCAGCACAAGCTGTTTGGCTCTACAAACTCATTCCTATTTTTATGCATTGCCTCTTAATGTAACCACTGTCCCTTGTTTCACAGACCACGGAAAGCAAAACTATTTCAAATTACATGTAGTCCCTTCACTACACTGGAAATTTGAAAATTCTGTGTGTCCCGTCGTACGTGTCTTCCATATTGCTTGCTTAGATCCATTGTGTTGCATGATCAGATCATGTGACAGGCCTACATCTCACTGTCTTTGATTTGTAAGCACCACAATCATTTTATCAATCAACTCTCCCAAATATTCCATCAAATAAGCTGGATTTTATGAGATCCCTTTGGCTGGCACCTTTAGTTGTTCACCTGCGACTTAACAGGGTCATCTCTCAAATCCGTAACTAGAAAACTCCTTTTTTCCATGTTTTCTGTTTACAAATGCCTGTAAAAGGGAATGCCTTGCTGGAAAAGGGGAGCAAATTTTCTGCTGTTTGCAGATACCTTGGATGAGCAGTCTGCAAGTCTAATGCAGCCTGTACTCAGTCATGAGCTGGTGAGAGATGATTCTGGATAGTTAATAAAACTTCAGTTAACTGATGTTAGTGATTCAAGTACCACACTGGAATTTCTTCTCTACAGACACTGAGCTCTGTTGTGTAGCTTTTCTTTTGTGATGAAGTAATAGTGCTTCAGGACAAACCACACAGTACCCTTTCCCCTCTGAAGCAAAATGAAATTGAAGCAGGGTGCCTCAAAAGCTCTGTGAGCTGGCAAAGTGTGTTTTCAGTGGAAGTCTACCAGCTGCTGTTTCTGAAATGGGTCATCTTCTATTTGGGCACACCTTATAAAATGTCAACGTAATAGCATTAGTTCAAAGAACAAACAGTCTTCTCTTGACAAATGTACAAAATGTAATAAAGCTGTACCTAGAACACTCACCAGATTTATTGGCTGCTAGAATTGTTTTTATCCTGGATTTCCATCACTTAACAATAATAATAGAGTTGAAGTTCTTGATAATTCTTCATGCTGTGTAAGGTAGCATCTAACATTAAGATAGAGCTACCTTAACCAACTAACCAAGGCAGTGTGTTCATTGTTTGGATAGGTCCAGTTTACCATTTATGTTCTCTGTTTCTGACTTAATTTGTGTTGAACGTTGAAGTGTCTTGTTTATAGTAAATTAGGCAAACTGATCTCAAGAACTTTACTTTTGGAGTAGAGCATGTGTAAAAATGCACTTTGTTAACCAAACTAAACTGACAACTGGAATTCAACATACAGACAAGTAAAATATTGCTTATGGTGACTTTTCTCAATTGGTTAGGCATTGGATGATGAATTTACAACAACAGGAAAGCAAAATCAATGGCACAGTAGACCTATTTCTGAATGGACCACCCAGCAAGTATGCCACTGGCTAATGGGAATGAACATGGAGCAGTATATTACAGAGTTCACAGCTATGAATGTAGATGGACAGCAGCTGATGCAGCTCGACAGTGAGAAGCTGAAGGTATGTGCACATCCCGGGATGGATTTGTAACTGTACAGGTTTCACTGCTTATTTAGGCATATTTTTAACCTACAAAGTCCAGGTTGCTGGTTCTGTGGCTTTTTAAGGAATAGAGTTATTTGCTCTTGTTACTTTATTTTGAATTGCTTTTGAAATACTTGGAGACTGTGTAGTTAGGTGGTAATAAGTAATTGTTTGTAGAATTAAAGGCTGTTTATAGCCAGAAAAATAAAAAATATTACTTCCTTTTTTGTATCTTGAGGAAATGAAAGGAAGCGTAATTGTCCAAGGAGTCTTGATACATCTGTCACCAATCTCAACATAAAGTCATATCAAAACAAGTTCTGGCCAACTCAAATAGAATTGCAGGATCCAGTTTTAGAAATCTGTTTTTTCAACATTTCCTCTTCAAATAGGAAGGCTAAAACCCTGTCTGGTGACATTTTAAATGTTTCAAGTTTTTATTCCTGCTGAAAATAAGTATTCTGAATCTTTTGAGCCTTTTCTTGCCATTTTACATCTGGAAGCTGCTGTATATATGTATCCCTTATAGTTCTGGTAAATTCCTGCAGTTTTTCTTTCTTGTTACATTATGAGACTGCATTATGGACAGGCAAGATGTGCAGCTAGAATTGGTCTACTCTGGCATAAGGCAAATTATTATCAATGATCAGTAGCAGAATTTGAGGGGCTTAGGGGGAAAAAAGGTGTTCTAACTTCAGTCTCCAAAACATGCCTGCATTTTAAATAGACATGCACCACTAAATGTCCTGTATTTTATACAATTCCGTGGGCACAGAGGAGATACCAGTGACTGGCCTGTCGCTGACTGTCTCCAGCTGTGGAAGCTCGGGCGCTGATGGCCAAAGCTCGGTGTGCACCTGGTGCCGGTCGGGCTGACACAGCCCGAGCGTGGGCAGACACTCGGAATCGCGTGCTGTCACCTGCCGTTCGCAAATGGAAGTGTACCGTCCACTTCCTGAGCCGCTTCTTAATAATGCCCTTTAAAATCCTTCAATTGAAAGAGTTCTTACTGAGCTAGAAAAATATCGTGTATAAAAAGAGCTAGAAAAATATCTGGAGACCAATAACAATGATGTTATCTTCTGGGAATTCTCAGGGGTTTACATGTTTGTAAAATGCAACACGAAATTGTTATTTAACAACTGAAGAGCTGGCCTTGGTTTTCTTACCTGCTTTGTTACCCAGATGATTATTCGCAGTGTTTTTGCAGCCCTAAGTTTTTATCTTTCAAATAAACAGACTATCTTGTCGAAAAGTGAATAATACTTTCTTATATTGTTATTGCACAAGCACTCTTAATAGTGCTGTTGAAAAAAATTACTGATGAGGTTTTGTTTTGTTTTCCTCTTCCAAAGGCTTTGGGAGTTTCCAGTCAAAATGACCGATCAACAATAAAGAAAAAAATTAAGGATATTAGAAAAACACAGGAAAAACTGGAAAAGCAGAAGGAAAAGGTTCAAAAGAAGGAGAAAGAAGTTCGTAAGACTGGCAGAGTTGTGGCCACTCTTGAATCAAGCTGCTAAAATTACCATTTTATTTTAGTGCAGACTTGCCTAATCTTGAGGAAGTTCAGCAGATTTGTATATAATTGTACAATTGAGGGAGGAGGGAAAGTGCAACAGTTCAACGTGGTAGGTGGTTTTTTACTTTTTAATTGTGGTCCCTCCCCATTACAGCCCAATAAAATGAAATCATATTTTCAGTATTTTTATTTCTAGTTGACTTTGCCTGTACTAATGGACAATAATTTAACTTTCTGCCTTAAGTAACATTTCTGCTTCTAAGGTGTCATGTGCCCTTTCCATTGAAATTGATGTTTGTGGAAAGTAGAATACTGTATTAAAAATCATTCCAGTATTAGTCAACTAGCATTTGATAGAGTTGAAGGTGATAGAGGGACAATAGAAAAATCCTGCCAACAAATTCAGTCTGTGACAGTCTGTTTATCTGTTGCCACTAAAGATGTATAGTAAAAATTAAGTAAACTTAAGAAATGCTAATGTCATATTAATTTAAAAAGAAAGCATGTATTCGAATTTAGGATTATTTTAATTCTTTTACTTCCGGAACTTCATTCAGAGATCACTTTAGTAGCACATCGTTTTTGAATTCTATGTGTTGCAATTTACTGAGAAAATAGCAAGAAATACTAAGTGGTTTTCACAAACTACATATTCTAAGCATAATACTAAGTTTTCTGTACACTACCTGTATGGTGTTGGGACAAGGTTTAAGCCTATAAATAAGATCCTTTTTAACCTATTTTTCCTAAATAATACATAGTTTTATAGATTTATGCTATGAATAAGATCAATTTGCAATACACATATTTCTCTTTTCTACATGTGACAAGATTTTTTGTGGACCAAATTTATATATTTGCTAAACAATACTGTTTTTCAGACTTAAAATACTGAGGGAAGAATTGTAGGAAAAATTATCACTGACGCCCTGGGTTTCTGCCTTGTATTTAAATGTTCAGTTGTAGACTACAGATTATTTCTCTTTAAAGGAGGATTTGATTCTTGAAATAGCTTAGAACATGACTTGGTGTCTTGTATATTTACATACTATTTTCTAGAGGTACTACAAGAGCACTTCCTTAATTTAGATTATTCCAGAAACATAGACTAGCTTAAATATCAGTTCCACCATAGAATGGACTAGAACAAAACTTACGTAGTTCATTTATGTGGACCAAGTTCTCCTTTAAATCTATGGACTGTTTTTCATTTTAATTAAATGAATGAAATTCACTGTTGGTGTTTCACTTTTTTTTTTTTTTGTGTAAATTGTCTTAAGAATTTCAGCAAAAGGACTGTGTGGAAATGCTTATGCACACTAGGCATTTCCAAAATAAAGTTTGATAATCTTGGTAATAAATACTTTTTAAAAGAGATTATATTTCAGTTTTATACATTCTTTGGTCAAGATTTAACTTTCTTACTTTGTTTACAGTAGCTTTGAGTTGAATGCCAAACTTACAGACCTTGAACCAAAGAGGAATGCTGCCCTACTGATGAAAGAGAAAGGAATTAGAAGTATGGAATCATCAAATGCTCAGGTTCTCCCACGTAAAACTACCATTTAATTAGGTTAGTCAAGAAAGTTGAGTATTTTCACAGCTAGAACACAGAATATTGCTGAAACCCTGTATTACCTTTTTTCTTTAAATGTACTGTTGCACCCTGGGAATAGTTTTCTCCTGAAAGAGACTAGTGGAAAAGATGGTTTCAGAGGTTTCCCTGTGTGCAGAGCTGTAACAGGTAAGGAGGGGCCATAGCAGGGATGATAAACTCCCCTGGCACCTGAGCATGAGAGCATTGATTATCACAGCCCACCGCGTTTAACAGCTGGCGGATGCTGAACTGGGCTGGACGCACGGAGCGAGCTCAGTACCAAGCTACACAATCACCCAACAAAGTTTCATTTTTACAATAGTTTTAATGAATAAATGCAGCAATTCTTTCAAAAAATTAACACAAACCAAGATTAATTTTACAGTGCAAGACTGAGCTAATTTGCATACAGAACTATTAATCTCAGCATTTTGACAGTATACTACTTTTCTGTAGTGATTCACTTCAGCTTAACCAGTGTGCTTGCAATGACTTCAGTATAGTAATGAAAATACTAAACACAAAAATTGTCTTCTGGACTTCTGTTTAAAGCAAAAGTTATCAAAGATCAAATTTTTAACTATGATTAAATATTGCAAATCAAAACACGGTGCATTTCTGTTTTCACCACAATCATTTGGGGTGGCAGGCGAAGAGGTAACTACAAATATAATTACACAGCAAGTTGCTCTGGTAATCAGAATTCAGTTGGTAGTTAGCTGAGAACATGAAAGAGCCTTTATTACAGTAATATCTAAAATACTTAATAGACTTTGTAGAAAACAAACTGTTAGCTTTTCTTCAGAAATACTGCTGGTAGTTGTCCATTGTTACTAAAATCAATTGAGTTAGTTAAAAGATCTAAAGGCTACAATGCTCAGCTTCAGACCCGAGTTTTTAAAAGACCTGGCTGTAATTTTCAGCTTTAGTTTAGCAAAAGCAATAGCTGCAAGTGTCCCCTCCAACATTTGTACAGGCCTCATTTTACACTATGTGGCATTTCTCACATCCTCTTGCAGGGCCAAAGAAAAGAACAGCTGTCAGTTCTCCTCACTTGTAGCCCTGCAGATTGAAAGGTGTGCCATTTATCAGCTCGTATCCTTGTAAGGAAGAATAGGGGCCTCAAGGTGCCCACAAGCTTGAGTGGAATAGGTAACCCTACTGATCTGGTGGCAATTAAGACACAATAATCCTCCCTCAGACCATCAGTTTAACTGTATATAGCCCAGTCTGTAATGCACTTTTTTTAAAGTTATCCACATTAGCTTAACCAGGGTAATAAAACCATTTTGTTGTTTTGCAGAACTTGGCTAGGGAGGTACCAGGTGATGAATCTTGAATCTGGCTCAGCTACAACTAGAGAAGCATGACTTCAATTTCCAACATCCCCCCTATCCCCTTCACTTGTGGTATCTCACCTTCTGCTCTGCAAAGAGATAGCAAACTAGCAAAAGCTAGGCTTCTTGTTTCTGAGATGGATTATGCCTGTCTGCTGCAGAACAAAACCCACAGAATTTCATGCAGTTTAATTAACTGAGGAAAGGATTGGTTCTTAATGGCTTTAACTGCATCACTCCAAAAATGCTCAGGAATGACAAGGGATCAAGGTGAAACACAGATGTGTATTATTTGAACAAAGCTCGTGCAGTAGGCATCAAGTTGAATTCTTTATTAGGACTCTGTACCTGAAATGTAAGATCCATTCCCCTCTCTGTCTTCCCCTGTATGTTCTGATTTGTCTTTGACTGATTAACATATTCTGGTTATCATGTTTATGTTATAGTGTGACTTCCAGTTACTACAAAAATGAGGCCAGAAGCATATCACAAATGCAAAGGTATTTTCAAAAACTGCTAATTCCACTTATTCTTGCTTACTCCTGAGAAGGCAGTTTATACTGTCAAAGTAATAGAGATGCCCTATTACAGACAAATTTTAAGAATCTGTTTATTAAAATAGTTTCCATTTATAGCCATATCTGACATACCCAAGTCTGAAATCTTACAAAGGCTAGAATGTTGATACTGCATTTTGGTATGACCTATAGAAATACAGGCAAATGCAAGACTAATATTTCTCTACTGCATACAAGCCAATGTTGTTTTTTAATTCACAATGATCAGGGCAAGGTAAGTTTTTCACATCTATTATATATTCACATTACAACCAAAGAAATAGAACTGATGCCACATACCTGAGATACATCATATCAGTAGTAGCAGTTTAAAACGCTTTTTAAAAACTTTTATCTCTACAGAGGTGTGATTTCTACAGCTGAAAAAAAACCCTTGATATAGGCAGTGTATATAGGCAACATATCTAACTTTACAAAATTAAGCTTCAGCATGCTTAAGAGAAAAGAACATGACATACATTTGCAAAGGTATAGCAGTTACACAAATTTTTCATTAATCTGTAGAATTGTATAATGAAAGAATGTTCCAATGACTTTTTTAATAGTTCTTCTAATAAAATTATTTTTTAATAATACAAATTAATACCAGATGTGATAGCTGTTCAATTGATCCCTATAAAAACCAAAATATGTTCCTTTGACTTAGCTCTGAAAGCAGTCAGAAAGTGAAACAAATTAAGTATGACCTTTTTTTATAAGTGCATATTTGGGGCTTTTGGTGGCTGTTGGTTTTTTAATTTCAGAAAAGTCTCGTTACACTCAAATTTCTGTTACACCACTTAAAATTACTTTCACATGTCAGAAGTGGCTCAGCATCATAAATCAGGTCTTCTAAATTCCCTTTACCGACAAACCTACTTCTTAGGAGCTGCTGAGGAAAAAGCTACATACTCCGAAAAGTGGTCATGTCCTTTGGCTCACTGCTTGGCACACACCAATCATCAGCTTCATGATTTGCTTTATAATGTTTCCAGGCTGCTTTGTTGTATACAGGGAGTCTTTCAATTGATTCTGTTGATAAGGCCTGTGAGGAGAAAAGGCTCTAGCTGATGATTCTTTTTAACTGAAGTTACCGTTACAGAACAAGGAGTTCCATTAGCAGTTCAGATTAGAGTTGCTGATAAATGTAAAATTAGAGTGTTACATCATACCTTGATGTAAATAACTGCATCTGTACCATAGCCTTCTAAGGAATACAGTTTCAGGTCTCCTTGGAAGTACTGTGCATACAGACGTGATATGGGTAAGCCATAACCAAATCCAGCCTGATCATAAGAAAAAGTATACTTCCATTAATTGCATTAATCAGTGACATTTTCTGTTTAAACTTAATAGGAAAAATAGACAAACTAAGCATGATGTTTGAGAATAACAGGAGTTCAGGTGTTAACTATTATGCCCTCCCCAAAGCTATTATATACCCCAAAAGCAGAAGAATGCATGAATGATTGTGATTATGAGAAAACTGTTTGATTCCTTTGTCAGGCAGACTGATAGATAACGTTTCTTGGATTATGGTAGCTTTTTGAAGAGATTGGAGAAAACTGTGCTGTGTGTCTGCATCACGCTTCATGGAGCTACTAATCTTAAGTACACAGAGTTCGTAAGTCAAATACATGCCATTGTCAGTACATATAAAAAAGGTTCAGTACACAACATCTATGACTTTGTAGCTTATACTGAAATTCTACCAAGCCCTGGCTGCAGTAGCAGGACAGAGCCCTGAAGTGTTAAGCGTTTTTTGGGTTTTTTTTAAATACTAATTTTTGTTTAAATTTTAGAGGTAATCTCTCAGTGAGCGTACACAACATTCCTCTGTAAAGATCTCATGTTTAGTAAGTTGCAGAGTCATCTACATGCAGAACTACATATATTTTTAAATTATGCAATGTGGGAGAATAAATACAGGAAAGCTGTTCAAAGATTCTAATTTCTGAGAGCTTAGGCTTTATTTCTTGTGCATTTATTACATTCACATGAGACCAAAGTGGATTCTTCATATGCCCTGTCACATCTATGTGCCTTCATCCTTGCTGGGGGTTGGTACAATTGACTACATAACACAAATGAACTATGGCCTTGATCTAAAGTCACTGCTGTAATTATTCTTCCTTTCATTCAGTGGCTACAAAAATAATTCTGAATCTTCTCACTGCAGTATGTGCAGCATAGCTAAGTATTCTGCTTGAGGTGGCTGATCTTTAGATTTAGTAGAGAAAAAGAATCTTGAACAAATTTAAATCATTTTCAGTATTTTATGCCATTTTTCAGTTATTTTTTTAAAAATAATTAAGCTTGAATTAAGTAAAATTCAAATATTACTCAATGTCATATCTATAAAATCAGTATTTCATAGCTTTCGCTAAATGTTTTTTGTGACAATTAGACCAATCCACAATGCCATGGTATAAAAGTGTTGCATACCAAAGGTGTAGCTCGTGATGTCTCAACACGAGGACGTGGTGCTGTTGAATACATATAGTTGAACAGTCTGTCAATTTTCCTCATAGGAACACCACCACCACGGTCACTCATCTGGAACAAGTAGGAGCATTTAGCTTTATATCCCTGAACACATTTTTATAAAAGATAGCTTCTCTCAAATAATAAGCCAGAGAAAGTTACAGTAAAGTATTATTTGAAGGTGTCCCTACTAAGTTACAGAATTATTTAATTCTCACCTTCAACAATGACCAAAGAGAGATTAATCCTTTCATCCTTTATCCAAACCATTAAATAAAATGCTGCCATAAGAAGCATTCATAATCTCTTGGAGAAAAGGAAATTCTGCTTGAATTGTGCATTGCTTTTATCTTGTTCATAACACACTTTTGTCTGTAGTCACTATCTATACCTTTTAGCAAATTCTTGGTTCTCTGTGTATTTTATCTTTATTCCTCAAGAATACTGTCATTTAAATATAATTTACTAAAACCTACGACTTGAAGGAGTAAGTCAAAGGAGTTGTTTTACTACAGTTTAGTTAGACCTATGAAAAATCCAGTGCTTGCAGCTGGTGGTTAAAATCAAACATGGATGTTGTACTGAAAAAAGAAGCTGGAAACTGTACTTCAGGAGCTTTGTTTTGTGTGGAATACACAATATGTATTTCCCTTTCTTCAGATGTTTCACACCTGTGTAGCTCTGTCATTGTCACTTGAAAATGTTGATGTTACAATTGTATAAAGATGCTACTTCATTTTTAGTCATGGTTGCTTCTAAGCTAGGTAAGACACAAGCAAGTACAGGATGCTATTGCAGAGTCCTCCGTGTGACTGCAGCCTCTTCATAAGGCAATATGTGAAATCCCTTAAGGGCTTTTTACTTACTTACATCATCACGTACAATCTGTTGATGGAACCAGATCACCAGCTCACGTTACTAATATGCTGCTCATTACAGGAAAAGAAAAGCCTAATCAAAGTAACTTTCAGAAAAGAAAAAAAAATAGTACCTTCACAGTTAAATCCTCGTTTCCCAATGTGATGTATACATGAATTGCAGGATAAATGCATCGATCAGCATTATGTTCCATGGTGGCTCTCATTGCATTCTGTAATTTTCAAGTACAACTTAAATCCTATTCACTTTGTATATTAACTTAAAATATAATTTAGTAGTTATTTTTATAATGTATTTAGTATCAGAACAAATAACTAATGGTTTTTTTATATTCCTAGTTTATTCAGTATCAGTATATATTCAGTTTATTAGAATACTGAGACTTGAAATATATATATTTTTTTAAAGAAACATGAATAGTTTAATGTACAGCATTTGTGTTCTAGAATTCTTCATAATGCACATAGTACATGCAATATGACACAAAGTCCAAGAAAAGTCTAGGACTAAACTGCTGGAGAAAAGCTCTATAGGATGTGTTACGTATTTTACCAGATTTGAAAATACACAATTTATGGGATATGTTATGCTCACTTGATTTATTAACTAATGTCGTCATACATTTTAAGATTTAAGGTGTCTATTCAGAAGGTATTCAGTGGCTAGGTTAAAGAGATACATCTTCCAAAGCTGTTCATTTTCTATGCAATTATTTTTTCTGTAATAATACAGGGTAGCTCTGTTGCTGCAGTGAAATGGCAAGAAGTTTGCACTTGCAAAAACATGCTGTGATCTAGAATCAGTTTGAAAAGTGAAAGCAATACAATCTCAGTAAACAAGGATGTATGAAAGAATTGAGTAATTAATGGTAAGTGCACAGACCTTGAAAAGTTCAAAAACCATGTGATAGAGATGTGATGGCACGTACACCACTTGCATAGGCTGTCCCGGTGATTTAGCTGGAGAGAAGAGAGTCTAAATAATTAAATAGCAAATTAGATGTCTTTTATTCATTCCCACAGTAATTCAGAATGTGAATTTGTATTGTTAAATTTAAAGAAGGGAAACTTGAACAGAAATCTTTTGAGAAGTTGTATGTTAATCGAAAGTCATATATCAAGATTTTCAAATGTTGCTTGCTGCTTTAGAAATTAATATTAAAACCCACTATGGGATCACTGACTAGGGCATATCATGCTTTCAAATAACCTCCTCATAGGTATCACAAAGATGGAATAGAAAGTCTTCTATAAATCTTCAATGTGTCGCAAGAAATGCAGAGAGGGTGAGATGCAGTAATGTCAGGTGAAGAAACATGAAATCTTAGCGAGGGAAGGAGCCTGCTAAAATTTGTAGTATCAACAGCTGTAGAATCAAATACTTCTTCTTATGTCAGTTTTCTGGTTAAAGGGAGGAATGGGGAAAGCATTGTGCCAGATTTAAAAAAACCCAGTAGATACAGAGAACACATGAACTATGTGAAAAGCAGAACATTTCACCACCAGCTCCTTTAGAAGAAGCCATCAGGATGTTCAAGAGTATGCCTTGTCCACATTCACTTACAATTCAGCTCTTCAAGGATAAGTTCTGGAGAGCTCATGTAATATAAATCACAAAGTCTCTTGGCATTTTCATAGCCATCTATAATAAAAAACACAGGAAGTTACATTTCCTCATCACACTTTTTTTTCTTCTCTTTTAGAATCTGCCAAAAAATGTTGAAAGTACTGTGCATTGTCAGGGAGATTCGTACTTCTCAGAAAAACTGTGTTTATAGGAAAAAGAAACAAAATTGTATTTCATGTCAATAAAACTTATGCTCCTGGTAGGCAAGAACAAAACAAGGATGTGTATTTGCTCTTAGTATAGACTCTAATGCAAATTTTCAGGATTCTTATAATCTGAATTTACCTCTAATAACTTCAACAACATTGCAGTTAGGATCGATGCTTCCAATATGTTTTGGATGAGCTGGATTAATTTTCCCACCAAACAGTAAAGCTGCCAAAAAAGAAAACATCATTTAATATCCAGCGTAACTTTATAATTTTACTTTGTGTCTTCCGTTTTGCTAAATAAAAAATTTATAGGAAATCTATAATTTCAGTCCTCACCATACTGAAAAGCCTACTATTAATAAATATTTTAGGAATTGTATTAAGAATGAGTTATAAAGAGCAAGGCAAATAGTATTCTCCTAAGTGGCACCTTAGTACATATTAAGCACTTAAATATTAAAGGAAGATACAGTTGACATGGTACAGATATCATTTCCCCTCCTTTCAACACTTACAGTGTTGATTAAGGAGCATTCTGATTGAAATGCGACTCATGTAGAAGCGGTCTAAAAAATACTGCACGTTCTGTGAGGTCACTGGATCAATGCCAAAGCTTTCCTTGTATTCTATTACTCCTTGAGCCATGGTAGGAATTACATCATTGTGGCGATTCCGGATTTTTATCACAGTATCTGTAAAACTAAAATGAATACATTGTTACTATTTTACTTTCAAGGGAATTTAATCCTCCAGCAAACAGTGCCTGTCTACAAAAATGAAGACTTACGTGCAAAAATACCGCATCTGCCTACTGCAGTAAGAAGGCAGGTCAGTCTTTACAGCGCATTTCAGGTGACTAGCATCAAAACAATCAGTAGTCCACTATTTTGACTGTTTATAAAATTATTATTCATTTATTATCTTGATTCTGCCAATAATCAAGATTATAAATAAAGATATCAAGATAGAACAATGATATTTGCCAAGAGAAAGAGAAAACTGTGCCAACTGTTTTCATGCAGAACAACCCGTGCCTGTCAAATGGCACTTCTGGTCAGCCAGCCCTGACTGAAGCATTCTGCAGAATGACATTATGCTGAAGTGCTTAATTTCCTGTTTTAATGTACCTTCCTTTTTGGGACAGGGGATGACATTGCTGCAATTCTTCTGTAAAGATTTGAGATAGGAAATGTTTTTTCAGCTGTTGTTTTTTTGCCAGTTCTCCAATACAATATTAACAAGATATACGTGACAGCAAAGCCTTACCTGTGAATAGCCCCTGAATCTTCTGAGCTTTTGTCCTTAAAGTCAAGAATCTCCTGAAGACTTTGGACATACCTTTCAATGAAACAATGAGGATAAAGATCAATTCTAATATGCCTCCCCAGATCTCTCTGGTTAGCAATTTGTGGTCTTCCAGTGTTGCGTGTTTCCAAATCATTCTACCTGTCTCCCTGTGAATTTTGTTAGATTCCTTTGAATCTATTTATAATGTTTTCTTCCAAAATTTCCAGACCAATGAATTCCACAATTTAAATAGAATGCATAAAATACTATCTTTGTGTTTTAAACCCAGTAGGTGATCACTTATTTGCAGCCCCTGTGTGTTCTTGTTAGTAGAAAAATCTTTCCATTTGTGCATGATTTAAGTATTTCTGCCATCCCTTTCCTTAGATACGTATTTTCCAAGCTGAAGAATTCTATTTGGTTTCTCCTCACGTAGAAATTGTTCCAACCCTCTGATTATCCCTCTTGGTCGTTTCTGTTCAGGATAGAGCTGCATGCAATTCAGGAGAATAATGGGCTAACACAGTGGTACAATTATATTCCTACCCATTGGTTATTTAGTTCCTAATACTATTTTCCTACTTGCCATCAACTGACATACGCAGAAAAATATTCCCAGTAGCATCAACATTTCTTTTTCCATTGTAAGGAAGCAAGCACACAGGAGAGGAGGTTCTTCCCTGTGCTCTACTTTGCATTTGCCCAAATGGAATTAATTTCCCATTTGATCAGTGTCATCTAGTATCATGAGAATGTAAGCATTTGTGTTTCAGTAAGAATTCATTAAGCTATCTTCATTGATAGCTCTTTTCATATTCAGTCATCTAGTCAATCCCACTTACTGGCAGATTTTGGCAGATATCTTAACTTTAAAAGCCTTTACAGAAATCCTTGTGCCTTTAGCAGTTACCAAGCAATCTCTTTGTTTTGCTTTCATCTTTAAAAAGTTTATGTCTATGTTTCTTACTTGGAACCAAACTTTACTTTTAAAATAATGTCTTTTTTACTTTAATACCTTCACGTTCTCTCTGTTGTTTTATGTTTTGGCTTTGGGAACTTCCTATTGCTTTTTCTTCATATTTTCTATACCTTTACTTTCAGTCTGCAATAACCTGTCTTGTAAATGGTTTCTGCTCTGTTTTGCAAACATTTTGTGTCTTAGTTTGCTTCTGTTGTTTTCTTCAACTAGCTTCTTCACTGTTAGGTAAGTTCCCTATTAAACACTCTTCTGGTGGATTTTTGTTTTAAAAAAAAAATTTGATTCCTCATACATGAGTGTGTGCAATATTTAATGATTTTTTAAATTCCCTTGTGGGTTCTCAAATTGCTCCTAAATGCTTTTTTCCCACATCTGTAAATTTAGTTTCTGATCACACTGGTATATTTAGCATCTCACTATTAATAAGTGATGTTCACATAACAAGCCTATGAATGTCCTTTCAGTAGAAGAGTGACTTCCTCCAACCTGTGTATATGCAGGTCACCCTTCAAGGAATGGAATGTCACTGTTCTTACCAGCTCTGCACCAGCTGAACTGAAGGTGTTCTTAGGAGGTTGTCTGGAAGCAAGCTGATTTCCTTCATTATGTTTGCCAATCTCACAGGCAACTCTTGTCGCAGAAACATAAATGAAGTCTTTTCACAAGCATTTTCAGATCCTAAGACCAATATGACATCAGAATGAAGTCAATACTATGGTAGAGAACTACACAAACTTACTTTCTTGCATTAGAGGCCTATACCTTGAATTCAAAGCAGATTCTGCCAGGCTGGTAAGCCAGTGTTTCTTTCATGGCAGCAGCCCACTTGTGTTTCAAAATTTATTGCACACTGAAACCTTCCTCTTGCAGTAATGAGAATCTTCAATATATAAACAGAAACTAATGCAACAGTTACAGACCTATACTGTTCAACTTTAAATATGGCTTCTATCCATGCATGTTGTTCATTTTATTTGCAGCAAACTCTAACCAGCACTGATCAAACAATGTCATTCTGAGCACATCAGAGAAGTAAATGAAACCAGCACAGGAAACTATTTATGAGAAGGATGCTTGAGAAAGTATTGTAGTCCCATACACCCTGCTTTTCATCACTGATCTTAGTGAATTATCGTAACTCATTCTCAAACACTTTGAGAAAATAAATTCACATGAATAGTGAGAAAGAAATGAAAGCAGGACAGCTACTCTGCTTAGCCATTAGGATACTAATACATTTAAATTTTTACATTTTTAAAAGCTAGAAGTGAAAAATTGCCTCTTTTGCTAACTGACCTGTCCTTTTGTAAGAACAAGTGTCATCTGTGGGGGTGGCAATTAAATGTGGTTATTAAAATCAAGACCTCCTTTTACTCCCACAAAGCTTGTTTTCCTAGGTGAGAAAAGAGGGTGCAGAGTGGGGAAGAGACTAAGAAATGCCGTACTTCATTCTCAGCCAGACTTCTTTCTAGACTTGAAGACTGTCACATAAACAGCATCTGAACTTCTAACCTGCCCATCTGCTGCAGTGAAGTGTATACTTCAGGTCTGTTGTTTCACAACATGTATCTCCTACAAATTTAACTCCTGTGTTACTGCTCAGTTCACTCCTTCCATTTGGCAATGGGAAGTTGGGGAAGATTAAAGGAAGGGATGGGGAAAGAAAAAAGGAAGCTGAGACTGCCTTAAACATGAAAAATTTCACCACATTGAAATAGAGAAGTTTACTTTAAAGCATGCAGACTCAGACACATAATAAACGACACTGATGAAAGAATGTCAGTTAATAAAAAAGTGAATAGTTTACAAGAAATTCTTCCACAATGGCATTTACCAGCATTATGCACTGTCTACATATGACCTCTGCCTAGAAACCATTCATTGTTCTCCCTAGTCAGATTGCACAGGCATGACTGTTACTGGCCTTTCCCTTTTCTTGGGTAAAATTACAAGAACAAATCAGATTGGAGGTATTAAAGTGTAAATATAATCTTTAAATGCTTCATATACTCAAAAATTACATTTTACAAAACAGTTTTTGTATCTGAAGGTCTTATCTTTGCAATCCTGGGTGAAATATGAAAGGCAGTATAGAGCAGGCAAATTGAACAGGCAAATTACTCTCTTCCCATGTGCAGCTACAGTCTGTATGTCAGAAAAGAATGGGTAAAACTCCTACAGAAAATACTGTGGTCTTATAACCCAAGACCAGATCTAAATTTGCTTACAGAACATTTAATTTTTTAAAGTTAGCTTTACCAGATTTTATTATTTCCTCTTTGACTGTTCTCATTCTTGCAAAAGGAGCAACAAAAAAATCCTTAATGAAAACACCATCAGATTATAATGGCTACAGAATATCTTGTAGAGAAATATTGTCTCTATCTTGCAGTCTTTTTTATTTGTGTTATTAGTTTTTACTCTCTGTAAAGGATCTGTAAAGATTAAATCTGTAAGAATTAAATCTTTAAGCAAAAGAGAGGAAAAAAATACTGTAGAAGTTTTCAAAATTTTTACCTTATGTTCAGGTACTAAAAGCAAAAAAGTAGTCTATCTACTGACACAAGGAAATAGTGTGCCTTGAAAATAAACATTGATTTTATGGTAAGCATTTTAACAGTGGTGGTAAAATAATACAGGTCAAAGCAAACTCTGAATTGCAAGCTTCTTTGCTTAAAAGTACAGTAGCAACAGAACATATGGTGGAGTTCCTGTAGGAATCTGGAGTTTTAAATGTCAGATACATTTCATTGCCACAAGTGAAACATTGAACAGATGGATGAAGTATAGCAGATAATTGTGAGAAAATCTTCTTTGTAAGTCTTCCTGCTTATATAAAGTTTGGGGTTCTAGGAGTAGTTCTCACTTAGGTTTTACTTGCAAAACTATTAAAAAGCCATTAAACTATTAACTAGTTAAATATATAACACGTAAACATGTATGCACACCAAAGTGCCTTGGGTACAGAAACAGAATGTACTGTAGAATGGCTCCAACCCCAGGCTTTGAAAATGTGTCTCAGTGTGACTTACACAACCTTTCTCTATGTGGTCTTTGCTTTGAAGCAGGATAGAACAATTCCTGTGATCCCTTTTGTTTCCAAGCTGACAGTCAAGCCTGGAAGCATTAGGAGCGGTTTTGGCACTGAGTGTAGATTGAGTATCCTGTTACTGATTTACTCATTTTCAAGACTAGATTCCAAATTCTCCAGGATGGCTCCCGGTGTCTGCATCCTGTTCCTTCTCTCACACACCTTCTAAAACAGCAACAGTTGGGTAGGATGTTTCTGTAGGGCACGGGCCAAGTGAGTGAGCAGTGATAACTGTTCCAGCCCCTCGGTGCCAGCTGAGGCTACACGCTTCATGTGTTTGGAAGGTGCCTTTAAAAGGCTGCATGCTGCTTAGCAAAAGGCTTAACCAGTCTCACCTGTCTAAGTCACTGCTCTAACGCTACCAGTTGTCACAGCTGTTCCCATCCTCTTCCCAACACTGCGGGTTCTGCAGGAAAACACCCAGCTAGCCTGGCGGTGCCAAAAACCGGAGTTTTCGACTACGTTTCAACCTTGCCATAGTTGCGCTCTCCAGGAATGAGCCAACCGGGCTCCCTTGCCCCAGAAGGAAGCAGAGCCCTTTTCTGCCAGAAAGCACGGCATTAACAGATAAGCAACAGCCGGGCAGCGCTGACGGGGTGAGGGGTCGTGGCCGTCCCGCTCCTCACAGGCACCTGTGGGAGGAGGGGCAGCGGTCGAGGGCAGCTCGCCGGGGACTCACCGAAGTCCAGAAACTGCTTCATGGAGAGCGGCGAGGGGGAGAAGCGTGAGTAGAAGTCCACCTGCTGCGGGATGTTGCCCGCGGCAGCTCCGCGCAGAAGGGCGCGCAGCAGCCTCATGATGCAGCTCCGTCCCCTCAGCTCAGCTCAGCCCGGCCCGGCCGCCATTTCCCGCCGCGCCGCTCCCCCGGCCCCTGCCCAGGCCGCGGCCGCCTCCGCCGCGCCGCCGGGAGGAGGTGCCCGAGGGGGGTGGGTGTCTCCGCCCGGCCCGGCCCCGCAGCGGCGCGGGGCGGGGGAGAGGGCGGCTCTGAGGGAGCGGGGCGGGGGTGCTCGGAGCTGCCCGGCGGCGCCTGAGGCGGACGCTCAGCTGTCCCCCGCGCCTTGAGGGCCCGATGGGAGAAGGCGACGCTCGCTTCGTGGAGGAGCCCGGCTACGCGCAGGTATGCGGCGTTACGGGTGCCGGTGCCGCCGCCTGCCCGGCGAAGGGCTGCGCCCTGCACCGGCGGGGAGCCGTGAGGGCTGTGGGTGCGGGACCCGGGACCGCAGGGGCCGCGGCGAGGCCGAGAGATGCCCGTGCACCAAGCGGCTCTCGCTTGGCATGGCGGTGCCCGGGGGCTCGGCCTTGCGGGCTCAGAGCACCCGGGGCTCCCCCTCGCCCTGGGGTGGAGCCGTGGCGGGCGGCAGGGACTCGGCTCCTGGCGTGGGTGAGCCGTGGGCTGGAACGGGAACTGTAGAAACTCACAGAAGCGCCGGCGTTGTCCATAGGGCCGACGGGAGGGCACAGCCTCACCCGAGGGCATCGGCCGGGCTTAAACAGCCGTGTGTCTTCTCACTATCGCACCTGTGTCTGCCCGGCTGCGGGGTGGGCTGGGGTTTCTTTCAGTTACCAGAAAAAAGATAATTAAAAAAAACACAGAGGAAGAATAGGGCTTCTGCCTTTACAGATGCATTCCTGATCGGTCAGCAATGAGCACAATATGTGTGTGTATTGGTAGAAAAACACTTGGACCGTGTGTCATAGTGAATCACTTTACTGCCTGTTAAAATGCAACATGTGAGGTACCAGACTGTGTACTGAATGGTTTATTGACCTGGTCTGGTAGAAATATCTAGAATACTAACCAAAAAAAAAAAAAAAAAGCCATTACTAGTGATTATAAGCATTTCTGATAAACTTACTGCAGCATTTCTGATAAACTTACTGCAGTATATAACTGTCTTTGACACTAGGCTCTCATCTCCATCAGATAGATCTATTGGTACAGATAAATTTTGATACCTAGAAGCTTGAGCTAGGTGCCTCAAAAGAGGGACCCCCACACAAAGAAATTCCTGGGCAATTATTATTACAGTCTAAACTCTGCACACAGCAGCTTCGATCAAAAGCCATATTAGAGTCTGGGCCCTTCTTGACCTTCATTGTTTCGCTCTTTTGTTACCAAGTGTTTGCCACGTGGTCATCTTCACATCCTCTTAAGTCTGTTTCTGTGGAAGTTTCAGTCAGTTCTGTAATCTGTGTCATAATGTGGTTGTTCAGCTATTAATTTTTGAGTAATATTTAAATTACAATTTTGTCTAGTCTAACTATTAATAATGTTTAGGCTGTTCCAGGTTTCACTGTGATCCATCTTTGACTTATGCAATATAGCCATATAGCTCAGCTTGCTATAACAATTCTAGCTACTTATGCCAAGCAAGCACTTAGCTACTTTCAAATAATATGAATTTTTCAATAATTCTGCCTTTGTTTTGGTAAGCATACCTTTAATAATTTGATTAATAATTTATTATTAATAATTTAATAATTTAGTGTTTGATAGGAGTTTAACCTCATGCCCTAGCAGAGTTTGAAGGCAAGGTTCACTCTGTTAATTACTACCTAGGCCATTATTCACACACAGGGACAGAGGTGTGTACATCTATACCTGTGTACAAAGTTACTATGAAAAGTCCCCCTGGAGTTCAGTGGAATGCATCAACTCCATTTACATTTCTCAGCAGTCAAGAGTTGCTCCTCGAGGCCTGTAGGGGGATGGTCTTTCCTGTATGGCAGGCTTGAGGGTTCATGAGCTCCAGGTGGTGTCCCACCTGGAGCAGTGCTGGTCACAGCCTGCTGGGGTGTGGGAGAGTTCAAAGGGCCTCTCTTGGTACTGCTCTTTATTGGGCCAGGAGATGCTTGAATTTAGTCAAAAGTATGTTTTCATCCTAGCCATAAACCAAGTTCTAAAGTACTGGAAATTTTGGGGGAGAAAAGTCCAGTAACAGTGGTGTAGTTTCACTTGCGCTGCCGCTGGGGGAGGTAACTCCTGAAATCATAGAGCAGGCCTGAGGAGGTGTGGGAGGGAATGCACCATCACAATTCCCCCAAGTCTGAAGTCAGTTCAGGTGCTCCACAGAGTGACAGTGTGGTCACCTCTTGCTTCTCTGCCTATAAACAGGTTAATGCTGTGTTCTAGTTGTAATTGGAGGGAAATTTTTGGTTATCTAATTATTATGGTTTTGTTAAATGTTAAGAATATGTATCAGGAATGCCTCTTCAACAGTGCCATCCATCAAGTTGTTCTCCACACTACACCATACTGAAATACTGTTCAGTAAGAAGCATTATCCCAATTTGCCTTTTGCATTTCAGTGAGCAAGGTGCCCTCATGACTTTCCCTTATAATTGCTGTTAGCAGTAAATTTTACCCACAGTGAAGAAACATATATAGTGTGGAATGTACTATAGTTACCATATTGATTAAAATAAAAGAAGTGAAGGTCTCCAGCCTGTGGGAACTTGTTGATGTGTGAATCAAATTTGGTTCATGCTTGCAATGGTTGCTCCTGCGAGAGGATAAGCAATCTTTTGATGGCTAACCTGATCTCCTGGAGATGTGCTGGTATCATTCCCAGTGCCATTCCGGAAAAGAGAAAACAACAATATCCACAGTGGATATTGTAATCCAGTGGATTATGCCCTGCATTCATTTGCTTTTTCTATTGTGGATATTAGTATTCGCCCCACAAATTTATTAAATCAACTTTTCAATACTGATTGGTTTCCTGTAAACAAACCTTGTACCTGTGACTTGTGTATGACATGGTAGTGGGGATAGATATCCTATGGCATCCACCAGAGCAGTTCTGGTACAGCAATCACATTAATCCGTTCAGTGCTTTGCTGGATTCCTCCCATTTAAGGTTGTCTTATTTCTTGTTAATGTTGCATTGAAATACAGAAAACATTTGATTCAGTCAGCCTCCAGATGCAGCTTCCTGGTGCAGTTTTCGTGAACTGCCCCAATAGTATGTGAGAGTGAAGCAGGATTAGACTGCTTTTTTCATCTGGTTTGTAATCCAACCATACCTTAATCTTTATGCTGCAAACTGAATGGCTTATTCTGCTCTGGCCAGGGAGGGGTGGCTAATTGGGCAAACAGACAGTTTGTCTGTCTCTTCAAGACCTCTACAAATACAGCTTGTTGGCAGGTTTTGCTTATTGCTGCTTGTAGGCCACTCCAGGAGCACCAAGGAGTAGTTCATGCTGCTAAGGTTTGTAATAGTTTGGAACTTGTACTTGAGAATTGCTGTGCTCAGAACCATTTTATGATGGCCTCTCAGCTGTGAGCCAGCGCTAGTTTAAAGCAGTGCCTACAAGCAGTACATGGGGTCTTTGTAAACTGCTGCGATTTCTTATGATGGCTCTGGATTAGCTTCATCTTTTAGATGTATATATTACTGTGCTGTTGTTTTGTGTTTCAGCTTTACAGACATGCCTTAAAAACTGGCCTTCTGCCTAAAGTTATCTTTGGACAGCAGTCCCCAGCCACAAGATGTGGCAAAGGCTGCCAGAGGTTAAATAAATCATTGTTAATTGTAAGCTAGAGACCATACATAGTCACATAAACAGAGAGCACTTTTCTCAGAAAAAGTTGTGCAGAATGAGCGGTCACAGAAGTAACTGTGGATAAAAGAATGGTGGATAATTCTTTAAATGCTGTGTTGAGAGAAGAACCTCTCTACTTACCTAATGGCGTTTTCCTCATCTTGTTTAAACAATTGATCAGATCCTGATCCATGTAAACATGTTCTGTTCGAATATTGGATAAAATTTTGAATGCTCTTTCTCTCCTAAAACCTGTTGCTCTCATTGACAATTTTCTAGGGGCTTGCTCTGATGTGATCCAGTATGACACTGGCCAGAGCTCTAATGTACTAATTTCTGTAAATTCTTAAGCAAACCCAAAAGGGAGAAATGTATTCTTTTCATTATTTTGCATTTTTCCTACTCATATTCATGCTTATTGGTGTTGTTGAAATTCTGATACATCCGGATCAATAATTTAAATGGGACAGAACAATTCAGACATCAAAAGAACTGAAAAGAGTTGAATTTAAATTTAATATATTTTTTAAGTTCTAATATTGCAGAGTGTTAGAGTTTGTTAAGTTGTTACTGGAAGTCATCGATTCTTGGGTGCTGCATGTACTAGTGCTTTTTTCCTTTTCTTTAAGGTCCTCAGATTAAGAAAAAAGCTTAAGTTGCCAGGTATGATTGTCCTTAGAATATTTCTTTCTTTCTTTCAGTGGTTTATATGCTTGGCTGCAATGCCTGCACAGTCACCTGGCCCATCTAGCCAGTTTGTGTACTTAACCTGCACAAATTGTTTGTTGTTCTTAGATTTGTCTTCATTCTTAGGTTTTTGTCGGTAAGTTGAGCTTTTGCTATGCTAGACAAATTCTTATGGTTACATTGGTTTGTGTGGCTTTGGTCTCTTTTTTGTGAGGAGCTTTGACCCTTACGGGGCTCTTCCAATCTGAGATACTCTTAGGTTTCTATGGATGTCTTTTAGATACACGAAAAATATGCTACACAGTTACTGAAGTGAAGCATTAACATTTCTGGGGAATAGGAACAGCAAAGTATTTTGTGGACATTGTGGACAACTCTCAGCAGCTGTTAGAGGTGGACTGCTGGTCCAGGTGGATCTTTGTCAGGTCCAGGATGGCTGTTTCATGCTGCTTCTCCTTGCTAAGCTGGAATTGGTCAGAGTGCCTTGTAAGCAGGCTGGCAGTGATGCATTTCTTGGCTCTGTATTGGGGTACTCTGTTGGACCCCTCCACTTCAAGAAACCAAGCAGTATCCTGCAAACATTTCTTTTAATCAACTTACCAGTTGCATTATTTCCTGTGTTCCTAGCAAAAGTATTTAACTCCTCTGTTCCTTCCTTCCCTATCCCCCAAAAACACTGGGATTGAGGGATAGAATACATAGTTACCATTGTGTATCAGTGATGAGGGGGATTTGTCTTGGTCTGCAGCAGCAAGGACACCTCCTCTTGCAAAAAATCTGTTCTCTGTGTAGGGCCCTGAAAAGGTGCTGCTTGCAAAAAAAACATTTTGCAGAGCTAGAAAGGAAGAAAGGGGTCTTTCTTGCAATATGAAAAATGCAAACTGCAGGTCCCCAACCCATTCATAGTGACAATGTCATACCTTGACTGGGGTTTAAGGCCTGTTACAGCAGCAGTCTTTTAGGATAAGGACTTTTGTGGTGGGGTTGTTTTTTTTTTTTTTTTTTAACAAGGCTCACAAGGTTAGGACTCAGCAAGGTTCATGAGCCTGTAAAAGGTGTGTAGTATGAATTATGACTCTGGGGACTGGAGAGATAGAAAGTGAAAGGTATCTGAGGACTGGAATAAAAAACTAAAGCAAGTGGTTACACAATTGCTGTAGGGAAACGCACTCGCACTCTTCTCGTGCCACACAGCCCTGCTGTCTGGTGAGGCAGCTGAACAGGCCGCTGCTGGCTCAGAGCACTGGCTGCAATTGCCTGGTTGTTTCGTCACAGCTTGGTCTCCTGGCCTCTGCAAACCAGCTGCTGACACCACACTTGCTTTGTGCTGGGAGAAGTTACTGCAGCTGTTGAACATGAGCAGCTCTCTGTGGAGTTAAGACACGCTGCAGCCATGATGATCAGCACTGCAACAAGGGTGCATTATAGGGATTGGTTGGTTCAGTGCCCCTGTCAGAAGTTTCCTTTTACCTCATGTGCTGATTCTTGATTTGTGTACAACTGAGCACCCTGTTGCCTCTCTTTTTCCACATACAACTTTTATGGACAGGTGGCTACTGGAATTGAGCTGTGGTGGTCCCTTAAACTGAAAGGATTATTCTCTCATAAGGTGTCTGCTGTGCTGCAACGGTTAAATGTATGGGAAAGTATTGCAGTTTACCAACATTCTGTTTCTGTACCTTGGGCAATACAGAGTGTGTATATTTTTGTACAGATATAAAACACATACTATGTATAGTGAACATTAAGTTTTATACATCACATATGTAACATACATTTGTACACATACACTAATTAGAGTGCTGTACCACTGTATATATTGTATAGACTACATCTCATACTATTATGTGTATGGTATATATGAGCATACATATAAAGCCAAATATATTAGATTTGTTCAAAACTTACTATGATCAGCTACTTAACTGTTCTGCCAGTTGATATTTTGTCTTCTTGTAGACAAATGTTTGTGGCCATCATGTAAAGGAGAGTAATTGCTTAATAAGAGCAGGTTGAGTTATCTTTGAGATGGTCTGAAGGGTCTAGCAGCATTTTCTGGGTCTAGTTCTGGAAGCTTCTTGGCCTCAACAACAAAGAGTGGCCTAGCATATTTCCAGCTAACCTTTTTCTTTGGGTTTTGTTGCATCAAAAGGCCTTTCAGCAGCAATGAGTAAAAGCATCCAGTGAGGGCTGACATCTTAGAGGTGGAGCCACATTTTGTCTGTTTGGTTTAGTGGGATTTTTTCCCTGCATAATTTTGGCTTTTCCATAGGGCTTTTTTGGTGGACTTGAAACTACCCTGCAACTGTGTTATATCAAATTTCCACTGCTAAATACAAACAGGTATGCAAAGTTCTTGACCAATTTTGAGAGATGTATCCATCTCCACTACTTACTCAAATACTTGTCTGGCACTATTTAAGAAGATTTTTAGGGGGTTGCTTGCATGGAAGGGCTCCAGGGCAGCATGAGTGCAAGCATGGAGTGAGGAGAGGGGAGCCGTGTTCCTGTGGGAGCTGGCATGTGGTGCTCTGACTCCTACCAGTGCTGGCAACGGCAGCAAGCAGCAGAGAGCCTGCGAGCCTGAGATTGTGCCTTATCTCCTACTGCTCCTTATCTGGCCCTTGCATGGAGCAGGGCAGCGAGAGCTACAGCAATGCTGAGGGAGAACGTGTTAAAGCCTGCCACTTTCAGCCTGTTCTTCTGGGGAACTGGGGCCACCTCAGTTAAGTATGATAAAATCACTATTACCAAGACCATCTTTAATTTAAAAAAAATTTATTTCACACTTCTATACAAATATCCACAGGTAATTTCTAATCATGGAATGATGTAGCATTCTTAGATGGTATAACAAAAGTTTGAGATAAAAATATACCAATGGCATGACTTATTTTTCAAGAACTTTAACACTGCTAAGACATTCATGTTCTTAGATGAGGGCCACAATCTGATTTTATACTCAGGGGTATTTCTCAAGCTTCTTAGCCCCTGATTAGCCTGGCTTCTGGTGCTGCTGAGCCTTTAAGCAAATAAACTAGGATTCTAAAAGCTCACAAATTGGGTAACATCTGAATTAATATGTAAGCATTCATAAAGTCAGGGTCATAACATACTGAGATTATCTAGTTTAATAGACTCATCTTAGTTAACACTATAAGGTAACTTTTTAGGTGACCACACCTTCCAAGAAGGTACATTCAAAATTAGCAGTAAAAATAAGATATTTGACAACTGTCCTCCTAGCAGGTTTTTACCCTATGAGGGGAAGAAGTACCAAGAGGTTTTTGCATAGTTCATAGTAGAAGCAATTAAACATGCATACTTTCTGAGCAGAATTTTGTTTCACCTGGAATACACAACTGTGAGCTAAATCTTTGTTCCTAAATAGTACCAAGGCTTTAGAATATGGGTAAAAAAGTAAACTCTTTAAATCATTCTCTCAGTTGTGTTACAATAACCAGATTCCTAATAACATGGTTCTACTTTTATCAACATTCAGGTACTCAAGATGATTCAGTAGTCTCAACGTGGATCAGCTCAATCCTGACAGTCAAGGTAAGTAAGGCATCTATAGCCTCCAAGTGCTATACAACAGTTGCAGTAGTCAAGGCCTTTTGCCAACCAGGAAGTCCTTATGAAGCTGGAGAGAGGTTTCCAAAGGACTTTTCACTTTCTTGTAGTGAGTATAAAATGGTATCTAAAACTCTACTTCACTTTGGTGTCCAAATTGTTAAACAATCCATAGTAATATACAAATCATGTTACAGGACCTGATGTTACAAACATCAGGAGAAGAAAGCACCCATAGACATCATTTGCATAAATATTTACATTTTAGAAAGCATTGGCACCTTCAGTGATTTATTAAAATGCAGCGAAAGCCTCAGGTCTCATATTTTGAAGTTCAAACAGAAACACAAAAACCAGAACAGTGGATTTAAAAAGTCAGTAGTCTTCAGCCTACCAGTTAGTCAAAGACAATGATTTATAATAAAAATAAATACAAAAATGACTAATATATATATACAGAAAGTACATCTAATATTCAAGCCTCTCTTAAAAAAAAAACCAAAACCTGTTTATATTTATTGTGAGCAAGAATCACACAATCTGATCTTAAAAAAAAAAGAACCCAAAATCAAGCAACATGACCCATTGCACATGTAATTTAAGATGATGCTTTTTGTTGAGCCCTAACTACTGCAGCAGGCAAAGGTTATGACTAAAGCAGACTTACAGCTCTTCAGTTATACTTGAACAAAGTGTGCTAAGGCCACTGTGTGTTTATAAAGCACTGTGCATTGAGGGAACAATGGAGAACTCATCTTGTCCTTAATCATGCATGCCTTAAATAGCAAGGAAGAAAGTCAGCATCGCAGGAGAATCAAAAGGTCTGCAGTAGTGGTTTTGCTTATTTTGCAGAAAAGACCCCCACATCAGCATAATATTATCTGAAGTGTGGGTTAGATTTAAGGTGGATGAAGAGGCAGTGTGGAAATTAAGTAAGCCAGATGAAGTCTGTTGAAGCCATTTTAACTGTGCAAATAAAAGCCTCAATATAAGTAGTAATATCTACAATCAAATGGTGAATGTCCTTAGTGTTCACAGGTCTAACTTCATCAGTATTCCTTTAATGAAAACCTTACCCTCTATCTGAACTTTGTGGATAAACAACATTTTTGCCTAAGAATAACTTTCATTTTCATTCCATTTGGTGAACCACTGTTTTGTCTCAAGGTCTTGGCTTTTCCCATCTTTGATCTGTCGCTCCTCTTTTCGAATTCTTACAGCGTGATAGCGGGGGACGCTGTCTTCGTACCTGGAACGCCGGAAGAACCCGCACTGCACAAGGAAGGAAAAGAACAGTTTAGGTGTAAGTTGCTGCCAAAGTACTACAACTGTAGAGGCAGTAAATTCTTTTTTCACACAAATACACAGGTAAGAAAACTGAAAACAGAAGTATGTAGGCCAAAAATGTAACATATTTAGCTGTAAAAATGTGAGCCAAGAGGTCTGAATTAGCTGTTTAGCAGCAGTTAAAGATAAAGGGCATGCTCCGACTATCCATGGTAATCAAATACCTTAAAAAGATTCCCTCCAATACAAAGCTGTTCAATCATCTAATGAGGACATTTACTGCTACACACAGGAAAGCTGCTTCTCCTGAATCAAAGGTAGGTATGTACTTCAGTGTCTTCCTGTATGATGACACGATTTACCCTTAAGAACCTACAGAAAGATTTCCAGAACATTCAAAAAAAGTTACCCTAAGGGCCTTGGTTTTCAAAGCACCATTTCCATTTCAGTCACCTGAACTAACTACACATATGCTGTATTAGAAACATGAGTCTTGCTTGCCATGGGAAGTCACCCTGGATGAAACCTGTAACAGCTTATTTGTGCTCTGCAGTTTTTTATTCAAAGCCACTGTAAAAACTGATTTTGAATATTGAGGCATGGACTAAAATTGATTTCCAAAACAAAAGGGAGCTATGGCCACAATATACAAAGATAATTACTTGTACACACTCTGCTTTACATCCTTATGGATCAAGATTCAGGTTAAGAGACATTGTGCCATCCAGCTGTCATTAGATACTGCTCGGGGTAAGAACATGTTAAAGTGAGCAAGCTTTTTTCCATGGTATTTAAGGGTGCTGTATTTTTTGGTTCTGTTTGGTCCATGGTTTGGGGTTTTTTTAATATTAGAACTTAGATACAACTGAATTTTAAAAAATTACAGTGAGCAAAGACCAATTCTTTGGCCATCTCATAGTTTCATTAAACACTGTTTTGAAATAATTCATAAAGAATTCCTCCCCACTCCCTCATCCCAAGAATATTTATGGATACAATGTACATGCACATAATATCTTAAGTGGAATAAAGGCTGCTGGAAGCAATAAATCATCATGCATCTTGTAACTTCAGCAAAGTGTGTTCCTAGAGAAGTACACCTTAGAACTCAAGTAAAACAGATGTGAGACCTGCAATAAATTCTCATTATGGAAACTCTTCTCTGATGTAAGCAACATGTACAGCATGCACTAAAGGTTAGTAAAGCAAATTTATGTATTGTTGCTGTAGTCTTATCTTTGCATCTTAACTCTACAGTGTTGATTCCCATCTTGCAAGCTTAAAGACTTATTTGTAATGTTAAAGCATAAATTAAAAAAAAATACTGAAGCCTGTTGCAACAGCTCACCATGTTTTTTAAAAAATAAATAAGAAGCATTTTAGACCAATGTAAACCTCTGTGTGTTCACATGCACCAAAAGCTGAAAATCTATCAACAGAAGGAGCAAGCAAGGATGATAGCTTGAAATCCAAAAGTTAATAGAACTTATGCAGAAAAAGCTTCACAGTTAGCCACTGCAACCATAGCATGTGCCACAGCTAGAAATTAAAAAATATCATCAGTTACCAATTACAGAAGTAGATCAGTACTATGCATCAGAAGTAAGTCTCTCTTTATCAGATGGCTGAGTATGGATCTCAGCCTTGTGATATGTGGCATCGTAATGATCTTTCTTATTTCTCTTGAAGAAACCACACTACAAGGAAGCAAGGTATTTAGTCATTTTTTGTGGACTGGAAGAAGTCAAACCTGTTAAAACTGACTTAAGTCTGTCACCTGTCTTCCCATTATCCCTTCACAGGCCAAAGAAACAAAAAGAAAAAAGTCACAGTCACAAGAACTCAGCTGTTTCTAGATCTATACAATAACAGAATAAAATAACCTGAGTTATTAACAAAGTAACCTGAGAATTATTATTTCAGAGGCATTTTGATAAGTTTGTAGAGAATATGTTTGGGTTTTTTTAAGAAAAGCTACAATAAAGTATGCCCATAGCAAGTGAAGGTGGCTATGAAGCCCAGAAAGAAGCCCATACAGAAACCTGTTTGTGGACTAGTGCACAGGACAGACAAAACCACAGGGTGTAGAACAAAGCCAGTTATTGCTCTGACCCCTTCAATACAAGCTTTTGTCTTAAACCAATGATGTATCTGTCTTTCCAGTACGACGTTTGTCCTTCATAGAACAGCACAGTCTGTGTCATCAAAAACAGCGTTTTTCACTGGGTGTGCATGTCAAAAATGTTTGTTATTTTCATGCACAGTAAAACCACTAGTAGTTAGAACGTAAAAGCCCACCCAGTATTCATTCATCAGGAGTATTTACAGGAGCAGCTGGGCATTTTTCAGAAAATAAGGAAATCAGAACTATTCTATGGGAAGTAACATGCAGCAAATAGCTCCTCAAAGCTAACTGCTGCAGTTTCACTGGAAAAAAAGTGACAGAGAGGCTATTCTTCACCTCCTCTTCCTAAATAACCTTCTGCTATCCTGTAACAGCAAATACTAACTGCCTACACCTATAAAAACTAAGAATAAAAGGATTGCTCTGTTATACTTGGGTCCACAAATAATTGTCATTTTTACAATGGTCATTAGAAAAACGATACCTGATTTTTTTCTTTTTGCGAATAGTTAACCATTTGTTATACCTCTTTATGTATTTAAGGTTTCTAATATAAAAAAGCAGTAACAAGAAATTCACCAGCATACATGGCTACGTATTAATACTGTGCTTTTGGTTATTTTCAACTACAATCAATTTAATGGTTTTTCTGATGTTATGAGAACAGCGCCCTACTAAAGCATTTGTAAATAGCTCACATGAAGTTTTACACCTCACTGCAGAGGCTCCCAATGGTTCTATCTATCTGCATCAAACTATGGCCTCTGAACACTTGTCTCAAGTTTCATCTGGAGCTCAAAACACTTCCTTTTGAGGATCTGAAAACAGAAACATTATGTGACAAGTCTGCCTGTACAACCATTTTCACTCCAAGTGTTGCAAAACTGAGAAAGTGATAGTGTATGATTTGTGCAGTTTTGCCACATTTTGAGTCCCAAATACTTAATTAGTTTGCTGTCTTGTCAGTTACAGACCAGAAAATAAAAAATAACCAGATTCATAAAAGCTCACCTTCCATAGTAAGAATACCAACAGTGCGAGCATGAGTATTCCAGCAAGGATAGCCACTGCAATGATCCACCACGGAACTCCTGTATAAAGGGCTACTGGTTTTGCAGGAAATACAGTAACACGCACCTATGGGACAGAAAATGTGCAGGTGGAAGGAGTATTTTAGAAGGTACATGTTTAATTAGAAAGCTGCAATTTATATAGTCTTACCTCTCCTCTAACAAGATGTCTTCTACCAAATGCTTTTGAAGTTCCCACTGGTATCATTTGAATATGGTAATGAATTTTTTCAACTCCATTAAAAGGTAGAAATTATCAGTAATTCAGAACTCAGTTAAAAAGTTAAACTTTTAGCTAGTTTTGTTTTAAATTTGTTGCATTCCTGGTCTTTGGAGATAAGGTAGAACAACCACAACCATAATATGTAGTTAGCATTAAACACTGAACCTACCTGAGCAACTTCATTTGTGAGTTTAACATTCTTAGCTGCAGCAGGAACACTGATAGAAGCCCTAACAAGAATGTCAAGGTAATTCATTTTGGAGTATTCCTGTTCCAAAATAAAACATGAATATTAGACACAGAACAGGGAAGAACTCTGACCTTTCAAAAAGGGCAGGTAAGAGGACTTACCTCTAAGAAGGTGCTGTTCCACAGCCTGGAACGCAGCACAATAGATGCCTTGCTGTCTAAACCCTTCAGAGGACACTTTATATCCACACAGCGTGCATTCGAATTGCAGCTCTGCAATTACAGATTTCTACATGTAAATAAGATCACATCTTCACAGATTGTTTAAACCTAACCCCAAGATTAAAAATTTTATTATATGCATCATACCTATATGCAAGACCACCATCTGTTTGTACTAACAGCAATGGGGAAATACAATGAAGATGTTATTACTTGATTATTTTAAGGTAAGTAACTATGCAGATATTCTTTCCTAGTTCTTCCTCAGAGTAGATAATCTAAATGTTCGAATTTTAAAAGCATCAATATTTGGATGTAAGATAAAAAGAAGGGAAAGAATTTCTTTCACTCTGCCAAACTCAGAAAAGCCCTCTTTTGAGTGCCAAAGGAGGTATCTGACAGGAATACAGCTGTTGCAATATCCTTACCAAGGTTTTATACTTTCTTTCTGAGAATAAAGAAAATGCCTGGCTGTCTGTAATCTGCTTCTCTGCAACTTCACGCTTCCTCCTTGAGTTATGGGATTCCTACGAGGAAAAAAAAGTAAAATCTAGAAAGCAGTTTATCATATGAATCTATTCATTCATACAAGCAGAGAAACTAGAGCTCAGTGTTTTCTTCTTCCAAAATCAGCACATGACTGACAGCATTCTATATCCCTACTTACCTACATTTATTTGAGATTACTGAAAGAAAGGCCAACAGACTATTTTTTTAATAGGGCAAGTGGAGGTTTATATTTATAAAGCTTTCAATGCTATTTCCATTTTTATTTCTAGATAAATGGTATTAATGATACTCTGCTAAAATTATAAGAATGTGCTACGGTCAGAAGATGCAGGTTTTTTAAACTGTATATTAATTACACTCACTGCAAGTTATATTAACGAATATAGTGATCTGACAAAAACAGAAAACAGGTTTATGTGCCTGCAGTTTTAATGCTGGAAAATAAAAACACCTCCCATATAATCTTAAGATTATATGAAGAAGAAAAAAATGCGACTGAAGTTTTAGGAAAAAGATTTTGCTAGATAGGCACAATACAGGGCTATGAAAATTGCTTTTTATTATATTTGTTGTAAATAAATAAATTTAAGTTCAAGCCCCCTCTCTTCAGAAAAGAACATGGACTGCCCTTAGGCTAGGCTGGGAAGATATTTAGTTATTGTTTTTTGAGTAAGAACTCAGATGTTTTTATTACTGAGCAGTTTTCAATAATACTGATAAAATTTGTTAGAACAGTCAGCAGTTTCATCCTGTATAAGAGCCTATGACAGCAGTGCCCATTGCAAAAACAGTCATGGTGACATAGCACCTATCCTTTAGCATATCAGCCTCATTAGCTGCTATGAAGTCTCCTGATAGGCTTATTCACTGATATACCGGTCATGTATTGTGCTCGTGAGCTGCTTAAGATAAAATGTAACTCCTTCTAGAGGCAAGCTCTCATGCCTTACTCTCACTTGCTGTGGGGTGCTTTCATGTTGTACCAATTCACCAGCAAAAGACTGTACCATACCGCAACATGCAAACTGTTGATTTCATTCTCAGGTTGACAGTAGACTTTTTCCAAGCCTTTGGAGTCTATTTTCATCAAATAAAGCAGCCATTTGCCATTACTAATTTCTTTCGGCCACTGGATGTCCAAGGAAGCAGTACCAAATGTTTTCAGCGGTCTGCCCAAGTTAGTTACCTGTTAAAATAAACATTCTTTGAACTGTGAAATACTTTTCAGAGGGATTTTCTTCCTGAAAACATTATTGACTTGGACAAGCTTTAAGCACACAGCTAACAGGAAATTTAGATCAGATCAGTCAAAATAGTACAAAGCATATACTAAACTGGCACACTTGGGGAGCAAAGTAAACACACTGAAGGATTAGAATGCCCTACCATGAACTTTTAGTTGTTTTCTAGAAATTAATCTTCATGTGAAACAACAACTCAAATTTAGAGTTAACAAATCAATTAGTTGCGTAACTGAGGCAAACTGCAAGTTTCTGAGGAACTCTTGACACAGACATCAAGCTCTTCTCTTGTAAGTCTTAAAGTTTATTCCCAACCTCTTTTTTTATTTTTTTAGTGTTACTAATCATGCTAGCGAATTTTAAATCAGATATTTTACTTGCTGCTGCTATAATACATGGACCACGTAAAGAAAGAAGTAAAGGACTGACAGAGATGGACTTTAGCCTCCTCCTTGCTGTATTATGCAGAAGACCAAGACAGTGGAGTAAGCTCACACATTCAGAGGGGCTCTCGCAGCACCTCCTTGTGCTGGCTCTGTGATCAGCCCGCTCTTGCTGCCTGTGTGCACCAGCCAACGCCTGGGCAGGCCCCAGGCAGGTTCTGCTTTAACTTTGTTCCCTCCCTGCAGGGACTTTTTATGACGTAAAACTGAATGTGCATGAACTGCTCCAAAAAAAAAGGTGTGCAAGCAGCCTCAGGCCACTTCCTTAGAATACGATCGTAAAATATCAAGGCCTAAAGAAGCTTTAGCCTACAGTCAGACTGTATGTTCTGAACAGGAAGCCAGGATTTGGGACAAAGAAAGCAAATTTCATTATAGCAACTTTTCCAAGTATTCATATGCATAAAGCAAGAAGCTGTGCATTTGATTAAAAGCAGCTGTTGGCATTAGTCTAAATTACTCACTCTGAATTCATACTCTATGAGGTTTCCAATGTCATCTTCAGATTTCATTGCACTCTCACCAATGATGTTACCTCCAAAGTATACCTGAGAAGGCTTAGCAACTCTGTTCAGGTGGGGGTGGGAAAGGAGAATAATCAGATTTTGATGAGTCTGAAGCACAACTGCCCCCAGATCCCCCAATCTGTCATGCTATCAACACCTACCCAGTGAGGGATAAAAGCAATTCAAGAACCACTTTAGCGCTGGCTGTAATTGGAGTCAAATTAACTTGAGTGCTTGTTCTACAATGAAGAGAAAACAATGGTGTTTATTTTACAAATGTAGTGGGTTTCTCTCTACTAGTAAATTACTTCTGTGAATCAAACAAATCAGTTCAGAATGTTTACAACTGTATATCAAAGCAAAGTGCAGGTGCATGCACATGAAGAAAACTTACGTTTCCAGCTTCAGGTTAATGTCTAAGTCTGTTGTATCAACATTAACCTTAGTAGTACTTAAGATCAGAAAAAAGGTTACCTAAACAAGAAAGAAGATAATGAAATACATGAGCTCTTTATAAGATATATTGATACATTACATTTTATAGAAAATTTCAGTATTAAATTCTAGAGTTAAAAAGACAGATCCAAATTAAATTTCCAGTTGCGACACACAGGAACTTTGGATGACTGCAGTTAGTCAGAATGAGATTTTACAACTCGACTAAAGTAAGTGCAACTTACATTAGAATTTCTTTTGAAAGGATTTCCAAGTTCACACTCTGCTTGAGAACCATTTTGGTTAGCACCACATGTTAGCTGTTTTTCCTGATTAAACAGAACACATGTACAAGTAAAAATATGCTGGAAACATTTTAAATTTTTCAGTATTTTTTCTCTTAAAAATACTTACAGGATAACCCCTCATCTCTCTGAATGCAGAGTATGTCAGACTGTCTGGAAAAGTTGCAATTAGTTTAGCTTCATATGCATCTTCACCATCTTTTTGTGGATTTTTTATATCAGATGGATTGTTTGTCACTGTTATTTCCAGGGCAATATCTTTTTGGTCTTTCAGAACAAGCACCGGCATGCCATTTTCACTACAGAAACAGAAAGTACAGGGTTTCTGCGCATTACAAAAACAAATGTGTATGCAAGTTTGCTTCTTGTAATTGTTTATCCAAATACAATTTCCTCTTATTAGGAGAGAATTATAGTAAAACTATGAACATGCATAGTCATAGGATTTTCCCCCACACCAGTATTTCATCTGACAGTAGTGAAGAGGACAGAAGAGGATGATAAATCCCTCAATTAATCAGGAGTTTATAGTACTTCTGAACCAGCACTTGCATCTGACTCATGTAGTAATGAATTGTCTCCAAATTCATCTACTGACCTGCTTTAATCTTGTAAAGTATACATGGGTTTGGCTTCCGAGTGTGGCACTCGCTGCTAAAAATGTCTGACTGCTGCAGTGAATAAACATTTGTTTGTTTGTCTGTTTTACCCCCGGCTCCAATTTCACTGGCTGTCCAGGAACGAGGGCTGCAGCAGGGTGCTGGACATGTGTTAAAATTAAATCATCACTGCACTTCTCTGTAATGACTTTTCTTGGGCTATGAGACCATACTCTATCAAGCTCTCATACACTCAAGTGTCATCTGCAAAATAATTAACCGTGTCATACAATAAACTACTGCAAGGCTGGTTTAGAATGTCATTTCTCCAGCTGTTAAATTTTTTGGGTTATTTTTCCCTTTAGCCCACCCCTGCACTATTGCAGCCACTTAGTATCCATTCAACTCTGAACCACTTTTCTTCTCAAGCTCTTCCCCTCTGCCCCCATTCCTCACCCTGACAAATCAATACTATTACCAAGTGCTGTGTCTGCCATACACAGAAAAAAGCTGCTCTCTTTCCCAAAATCCTGTCCTAAAAGTTCTTTTAAGGACTTGTTAATAATTTGAACTTTAGAAGTGTATTAATCGAGACTTACAGTGGTAAATAAGTAAACCTGTCTTCATTTCCCTCTCTCGTACAAAACCGGTACTGGAGCTTAAGATTGCTGTGACATTCATTGTCTTCTCCACATCCTTCTTTTAAGAACTCCACCTAAATAAAACCAAACCAATTTTACCGCCTAACACACAATAGTAGCTTAAAATCAGATTTCTGAAGCACACTGAATAAAGCATCTACATGGAACTCACAAGGCACTTTCCTGGACAGAGTTCAGATTTTAACCTGACTTAATTCTTGCCTGTTGAGTTTTGCTTTGTGAGATACAGCCCTTGATGCTGGTAGTTTAGAACTTTAAATGTGACTAAAAAGCAGAGTTGGATAATTCTAAATGAGAGGTACACTTCTTATGAGAAAATACATCTTAAAGTCTGATTCTTCAATAAGCATTGAGGAAATGAGAATCTAAAATGGAGATATTCCCTCCCTTCTATGTCACTGCTGCAGTCACTGCTCAAATGCCATTCCAGCATCCTAACAGTGGATGAATTAAGAGTGTCCATTATCTTGTTATGCTTCCACAAATGTTCCCAGCAGGAGACAATGAATTTCTATTTTTAATCAAAAGTACATTTCCTCCTAAACTTACTGGGGAGAGGGAAGAAACTGAGGAGCTATACCATCTTCACTTTTGTTGCAGAAGAACCCAGTACATAGTTCCTAAATGCTGTAACAAGTTCAGAACAAAAGATAAAATAATAATCCAATAGTTACATGTCCAGTGCCACCCCAGTTATTTCCTTTGGACATAAATTCGTTTTCTACAGTCTTTAAAATTAAGTTATTTGTAGAAGTACAGATTTTTATGAACATGTGGTATCAAAGGCTTACTTTTGTGGTCTCTGTTTCAGATTCATTTGAATTCAGAATGGGTATAAGATCTGGAAGTGCGCTTTCTTTTCTCTTGGATGGTGACTCCAGGCCAGCAATTTTAACACTGACTGATATTGGAATGGGACGTAGTTTATCTTTAATTTTTTCCTGTTAAAATATTTTAAATTGCATCATTAGTGTACAGTGCAGAGAAGAAAAAAACAACACGAAGATAAGCTTTTGTTACTGTATATAAATTCAGCATTTTCTAAACATGCAGGAAACACAAAGAGCCCAGTGCTATTGTCCTTTTTTTCCCTCTGGTTTCCGAATCTGACAATTTCTCTCACCATTAAGAATTGCTAAGAACCAGGGCCAGTAATTCAGGCAGGTGAAATTCACACAGCTGTAGTAAAATAACACACTGGAACAGGTTTGATTAACATGGTCTAGTAAAAGGTGTCCCAGCCCCTGGCACGGAGTTGGAATTAGATGATCCTCAGGGTCCCTTTCAACCCAGATAATTCTATGATTCTGTTCTATTCATAAATTGGAGTTCTTTAATCTGCTGTGGTCAAAAGCAACCTTGGAGGCTGACTCATTCCTGCTGAGCCATGAAGAGGGAATCTGTTTAGCCTCTGGAGCAATACCACCTCTAGGCGCCACTACAGCAGCCAAGTCAGGAGAGCACATACCAACCTTTCTTGCCTTGTCCATTCATCCACACCAAAACCCATGGGTTAAAATTCTTTTCCTGAACAATAACACTATAAAATTCTCTAACATTTATTTCTGTTGGAAGCAGCTCTCTGTTTTTGGCACTTAGTCATTCTCTATTGTTCTAAATTAGTTCAGCTCCATTGACCTCCAGAGTGTGATGCAGTGGCTACAGTTTTTATCCATACTTTGCAAGAAAGGCAACAGGAGGAAGCAGCATGTGTGCAGAGAATAGTAAACTATGGGTTTCTGGTTTTGAAGTTTTTATATTGCATATGACTTTGAAATTATATACAAAAGTTCCTTCCACAAGGCTGCCAAAAATGAGCATTCTTTTGTTTTAAGTGGATCTAAAGGAAACAGGAATAAAATACTCTCCCTTACCTGCAGTATAAGCTTTGTAGTCACACACTCCCATGAGTTCTGTCCCCTGAGGGTTGTACTTGCAGTGAACTGATCAGATGAGTGGTCACTGAAGCGCACCCTGGAGGGCAGACCCAGCTGCCGCCTCTCGTTTTCCACTTCAAACGTGTAATTGATCTCTATGTGAAAAATAAAGTATTGCCATTTAAAAAAGAACTTCAATTTCACAAGATATGATCTCAAGCATTATTCTAGAAGACTGTTCCAGACAGTGCTGGGCTTCACAAACTGTTTTCATTAAAAAAAAAAAAAAAAAAACTTTCTCCATGTCAGTTTTGTCCTGCCGCAGTTGAGGGCCAGGTACCCCCGTGTGTGAATCTAAAGAAAATGTCTAAACCAAATCCCGGTTTTCCCTAAGTACACCGTTCCCTTGGGTATGCGGGGCTGGCTGGGGGAGCTGTAATTGCCGTACGGAGCCAGCAGAGGGCTGAGCTACCCACTGTAAATACCCCAACTGTGCTGTAGGGGATTCCTGCTGGGTCCCAACTAGCACCTGAGAGCCAGCAGGATTCTGAGGTCAAGATTCACTGGTAATTTTAACACTGAAAGCAGAAGCGCGACTAGAGCTGTCCAGTTTTGTGCTGAGGCATGCTTTCCTAGATCTGAACTTGGTGCATCTTTCAATGATTGCTTCACTGAGTTAATTCAGTGCTGCAGAGATGGAAACAGCACTGAGTGTGCCAAAGCACTGAGAGCTGCAGGCACTTCACCTGCTAAAGGACCAGCACTCATTCGGGCACAGCCTTTGGATTTTAAAAGTAACTGAGAAAATCAGGACAATACAGGAGAAAAAGAGTCATTGGGCTTAAAGTTCTTCTCATTTCCTCTCAAAATCCTACACGGTTCTCCAAGAGGTAGTAACAGCAGCACTGTAACAAGTGCTTTACATCTTTATGGCACAGTCTTCTCCTATCAATGCAGATTTTTTTATTTCAGTTAATGATTTCCACAAAACCATTTTTATGAATACAGGATAGGTTCATACGGTAAACCTCCAATAAGAAATAATGTTCACTAAGGATGTATAAAATGGGCCTTAAAAAAGGTTTAGGATTCTCTAAAGCAGCACTAACCTAGAGAGGCAAAATGGTTTGGATCTGTATAGAAGCCATTTGCTCACTGCCAGTTGTATTACTTAGAACAGCTTAACACACCAGCATGACTAAATACAGACTGTGCAACAGCTGAGCTTAGCACTGAGTCACATTTTAAATTTGTCAGTTCCTGAGTCACTATAATTTGAGTAATATGTTTCCATGAGGAACTCTAAAGAAAAAAAAAACTAAAAAACAAACCATGTGACAAACAGGTAACAAATATTTATTTTCAGAACTTACTTATTCTTGGATTTAAATTTCTGGGGTTTGCAGTATATTTAAAACATGCTTTCACATCCATCCTGTAAAAAGTGCCAAGAAATTAGTATTAACTTTAATTAAGGCATGGTCCAATAGAATGAAAAGTTTTAACTAATCAGTCTTATGACTGTAGTATTTACTGCTTACTAGACTGAATTATAAAGCAAGAAAAAATTGTTAATAAGCAATTAAGCATTTGCTCTTATGTGTCTACTCAAAACAAAGCTGTTCAAGCCAAGATACTTGTGTTAAAAGTCTGAAGAGGCAAGGTGACATTCATTTTCAAAAATGAACGTTATGAGAAGGACATATTCCACACCTCGTCTTTAGCACAGTAGCCTGAAGAAATTCAGGAAGTCAAAATGAACATTTGTAGATACATTTGCTTAACCTGCATGACTCTCATATCCCTTCACTTGAACATGATCACTGAATGAATTTTGACAGTAAAAAGCTCAATACACCAAGGCTTCTGATAGAGTAATTTCTTTTTTCATTCACCTGATTTCACCATGGTCCTCAGGGTTCTTTTTCTTTAGATCAATTCTATCAGGCTGTACTGTAATGTTTCTTCTAATGCTTATCACAGGCCGAGATCTTCATTTGGGGGAAAAACAGGGAATAAAAAGAAAATGTAAAAAAAGAAGTCATTTCTGTTAAGATTAATGAAATAATTAATGTGAATATCAGATTCCCTCCATGCCAGCATTGATTTGCAACAAAGACACTCCAAGAAACACAGAGTTTGGCTTTGACGCTGGTTAGAAAAAAAACTGAAAACTATTGAAAGCTAAGCACAGGTCACTGAGAACAACTACAGATCCTGAGGGGGAAGCAGGCTACAGTAATGTGATGTTGCTGTTGCCATTCTATACACTTACAAAAAACAGAAAATTCCGTGGTGGTTTCTACCACCAGTAGTAATTCAGCCCCTGGGAACAACTACAGGTACTACAGTTCATTCAGATTCATGTCCATAAGAGCTTTAATATGCAGCCTGGTGGCTGTGGGAAATGTTATTTCCTGCTTCCTCTGCATGTAGGCTGTAACCACACTTCTGCCTGACAACCTGTCTTTTCTCTTTCTGGATGGGAGAAGACATTTCACATGAACAAATGAGTAAGGTGATCCCGTTCTCATTAAAGCATCCAAAGGTTGTTTAAAACAGCTGGTAAGCCACCTGCTCCATTCAACTGGGCCGCTCCTTTCACTGTTTGTCACCATAAGAGGTTTTTGTTCTCACCTTGGTAAAAGATTTTGTCCTGCCTTTATCAGCAACAGATTAGAGCTCCTTTTGAGTAAGCAGAATGCTAAATTATCTGACGAACTCCTCTACCACCTACTCTGTTCTCTTCCACAAACCATGTGAGTTGCTTTTCTTGGGTGCTGTTCCAGTGTATTTAAGAAAATTACAATTATGTGCCAGATTCTGTACAACTTCGAGATGGGAGCATAAATTGTAGGAAGGGCTGTTCTGCCTGGAAAGTAAAGTTGTTTGTCCCAAAGCCCTGGTGTAATTAAATAAGGTTCCATATATAATACCTGTACACGTTTACAGAATCCGACAAGGAACCAACAGCAACATCAGGGTAGGAATTTTTATCCAGGTCCATATTTCCAGCAATAGAGTAACCAAAGAAATTGGTCCTTGTTTTTTCACCATCAAGAATCTAAAAAGCAAACAGATTGAGGGAACTCAGACATTCAAAAGTGATAAAGGTAAAGTAAGTAACAAGTGAACATAACAGTCTTACAGCCAGAGACAAAAGAGGGAAAGAGATACAGTGAAGAAGGACCTCTGAAATAGGACCTCTGTGTTCAGTTCAGCTAAAGGATAATGAAGTGACAGGATGATTTGCTCTTCTTCCAATAAGTTACTTGGCAATAGCAGTGAGTACCAGAAATTACTGATCTGCTGAGAGCTTAGGTCATCTTTATTTACAGTATTCGTGGACTATAAGCACTTGAAACAGATGAAGAATTCTATAAAGTATTCAAGCAGTATTCTAGGGAGTATAGTGGGAAGTTCCATTCCCACTCTGCAAATTGGACACAGGGACACAGTGATCCTCAAAACAAAAAAAACAACAACACAAACAATAAAAACCACAAACCAAAAAAAAAAACCAACACCAACCAACATTTTTAAGAAGTAGTGAAACAGTAGTAATGAAAGTGAAAACAAAGAAACTAATTGTTTTCAAATCATCCGATTTATTTTTTTTAAAACACAGAATTTATTTATCTACACGTATTTTTCCTTCTGCATATATCATTGGTGCCAATGGATGGCCCCAGAAATAAAAATATATATTAATTTCAAGAATTCCTTATCTTTCCTGTCAGCAGTGCAATCTTTGAAGGGCCCTGCGACTTTCCTGCATACCCAACACCCCAATAATAGCAATGGAAAAGAAGATGGATAGTAGCCCTGTCATTCCTTTAATTTTGTTCAAGAATAATTATATAGTAAAGGTTATTTCATTACCTGTGCTGGTTTTGTATTTATTCCATTCTTGGATCCATGATAAATGTATACTTTGCCAAAACCATCATATGGAGCCCCTACTGCAATATCTGGTGAAAATAAGTTGCAACATCTAAAATCATTCTTGCTCTTTCTGCAGCATGCAATCAAAGGGTAAAATGCTGCAAGTCTGGCGTTGGCCAAACAATCTCACACATTTTTATTGTCATTGTTTCCATTTACCTGGATATCCATCCTGATTAATGTCCCCAACGTTTTCTACTGCAAGTCCAAACATGGAGTCAGTGGTTCCATTTAAGCGCAGAGGCTTCACCCCTGCCCACTTGCCTTGGCGGTTCATGTAGATGTACACGGCGCCTCCGATATCCCCACTTCTGTCAAAGTACTGCGGGGCCCCAACAACAATGTCCTGCCAGCTTAGAATGAAAGGGAAAAAAAAGGCAATGCTTTTGTAGAAGAACTCTGAAAAATAACTGCTCAGACTGTGAGCTCAAGATCAGCTGCCCAGAGAGCTGCTGAACAAAGACTAAAATGTGCATTAAACTGGTTGGGCATCAACAGCCCCACTGACACTGCAAGTTGGTTTATTCCCTTGACGGCATACAAGGACCTTATATTGTCTTCCTGGGGTATGAGACTCGTTTCTTGTTTCTCTGTTTACAATAATTGTTTAAATAAAACTCTTCATTAGAAAGGTAGACTCTACCCTGATTATCAAGACACTCACCATTTCCTCCAGGAAAACACAGAAGGTGGGCATTGTCATTCCTTATATTTCTAATGTGAAAAACCACAGCAGAAATAAAGAAGATCGCTACCCTTTATTATACAGGCAGCAGGAATTAACCACAGCCATACCCATCATTGTTGAGGTCCACAACAGCAACATCATAGCCGAAAGAGGAGGCCAGCCCTTCTCCTTCAAACATATGCTCCAGGGAAAGTGCTCTCTGATTTTTTTCTTTTTTTAGTAAAACAACTGCTCCACTGTGGTTCGCTCTTGGGGCACCAGACACAAAAGTCATCTCATCTTGGGAGACAATTCCTTTACCAGAGTCCAAAGAGAAACCTTTAACAGAGAAAGAAATATAGTATAAATTAACTAAGTAACAGCTTGCATCTTAATATGAAAAAATAAACATTTCTCCAGCTATATTAAAGTGGTATGTGGAATACAAGTTTTGTCTAAAACACAGTGTGCTATGGCTGGGAAATTTCTGTTTGCACTGGTGGACGCATATTTGCGTTTTTTATGCTCCCACAAACACTCCTCCCTACATTACAGTTACTATTTCCCCACAAAACACAGTACTTCATTGCTCACTTGGATCTGCTTTTCACGGACACCAAACACAGGATACATACAGCTTAGACACAATTACAGCTTCACCACTTGAATATAGCTTGAGTACTTCACCTCTGGCAAAATTATCAGAAAACCTCCTAAGTATCCCATTACAAACATGCAAATTGTTCTGCACAAGCATTCTCATATGATTGATGTATGCAGTATTTGAGAATCAGCTTACACAGTAATGGTGAAATGGGCAAGTTTAAGTTAATGCAGCCCTAAAAATGACATGTTCAAATTAATTTAGTCTTACAATACATTTTATAATATGAAAAACCAAGTTAAAATACTATACTGCATATACCAGTATAGCCAGTAAAGGCCAAAGTAGAAAAATGCCCACTTTGCAAGGAAGATATCAGCCAGATGGGAGTCTCCCTCTGAAACACTTCACCACTACCATGGAAATTCTCAATTACAGCAATTCACAATGAGACAGTTCCAGAAAAAATGGAGGGAGTCCCAGCTGGGGGAAGGATGAGAAGTTTTGGAGAAATGCATGACAAATCAGCATTTCTCTGAAGCCTTGTTACTTTGCTGTCTCCCCTCTATCTGAATCCCTGTTTTTTTCATGCTTTACTTATACTATATTTGATATGAGAAGGGATGGAGGGGAGAGGATCATGACAAAAGTCTGGAGATTATGTCTGACCAGATGCTGCCACCTCAAGTGGTCACAAACCTAAGTAGCTATTCATCATTACATCCACTGACTTGTCCACCTGTATGCTGGGAGGCAATGTTTTGTACACAAACTGATCTGGATGAGTATCAGATACAGCTGTCAAAAATAGAAGACCTATAAATATGAGTGAAAGATTGAAGAGAAAAAAAATAGCAGTTAAGCAAAGCACCTATAACCACATTTGCTTATGGTCTAAACAGACTGAACAGTAAGGCCTGGGATGAGCTGGCTTGCCTGGAAGTGGTTCTGATTATTACAAATCAATAAAGCATTTACATTTAGGAGATAAATGCATTGGTTATGCAACTGGAAAAAGATTATATGACTGTTCACAGCAAAAGGCATCGGCCTCCACAGCACTCCTCACCTTAGCAATTCTTATTCCACCAGAAGATGCTATCAGCTTGTCTAACCTAAGCTCTTAGGATGATTTTTCTAGTTACCTTTACACCCAGTAATTACTGCTGATATTTAACAGAAGTTTATGTTCTCTTTCTCCTAACATAGATGTAGCTCTAAGTTTGCTCTCTTCTTGACTTGCTTTTTTACTTTTTACATTAGCAATGTCCTTCCCATCTATTCAGCCTTCCATCACTCACACAGAAATTCCAGTCTCAGGTTACCAAAACTCTATTTGCTGCATATGCCAAAAGCAGTGGATCAACACACCACAGAAATCTGCACTGGAACAGAAGGATTCTTTACACTTTAATGCCTTTCCAAAAATGCAGCATAGCCTTTTCAGTGTATCTCCCTGGTGTACAGAAAGGTCACTGGCCTAAGGACATATTCCTGCTTTCCTGACTGCACAAAGAGCAAGCGATTCACCTCCTGCGACACACACAAAAGTAAAATATAAACAGTACTTATATTATGGCACTTAAAGGTCTGTTAAAAGCCACGGGACTTTTAAAAACATGAAGAATAGAAGAATTGCACTTACCTACCAGGAGAGAAAATCTACAACCTTAACAGTTACATCCAGAAACTCAAATTTTAATAAACTTTCTGATACTACATAGCAGAGACTGTGTGACTGAGGACTACAGACCCATTCATTGTACTGACCCATCACAGTGATTATAATCACTGCCGGAGATTCCGTAGGCCCTTGGTACAGCTCTTGAATCTCACATTACAACAGCAGCTCTTCTAGGTACCTCAGCAGTATCATCTTACACTTCAAACTGGCCCATAAATGTGCAGGGAGCCTGTCAATTATCCCAAACAGTTAACATGTTACAAGGTCCACAGTGGAACATCTGCTCCCATTTCAGATCATCACACCAGGCTGGGATCACAAATGTTTAAGAGACCTAAAGAGATTTACCACATGTACTTAATCCTACCTAAGTAACTGTTAGCTGGAACAGGAACTAGATTCTTATCCTGGCGGCTCTCATCACCAACTTCGTAAGGCCCATCATCAAAGATACCCAGATCATAAAATGTCTGATTCTTTTGCTCTGCACGAACCACCCCTGAAAAAGTGAAATGATAAAATAAAAGCAAACGAATGATTAAGTGAGAAAAATAACAAATAAATGTTCCCAACTTATATTAATTATGATGAATGACATAGTGACTGCTGTTAAAATGGGACAAACACAGAATAGTGCACTGGGTTAGTGTTTTGTCTCTGTTCAGTGTGCCAGAAGCTCATGCTGCTCTACAAAGAAGCCATACAATGATCTGGAAAACATGGGATACTAAGGAAATTCTCAAGAAAAACCATTGAACTGGTTTCGTCATAAACCACCCTCATCCTGTATTTCTTAGCCTTACAAAGCTTCTCTTAAAAAGGAGGTAAGTACACAGGAATTAAAAAAAAATACATTTCATTATGACAAACACCAGCATTATACTTAGAAACAGTATTTAAGAAGAAAAAAGCTATTGTTCAATAAAAGGTGTGCTTCCCTTTTATCAGTTGGCATAATTAAGGTTTTGGCAAGCACAAGCGTGTTTTTCCATTACACAGAAGAGTACTCTTAGGACTGTACTAGCACTTCCCTGCAATTAAAGTCAAATGGTGTCTGCACTCAGTATGCTGTTTCAGGTCAGTCAGATTTTGTTGACAGATACGTGGAAGATTAGGTTTTCACTAAAGTACACCTTGTACCAGAGCTTAACACACTGATTTTGCATGGTTCATACACCAGGCACAGGTGTACGAGGTGGAAAAATGCAGTGCTTGGAAGATCAGATGTTCTCAAGAGGAAAGTATTTACAGCTGTTGGTCTAATGAAGTGTGATGGGAAAAATCACTTCTGGAGACTGAACTGGCCATTTAGATGCTTCTGAATAGAAACTAACAAAGAATATTTAGTGGTTTTTCCCCTTATGTTTCGGAGAATCTCCTAGATGACACAGAGTACTTGGCTCTTAGATTATCCATGAAATTTTACATGGACATGCATGGATTTAGATATGAATATATGTAGTATTGCTGTTACCTTCCTGAAACCCTTCAATATTTATTTTGGAAAGTACTGGTTTCCACAAACTTCACAAAGGGGAGAATATTGCAGAATAAACAAAGAGTTCAGCAGCTATCTAACATTTGCTCAAATGCAGAAAAAGGGCTGGTCAAGTAACTCATACAAATTTAGTAGTTTGTTCCTGTATGGAAGTGTCCAAGTAAGCCCTCAGTCCCACCATAAGATTAAACTAATAAGGGGAAATTTTGGTGTACATATGTGCAAAGTTCCATTATCTATTCATAAATACACACAAAGATATTTAAAGAAACTTCAGTAAATGTTGATACAGAAGCATAGCATTTTGTAAAAACAGGGTAAAATCATTACATCCCTATTATCTCCTCTCCCCTTAAAAAAAATTAAAACACTGGATGCAACCTTTGAGAGCAATCTCAGAAGAAATGGGAAGGGTAGGCAAGAAGGAAGCCAAGTCATACCTTTCCAGTTGTAAGTGCCTGGGGCACCAAACACAATATAATGATAGTCTCTAGTAAAAGTAGCAGCAACACCTTGCTGACAGGAACCAAACTTCTCATGGCCTCTTAAACGACCATCACAGAAACTCCATACTCCATTATCCATATCATCCTTAATAGTGAGGTCCTGGCTCAGCACATAGCACCTTCCAATGATATCCCGGGTTTCCTGCACTGTGTTTACATACTGTCTTTTCTCATAGCGATGTGCACAGGTCTGCAAGACAGAAGAAATAATGTGTGATGTTTCTGTGTGTCGTGCGCACGTCACCACAGAAGGCAGGGCTCATCTAGCAGCCCCTCCTGCTACCAATGCTGTAAGTCACCCTGCAGACACACCTAAGTGCAGAATCCAATGTTTCCTACAGGCAACACATGGGAAAGGTTGGGCACCTACAGATACAAGTCAAAGCAGCCCATTTCATGGTCAAGGAAGGCCACGGGGTTAAATCCCTAAAGTCCTTCCCGATACTAAATCTCTCTCTTTCAACAAGTAAGGAGAAAACCACCCTCTCTCTCTCAAAGAAAGAAGTGGCTGTTTCCCAACAGCTCTGAAAGGACTGACACACCCGTGCAGGACACAAGAAGCTGGTTCAACTACCATCTACCCAAGACTATTTAGAACTTGCCCCTTACAGAAAAGTGCCACTAAGCAGAGGCTGAAAGCTTTTCCAGTGGAGGGGAGGGAAGTTGCTCCTACTTCCTCTGTTGGATGTTCCACTTACAGGGTAAATGTCACTGGGGCAGAGCTGAAGCACTAAACACATCCTGTTCCTTATCCTTTTAGACTATCCCCTGTGAAAAGAATTCTTATCAAGTATTTAACACAAAGGATGAACAGCCACTGGCTAAGCAGTATAACCACCAAACCATTGTAAAAAATGTGAACAATCAAATGCCTTTGTCAGCAGTGTTTCTGGAAGACTCAGATGTAGCACGTTGTGTAAAGAGCACAAGCAAAGTTTATCTCAGCTGACAAACCTTTTCTATGGTTCCTATCAAGGCCTAAATGTTATGTAAACACCCATCTGCTCCACATTAGAGCACTGCAGTACTGTCCTGCTGCAGTGACCTCCAGGCTGCTCACATCTCATCTAATAAGTGTATTCCCCACTTACCACAAAAAGACAAGACAGCATTAGTTGATGACCAATTATTCAGTGAACAGGACTGTTTCCATGTGCTTCTTCCCACTTTGGGTTCTGAGGCAGACCAAAGCTAGTTGTTACTGCCTCTAAATGCTTAAATAAGCAGATTCACATCCTGAAGTCACCTGCCCCCAGGTTTGGAAGCAGTGACATTAAGCTCCAATTAGATGAGGAAGCTTCACTGCACACCTGTTTTATGATATATCTGGTATCCTGCAGCAACCATGAGAGGTTTTTATTTAACTGAGAATGTTACTTTGTAAACTCTTTATCTGATAACTTCCAAAAACTTTTTCTGTTTACTATAAAATAAAGAGTATTATAAATTCTACATATTACTATATACTCTTTATTTATATACTATAAATAAAGAGTATCAATGCATTGTATAAAATAAAGAATAACAAGTAGTCTTACTGCAGTGCAGTAATTAATTCACAGGAGCTACTCAGTGGAAGTCCCTGATAAAAAGCTGAAGTGAGGCTCATCATCTTGGAAAACAGGCTGGTGATACCTGCTGCTTTTACAGCCTTATACACTATTCTTCCCTATTTCTGCAGCTAGTAGTATTTAAAAGAAAAAATGTATATATGACCAAAAAATAAAATGTACCCCTTGAAAATAAATTGTCCATCCAACAAACATCCAGACTGTTAAAAAGGTTATAAAGAGAGGCTAACTCATAGAAAAATAATTTAAAGCTCTTACAACCTCAAATGCCTTATTTTGCTAAGGAGACATTTAAGTTCTTACCTACAAGAAATCAAAGGAGTAAACTTAGGCAAGTTACTTTTCATCAAGCTGCACAGAAACACACACCATTCAGAACATGTACTGTAGACCTCAAACGTTTTTATAAGTTAGTCCTTTAGCACTTACCACCACATTTCCTCCTGGCCCCTGACTCTGGACAGTTACACCCATCCATTGGTCTTCTTTACTCTCCATCTTTGGGTCAGCTGCAAAGTATCATACAACAGCTTCAAATATTTCAAATATTAACAGTTTACTACATTTTCTTTTTTCTGGGTTTTTTGGTTATTTTTGGTTTTTTGTTTGTTTTGGGTTTGGTTTTTTTTTTGTGTTTATTTTTTCTTGAAGCCCATGTCAGGGGAGACTCTTCATACAGAACACCAGAGAGTCTGCAGGTGGCAGTGTCTGTACATTTTATCACTAACAACATCCATTTAATATATTAAACTTCTAGCCTATTACTTCATGTTACATCAATTTACAAAACAGTAAGAATATACCAAGATTTAAGCATCTTGTAGTAACTTAGCAATTAAGCTACAACTTACTGCGATGCAAAAAGTAGTTATGTATAAATCCCTGGAAGAAACTGTCTGATACACTGCCTCAGGAAAGGATATCTAACAAGAAGAATTGGGCAACTGTTTCAATTCAAAACAAAAGCTCTGAAGAACTTACTCTCCTCATCAAATTTGACACGCAGGCAATTTGTATTTGGAGATGCAATGTCACAGCTGTACAGCCCTCCTGTTCTGTTGGCTTGTTGGGCTGGAAAGGCCTTTTCCCGAGGAGCTCCAACCAGCAATCTGCAGGAAAGGCAAAATAATTTAAAGGAATATGTAGAAGGAATATTAGAAAAGAGAAAGGCAACAGAATCAGGAAGTGTTTTCACCATGTTGCTGGAGGTTTAATATGCCAACATTTGAAGATGGATGAAAAGCTACACCACAGCACTGCTCTTTTAAAAAGAGAAAGGGGGGGAGGGGAAGGAGCGAAGCTGTATAGCAGATACAGTAATAGTATATTACTGTATAGTAATGTATATTATATCTGCATTACTATACTGTATATTATAGTATAGTAATGCAGATTACAATTATTATACCTGCAAACCAGTACCTGTTTTGTTCTTCCTGTTATTGTTGTTGCAATATTCACCGAGAGTGGTTGATAAAAAGTAGATGTCTGGCAGTTTTGGGAAAATCATCTTTTTATCAGGGCATCAAGTGGGGTATTTTTTGCCTTACTAGAAATCATTGATAAGGGTGGAAGAAGTCACTAAGATGACCAGAAACCCCCACAACAGTAAATACAATTGTTCTCAGGCTGTCTTCTAGTTTTACACCAGTTCTATGCCACTGTTTGCCTGAATCTAAAGGCATCTTAGTATCTCTGACCAAAGCAAGATCCTGGATCTTGCTGGAAGATCCAGAACCAAGGAAGTGTTCACTGAACTGTTCCAAGCTCTGAGCAAACATGAACTCCCCCTCTCCATTCCTTCGGCAGATACTTCACTTTTAAGCTGAAAATGGTTTTCTCCAACAAATCAGTCATCAAGAACAGGCCATTCCCACAAAGGACTTATTTATCCTATTAAACAGCTACTCTAACCAGCTCTCCTTAGACACTGTTCTGGTAACCAAATGCAAAGGTTCTTATTTTAAGCACTGAATAAAGCAAATTTCCGTCAGTATAGACTGCACATCATGAGAATTATCTCAAAACCACTAGCAGGCATATTTACTTGCAAAATAAGGTGAAAAAAAAATTCTTACATTGTCTGTTTCTTTGAAGTGTCTCACACACACAAGCACAGCTTCCTCTCAGGCAGCTGACAGAAATTAGTAGCAACCAGTGTGCAGTAGCTTGTGGAAGAAACATCACACTCAGCTGAAACATCAAGAACTAGAGAACAGTGTGTGGATAAGTGCAACACAGCGGGCGGGCGGGTGGGATGGATGGATGGATGCTGAACCAGACTGTGCTTCCTGACCCTAGGACATAAAACACTTGAAAGAAGATATCCCTGATATTACGGTGTCAAGGACAGCAAAGTTCCAAAACTGGAACTACAGTTGGATCCACAAGGCTCAAAGAGGACTCAAACCTTTTTTAATATCCAACTCTAGTTTTGCTTTGTTGTGACAGTGGGTCAAAGCACACTGCTGTCCCTCAGAATGCTATTTTTACTAAAAACAAATTCACTTTTCTTCATGTGTAACAGTAAAGACTGGATCAGTTAAGATAATACGTAGTTTTTCTTACTAAGAAAATGTTTATTCAGTGTCCCTAAAGTAACAAATTAAACAAAATGAAATCAATGTGTTATCAGAAAACATGCTTTTTTTTAAAGCACAAAATTTTATCTGTATTGTGAAACAACCCAATTTTCACTACTTCTATAGGACTAAGTTCTCCCACAATCCATAATTTATCCACTTCATGAAGGTAAGTCCCCCGAATGCTGAAACCTTCAGGTAAAGTATTTGCCTTTGGACCATATACAGGACACACCATGTGCGTGGGGTTTGGTTTAAAAGGTTTTCTGCTTTTCTCTCTATGTATGTACATCTGCCATCCTTTTCAAACATTTTTTCAGACACATAGCAGTCATCACAAGAGTTTGTAAACTACTATGATTTTAGAAAGACCATCAATAACTGAATTTTTTTAATTTTGGCAATGGTACATTTAACTGTAATCTCTTAAGAGTAATTCTTCTGCAAAGTATCTGTTTCTGAGTTATTCCTTATGGCAGAATAGGAATCCTCAGTTCTGTTATCGCCCAGGAAAAGACAGATGACTTTTTTTAACATTAACAACCATAACTTTAAGAAAGCAGAGGTACTGATTTCCTAACTTACAGAAATTTTTATTACTTCTACTTTCTCACTCAAAGCTTTGGGGGGTAGAAATGATGTACTGAACTTCATTTACAGAAATTTAAAACCTTCTGTTTCAACATTGTGAACAAAACTAAAAGTTTTTCAAATTTAAATACCTAATTTTTTCTAATTCATCCACCTCCATACTACTGACAGTGGCAGTGCTGGATCAAGAAAATGAACCCTGTTCTTTTCTATAGGATAGTGAGACTATGTCCCTCTCTCTAGCTGAATGAGCTTTTACAGCACACCATGATCCTGATGGCAGGAAGGGACCTACTGAAGCACTGGGGGAATATACAGCATAGCCAACAGAATATGGAGTGGGAAGATGTGCCACCTGCTGTAAAATGCTGCAAACATTCAATGGCATCTCAGACACCGCTGAGGTCAACAGATGAAAAATGAAATTGCTAAGCCTTCTTAAAAAATGTAAGGCTTCCATCCAACGCGATCTCCAAGGAAACAGGCAACCTTAGATTCTTCCCAATGCCCATATCCCCCCCATCGAAATACTGCCTACATTATTTTCCAGTGTAAACAAAGAATTTCCAAACAGACTTATTTAAAACCTTCCAGATTTCAAAGAACTGTTATCAGGAATCCTGTCACTAATCTTCAAAGCTCTTCAAATACAAAAACTTTAATTTTCCTAGGTAGTTCACTGTTCACAAAGGATTAGATCAGTTCAAGTACAATACTACCGTAAATCCTGAAATGTATTTTCAAGTAGCAACCAAAGATCCATTAAAAAGTGGCAGAACTCCTTTGTACTTGTTTACTACTTTTCTGCCCTAAAGAACAGAGGAGAGAAGACTAAACCTACGCCCCTGGGTTCTGCAAGACAGGTTACTGAAGGTGATGATTACAATAGTTATGAAGATTATCAACGCAATCAGGAATCTATGTAAGCAAGTCACATGCATCTAATCTTTGGCTGAATAAATCAAGCAAAACAAAGAATTCCTTGCAAACACACCATCACTTCTTACCAACACTGCTGCTGTTCTGCTTGCCTACCATTTAAAAGGTACATTTGAAAAATCAAAATTCTATTATAAAAGCCAGATTACTTAATTTAAAAAGTGTGCATAGAACTACAAAGTATGACATGAACCATGCATCAGTGTGAATTTCAGCATGACTGCAGTAATACAAATGAATCAGCTCATATACTGAGCTGTGCTACGTGCTCAACAGAGTCCTTCCAGATAGAGGACACATTCCAGTCATTACTCTGTGGCTACTTACTCAGCTGTGATTTAATAAAAGAATTTTAATCAAGTTTGAGCTCATTGTGCCAAAACCAGGTTAGCTTTTTCTGCAGCTATGCATGTTCCATTTTAGCTTCCTCTTTGGCAAGCAACACCTCTTTCTACAGGTCAGAGGTAGGGGCAGAGTGAGGGAATGCTCTTCCAGCTATCACCATCACCTAGGAACTTCTCCTCTGCAAATGAAGAGTGACAAAAAGAAATTCTTCATTTCTCTTCACCCATGCTCACAGTGTGATTAATTTTATTCACTGGGACTTCTCCCTGAAGGTCTGTGGACATGGTCTACTGTAACTACTTTCAATTAGGTTTGAATGTCCAAAATCATGTTCCAGAATGCATATTCAGGTAACAAAATAACGCCCCAATGTCACGAATGCAGAGTGGGAGATGAAAACCCAAGACACTCCAACACACAGACAATTTTACTTATTCTTCTATCCCCATGGTAGGTTTGCATTGTTATTCTACAGAAAACAGAAGCTGAGCCATAGAGTATACTGAATATAAACATTTCTGAGTATCAGTTCCTGTCAGAAACTTAGCTTTTTATTTGAGTTATGATGACTTAGTATCTAATGTTTACCATGAGTCCAACGTCAGAGAACAGCAGACAATTGCTATTCCTCATGTAAATTGCAGAAACAGATTATTCTAACTTTTAACTTGAATACTAGTTTTCCCCACACATCCTGCTTCAATATATACTATAACCTAACTGGGTTTTGCCTGGGACAATCACACTGCAGAGGTGTTAATCTAGAGAAATGTAACATAATAAACCATTCATGTAATTTAATTTAAAATAAGTATCTATCAAGTGACAGTGTTGGGGAAAAAAATAATCTGAATTCTCTCATACCTTGGCATAAAACTACAATGTTTCTTAGCTCTAGTTATAATTAAAACATGTGTCTTCCAATTTCAAAGTGAAATTCTGATTTTTAACCAAATTAATCAGTCCAGTTGCTCTATTGATTAGAATTATTTTAATTACTGATTTATCTTAATTACTCCTTGAAGATACATGATAACAACTGAAGTCCCACTGCCAATTATGAGCATCTGCTGACTTAAAGGAACAGATTTACTCCCTTACAGCCCCAGATTCATAGCCAAATGTAAAATAATCCCCTAAGATTAGAGCTCCAGGATTGGTGTAAAATGTTGTTTTAACTAACTGACCTTACTCAGTCGCAGGCTCCGGTGGGTGCTGCCTGCCCCGCAGAGACACCAGTGGCCCCCGCTGTACCTGCGTGCGCAGGGTGCAGCTGGAACACAACAGGGAGAGCCGGACCGTGCTCTCAAGACAGGGACCAGCAGAGCAGCACATCCCTCCATGGAACCCTATGGCACAGCTACACCCACCCTGCCTCACTGCGGTGTTACACCCCAACACAACAGCTGAGGCAAGAAAAGCTCCATTTCACCATTTATGCCAAGCACTATCAAGTCTCAGAAAAGGTATCAAGACATCTTACTGACTTTATCTACATCTGGAGCAGACCTTTGGATAAGTGTGTGTAGAAAACATGCTTCATAAACCCACGTATCTCCAAGAAGCAGAAGGTGGTGAGAACTGACTGCCCACATTCAGGAAGGCACCAGGCCTCAGTTTGTCAACTGCTGTTGACCAGTGTTGCAAAAATGTAACTACAGGTCTGACTCCAGATGCACAAAGAGTCTATGAACTGTAGGTCTGGCTGCATTTAGAAGAACCAGCCAGATTCTGGAATGGCATGATTTATTGAAAGCAACAGAAAACGTTCCTCTGGACTAAGGGTGAGAATGCATTAACTGCAGAGTAGCTACATACAGCACTAACAGTGCCATTGCAATCACAAGCTTAATATCCCAGGTCAACACTCAGCACAGCTGAGGACACAAGGCTTACCAAAGAGCATCCCTACTGGGGGGGACGAGGAGGACAAACCTGTCTGTCCCTGCAATTTCGCTCAAATTCTCATCCCCTCTCGGATGCAGAAGTGGGGTACTTTTACTTCTTATTCACTGTCACTGTGCTAAGTGCTGTGGGTGGGACTGCAGTCAAATCTTCTGTTCTTTGTGGGCATATTTGCAGAATACATCTTGGTAGGAAGTGTACTTGGTTAGCACAAAACAGTTCTGGGTATCAGGCAGAAGAACAAGACCACATGGCCTATTCCTCACCTGACATTCCCACCTCCCATGCCACAGCAACACAAACCACAAGACCTCCAGCCGATTTCCACGCTTGCACCTAGAGGCACCATGGCATACTGAGCTTTGCATTTTCTTCACTACTTTGTGCTTTTAACAACCAGTATTCAGCAAGAACAGTTAGGTGAACAGAAAGGGTGTAACTTTATTTAATCAGATATGGCCCAAAAGAGTCATTAAAATCCAAATAAGATACACAAGCTTTCCATTTCAACACATACTACAGAATATTAAGCAAGTAGGGTGCAGATCTTAAAACCTCCTTTAATTGGTAATTCTTGAAATGTTTAGTAGGTAGCTGTGGCTCCTTCTCAGCTAAGGAAAACAACAGTGAGAACTGGGAGTGGTTTCTACTCACAGCTATCTGAACTCCCTCCAATACTGCTCATGAAACAATCTTGGTTGCTTCCAAAAGCAAAGTCAAAGTTAAGATGCAAAAACCGTATGAAAAGAAATCCAGAAATCCTCCAAGCTCCTGAAAGTATTCCCCCTCTCCACAGCGAAATTCTTTTCTTCACTTACAGCCTGCAACTGTCCAAGGGTAACATATGATTTTCGCAACATACTTCAGAGAAGAAAAATTATCACCAATTCATTACAGTTCTATTTTGGAAAAAACTCTCAAAAGAAATCAAATAAAAGGAGGGAGAAGATCTTCAATGTTTTTTAGAGAAAATATCCTGTTCATCAAAGTAAGAGGCTTCCACTGAGTAAATTACATTTTGATTTTAACAAATTCAAAAAATACCACAGTTTACACCAAACTCAGATACTCTGCTATCTCCCAAAGTTTTCTTCATTCCTTAAATTCTTTCCTTTTCTATGGTATCCTTCTACCCACACAAGGCACCGCATCTTTGCCAGCCTTTCTTTAAAAGTAAAAGCAAACACATCTGTAGTGCCTGCTCTGAGCCTTAACAGACTGGAGTAGGAAACATGAAAGTGTTTCCTGGCTAAGAAACCATTAACCTCTTCCACATATAGGTGAAATAAAGTAGTCACTGGTCTAAGTAATATCCAATTTTGCAGGCTTCATTGAGTACAAGTTTCAAACTGAATAATGCTGTTCTCAGGCAACAATGCTGCCACTGCAGACTTTGCACTTCATTATGTTTTCAGAAAGACTCCACAAGGGGGGCAAATTTGGAAACTGACAAAAGCTAAATGCCATGAAATGGCTCACCCTTGAATGGACACTTCGACTCTTACATCCTTTCTCTCTCCCAGTTCCAGTGCTCTCCTGGGAAAGAGTTTCGTTACATTAGGCAAAATTAAGAAAACAGAGCCACTAGTTCTAACTCAGTTTAAATTTCACTACAAAATCACCAGTCACAAGTCATCGATCAAATGTTTAAAACCTCCAGGCAGAGACCCCTGATCACATCTACAGCCATCTACAGCTGCATTTTCACTCCTCTGCATTAATTTGGACTCAACTGTTTTTAAAACTAACACAGAAGATGGATGCATTTAACCACCATAATATTTCAACATAACTGAAGCTGGTCAGTGGGACAGACACTGTGTGTGAATACTGGTGGCACCACTTCTGCTTCATGCTTGGATTTGCCATTCCACAACAGAAACAAGTCACAGGACAAGAGCACCACGGACTAATTAGCACAGAGAGATTGTCCCTTCACACACTCGGGCTGCCAATGGGAACTGGAGCTGAACCACAGCAAAATACAACCAGTAACTGTGTTAGCAGGGAGCTTGTCTGTGATGCTTTCCACAGAGACACCCACCATGGTCAGTATGTCATTAACAGCTATTTTAAGGGACTGAACATTCTCCTGATCTGCTACTCCATAGATACATTTTGGAACTAATAGTGCAAAGCTGTGGCCAAGTACATCATTAATCTCTGTTGCCTGGAGGCTTGGCACTTGAAGGACTGCAATTTTCATTTTATTTCTTCAGACTTTTTTAGGAAACAGATTATGATAGAAGCTAGAAAAAGAAGCCAAAAGCTGCACAATGACTAGGGCAAGCTACTACAAAGCAAAACTGGATCTACAAAGATACCTGCTGTTCTGGAAAGGCCACTTATTATTGACTTTCTGAAAGTCACATGGAAAAATAAATACTTTCCCATCACAGTCCGGAGCCCAGCCTGTCTGGATTTGAAACAGGTTTTGCAGATCTCATTTCCATTGGTACAAAGCATTTTTCTTCAAAGAAATGGTACAGTCTGCTCCAAGTTTGTGTTTCAAAGTCCAGTTTTCCATTTCAGACACCACTCTCTGGCTTTAATCACCAGATACCTCATTAGTTTTCATACAGTCAAATAGCAAATGCAACCTGTATACTACTTACAGGTTTAATTTCTCCCTTACAATCTATACATTTTTCAGATATAAAAGGAAGAGCACTCATGCCAGGAACAGACCTGACTACGAATTGGTACTGTAAAATATGTATCAGACAGCTTTATAATTAATTTATGATAAAACTACAGGAGAAATAATGTTGAAGGGATTTTCACTCAGGTTTTCTAACATGGCAGTACCTGGTACTGCATTAAATCCTCTTAAAACAACATGAAGTTTAACTCAAAAGTGACAAGTGCAACATTTCAAGGAACTAACTTGGGAGCTGCTTCTGGCTCAGCCCCTGCCCACAGTCACCTCATCTGCTCTGGAATGACTGAACTACGGGAGTCCCACCACAGCCAGCTGGGCACAACTCAGCTACTCTCCACGGCAGATGCACTAAACTGCAGGTCCCAACAGCAGCAGGACAAGCAAGGACAGCTGCAGCAAAGCAGCCGGGGTGACCCAGCAGTCCCCAGCTACCTACAAGCACAGAGAGAGTGAAGTTTCCATCCCTGCTGTCCCACCGCTGCAGTCTTGCTCTGCTGCCAACAGCCCACACCGCAGGGCCCTCCCTGGCCATGGCCTCACCCAGTGCCACCCCTGCTCTGCGGCAGAAGGGGCCCTGCTGAAGCAGCTGCTATACCAAGTCTGTGCTGTGACCAGTGTCTTGTGGACATGGCTCGCTCTACAGGCTTAAGTAATCAAGTGCATAACAGAAATTAGGAATATCTGTCTCCTGCACTTGGGCTGCTGGCCATTCATGCCATAGAAAACCCCAGAATTAATTTAAACTTCTTCACATTTGCAGAACTTGCCTTTGTATCCCCACAACACATGGCATCTCTAAAAAAAGTTCATGAAAAATTAAAGAAGTATCATATCATGTATTAGGTACATGTTTTAGAAAACAATCAAGAACGCAATAAAAACACGGAAACAATTGCTCACTTACTTTTTTTTTTGGGGGGGGGGGGGGGGAAGAAATCTGAAAGCAGTGCACCCAGTCAGTATTTGAAGGCACTACTTGTTTGAGAGGTAACAACCTGAACAGGCATATACTGTTCATTCAAGGTGCTGAAAACCATTTAAAAAATTATAGTAGATCTAATTCAGCACAAAACAAATATTTGTGTTGAAATGTCATTCCTCTATTTCCTTCACAGAATGAAGTACATCAGTTTAATTTATCACCATAATTAAACTATTTAAAGGCATGAAAGAAGTACAGGAAGAGGAATGGACATTTTACTGTAGAATCAATGGGCAATATGTAACACACTACAGCAACTAACACAGCCCTGCAGAATTTGAAGTACAACTGCTCCCCATGCTAACCCAAGCCATAGTTCCTTCACTGATACATCCAATATTGAGATTCCTCCCTGCTCCTCCTTTTCCAGACTTACCACCATCTCCCTCTGAATTGCAGGGGGAATACCAAGACAGGTAGAAACGTCCTACACTAGATACACAACCACATCAACTCTGCCTGATCCAAGGCCTGAACAGAAGTTCATCACATTTAGCTAATATATACCAAGCAGTACCCCAGGGGGAAGGAAGCTCACCCACACCAGACCAACACTGGCACCCCTGAGCTGAGCTGTGCCCTGCCCAGCTGCCAACTAAGCCTGTGGACTACAGAGGAGTACCCTGTGGGAGCAGGCTAAAGAACTCTGCACGTGCAGAAGAAGCGTGGACCTTCCTGATACATAATCCCTAATGGGAGCTTCAGAGAACAGTACATGAACAGCTGTCAAACACACACTTCAACAGCCCAAAGGCACTTGCATGCTAAAGCACAGTTCTAAGTATTCCTTCAGTCTTAAAGCCATCATGGCCTTGGGCTAAATGCCTATAATCGGATTCACAGTTTGAGTAAGACTTTTCTTCAAGCCATGAACTTAATGACAAAAGCAGATGTGTCACTGGGTACATGACGTATTATGCCCCCACGCCTTCAAATTAACTGAAAACGCAGGCACTCAAGTCACTTGAAAGAACATCACTCCAATAAGGTATTTTCCTAGGAGAAACGGTCATAGAAATGCCTGTGCAGCTGGGATGCTTAAAGAGCCCTTTTTTTATATTCCATGCAAATACTCAAACACTGATCAAACAGATCAACAGAACTAAATGATACATTCACAAGAAACTACTCTTTATCTTCCACATCTGTGGAAGAAGACACTATTATATTTTACTATGAATAGGAATGTTCAAACTGAGAATTTCAACCAGGTTTAAAAACTTAAGATTTTTTGCAAAAAAACTTATGTTTGAGACTATGCCTAGAAACCCACTGCATCCTCTTACTCTATACATTGCTACTCCTCCACATGCACACATACCTAATTTTACACATATCCCCTCATACATACATTTCTTTTTGCCACTCCCTACATTCTCACTTGAGCAGAATCTAGAATTAGTTTCTTTCAGGTATTTTTAACACCCTATGTTCCTGTAAGCTGGAAGTTGTGCAAACAGAATTGCAGCTATTTCTAGGACTACATCTGATCTGACAACAGAAGTTTTCTTCCACTAGATGCAGGAACACAGCTTGGCTGGGAAGAGAAGAAACTTACATCTTCAGCAATATTCAGGGACCACTCCACATAATTATCACACATTTATCTAGCAGAAAAATAAATCGAGTGGATAAAAAGATTACAGGGACTTGCGAAATTACACCATATTTGTAGTAGCAGTTACATGAGTTCGCTGTGTAAGAAAAAAATAAACCAAATTTATTTTAGCATCTTTGGCCAAGAAAACATGTTTTTTTCACTTGAAGGTTTTTCACACTACACAAACATGGATAATAAAAATGGCTTTTTATACACTCTGCTAGACATCACTAACATTAAGAGCCAGCAGGCTAAACCATTATGCAGCTTCAGCTGCACTGATGACAAAGTGCAAGGCTAACAAATCTGTCTAATTCCCTTAGCAGAGTATTGTGAAAAGAGCAGTAAGTAAAGGACACAAAAAACTCAGCCTCACATGATGATGGTGTCCTTGCTATCTGCAGCAGCTGGTTGCCACTTTTGACCACTTCCAGGATAAACATGCATTTCCTTCAGACCTTTGACCCACACGTGCTGCTGAGCAAACAACCCCAGGCAATACATAATATGCTGGAGTGAGTTGTCTCCAGCTTATTTGCAATTCTTTGTTTTTTAAAGATCTATTTTATACACCTACTTTTGAGGAAGGTGACAATGACAGATGAAACATGCAGACACTAAGCACATACACCTCCATTTCCAAAAAAAGTCATCTTCACTAAAAAGGGAGTAACATTCAGTCTAAGAAAATTCTGCCATTCCTATCGACACTAGCTATCAGCAAACTCAACAATGCTGATCATTCCTATCTGCTGTTCTCTATTTCTTAGATGATCTCCGAACACCTTGAAAATAAAAAACAAATGCAAGGAATACAGCTTAAAAGTAGCCTAGAAACTTGCTAGCTGGCAGTGAAATCCAATGCAGGATCTCTCCATGTTACCCTGGAGGGACTAGAGTACATTTTTATGCTGCAGATGGCACCTTGACAGAGCCCATCCCATAAATCCCTCCTTTTCTCCTTGATTCAGCAGACCTTCTCACTTCCTAACACAGTCTAATCATCCTCACACACATTAGCTCAACACCTTGAAGGAAATCTATATTAGGAAATTACATATTTTTAGATGCAGTTCTGTAAGGGGAAACAAGAAAAACGGCCACTGCTCCAGCAGATCTAAAAATGATCAATGCATACTAGTAAATGCTCCAAAAATCACAATGCAAGAAGCGGCACCTTTTGCCTTTCACTGATATTTTGGTACAAAAATCTGTCTCACGTACTTAACAGCAGAATACACACAGCCTTTTCTTTGAGCTAAACCAACATAACTGCACTTTTCTAAAGAAACTGCTGTGGAATTCTCAAAATAATCTTAGAAAATGTGATAGAACACATTAAACCCAAGGGAAGTACATTTTAACAAGAATATAGTATGTTTGATGCTAGAGCTGCAAAAGGAGCTTTATTAACCTATGGTATAATTAATTTATTTTTAACATACAGAATGATTCCCTTAAAAATTGAAGTGAAACCTTTTTTCCACATTCATGTTTGTTTTCTAAGCTACATTCTTCTCCCATTACTTTCAAAGCAGTAACTTGCTTATGTATATTGCAATCAAAAATATTTAGTGCTAACAAAGGAATTATTCAATGTTTTCCAGACTATTTTGCATGGTTCTTTCATCAGATATTCCTGTGCTGTTACCTACCCTTGCTAAATACCACGATAAGGTGCTCATTTTCCAGCTAATGTTTCACAGTACAGACCACCATCTGCTCATACAATAATATGAATTTTTACTTACTTGCTCTTAAACTGGCATTTGCCCAATAGCCTTATCTCAGTCTTGTCCTTTCCACAGACTATGTCCTCAAAATGCGCCATTTTTACAGTTATGGCCAGAATTACTCATCTAGATCCAGGCTGGTTCTGAAACATTTAAACAACAACTGATTTTTTCTTTTCTTTCAAAACAAATGTGCTATCTCCAATGAGAATTTACCAGAATGCATTCCTTACAAAACTTACAGCTGCTCTGGCACATGCAGGTGGAATTTAAGAGGAAAAAAGAATGGCCCATGCTGACTGATGAACAATTTACTGCTGTAACGTGCCAGGCAACCCAATATACTAATTTCATTTATTTGGTGGAGAAATCATACAGCAGCAAATTAGATCAGTAATCATTCTTCTTTGCTTTTTGGCCTTATGAAAAAAACATTTATAAGAAGCCAACCTACCTGTCTGGCTTCTGCCACCAATAACCAAGAACATAATTCAAAATCAGCACTGGGAAAAAAGCTAGCCTTCTGCAGTTTGCTCCTCCTGTAACAACTACACATCCCTTATGCAACATAAATTCATCTCACTTCTTTCACCCATGATATTAGCACAATGGATCTTCCTTGAAAATCTGTCCCTTACCACTACAAGAAAACTCTTCAACTACTCCTTTCCAACTTCATTTGATCCCGACCTTTGCCACAGGACATCTATCTTGAACACAAACAAACTCCTCTACAAACTGCCTCCTATCACTAAGAAAGCAAACAAGCATACTAAGTAGGTTATCCAATAATAGTTTGCATAGACAAAATCACAAAGACACTCAAGAGAAGAAAATACAAGGAGCAGTGACACAGTAAAATTGCAGCCTAAGAAAAAAAAAATTGTCATTTTTTAATTGACAGAAGCACTAAGGACCATCGCTATTACAGCTTTTAAACCTGATGGTGTAAATATGCATTGTTATTAATTTAGTTCACCTAAAGTCTGAATTACACTACACCACCTCTGCAAGCAGAAACTGTCATCTTCCACTGCAGACCAGCATCATCCAGCTCTTCGTTGCTGGAGCAAAGCATCTCTGAGCCCAAGCCCCCAGAGAACACAAAAGTACTGGCTAAATGCCACTGAGGATGCACTGCAGCAGTACAGCAATGCCAGCAGATCTGCTGGCCGAAGGCAACTTTGTTATCTATTGATATAAAAGCTCATAGTAGAGACATGCAGTATCAGCAAAAACTGTGACAAGTAAAATTTCCAGCAAGACACTGCAATTTTTAGGATTTTATGGCTGGTAATGGACAGTGCAGTCTTGACATAAAGTGCCTATCCACAGCTTTCAATACAGCTTTTCAGCTGATGGGAGAATCCTGAATGTTAGTAACTACATTATCTTCCCTCTTTTGCCTCACACAATAACAAGAACCTTACCTGAATTCAGCTCCCGACTGCTACTGAAAATAATATCAGAATTACTTGCAAGTAGATCTTTGTGGGTCCCTTGCAAGTCAGAACAATCTGTGTTTCTATCATTCTAAACCACAAATAAAAACTGGCTAATGGGTGTTAGGTTTACACTTGGACTGACCTTAAGGATCTTTTCAAATCCAAGTGATTCTAGGATTCTATGATTCTAAAGTAATATATACAAATTTAGATATTCTTGGTGCTTGTGTTTTAATTCAAGATGCTTAAATAACTGTGAATTACAACCAAAAACTGGAATGGACTTGCTGGATATCTTACATAGAATATGCACACATACAGACCATATCTCTATATATTCTATAAAATTACATATATGTGACTACATGCACTACATATATAGCGAGTAGCTAGCAATTGTATTTTTATTCTAACAGTAATATATTTACATATTTATTACAGTAATATATTTTTATATATTACAGTATATATATAAACACAGTGTGTATATATATTACAGTATATATTTCTTTTTATGTATTACAGTAATATATGTATATTTACAGTAATATATTTAGAACATAGAGAAGCCAATAAATGCATAATCGGTGTAGTCCCCATCTAGAGATGCTGGATACACTCACATTTTCATCACAGGACCACTTCTATTTTACCTGTTTCTCCTGGAGCTATGCCCTCAGTCGCAGACCCCTCTAAGCTAAAAACCTTCTTCCGGTCTGCAGATGAAATGTGCTGCTGTTGTGCCACCACTCCTCTGCAGAACCAGAACTCCCTTTCATCATATTGATACATTAAAAACAGAACAAACTTACACAGGGCAATAAGCCCAGTTCCTTTAGAGCCCCATCAGCCTTTTCTGCTGCCTGATTCAATGAACCAGAACAAACACACAAATCCAGGGAGATTGCCTTGGTACCTCCAACATTAATGTTCCTCAATGCACATAAAGTTTGCATTCAGCTGTCTTTCACACCCACATACCATTAGCAATCCACTTTCAGTCACCATAAACTAAAGCTTTTCTCCTCTCCATCTGACAAATTTTCCAACTCTTCTAATCTGAAGATACTCAAAACCAAAATCTTGTTACTAGTCCACAGCTTTATACTCAGTACCATTTACAACTACTGTCAAAGCAATTGAACAGTCATCCATTCATAATGCTGAAAGTTAAGTAATTCATTAGCAAACATGGCATTTGTAGCTAACACTAATAAATTAACTGGCCATTCAAAGATAATATGAAATCCATAGTATTCTGTAACTAAGAAAAAAAGATGGTCAAAAGCAAATACCATGTTTAATCAAAGGCTATTTCAGCTGTACCTTTATTTGTCACACCTCCTAGACATTCTCCACCCTCATCTTTACAGAGGATTATTGCAATGATTAACACTGAACAATCCTGTGTGAGGAAGAGGGAACCATTTCACTTAACAAATGCTTAAGTGAGGAAAGAGAAAAATTACACATAACTTCATTTGTTTTACCAAGCCTTGCTCCAAGCCATTAGCCCTTGAATACAATCCATGTATTTTACCTACTCTCATTTTCTTGTTTTTCCAAAGATGGACTGATCTTGCACATGCCCAATGACAACCTGTTTCTAATTTTGTAAAACTGGAGGGGTAGAAAGGCGCTCAGGCTGACAGGTTTCTTTGAAATAAGGGTCCCTGCCAGATGAGATTCCAAGTAACACTTTTAATTACGCTTCAGTATGAATTGGGAGTTTTTGTATTTTTGGCAACTACTTAACAGTGTTCACACTCTAAATGTAACTGATATTTGAAATTAGCATCCATTCAAGAAGAAAGGGTAAAATAAATACTTCTATCTAAGATAGCGGTATATAAATTCACTTTTGCAGCAGAGGTAAGACAGACCAAAATGCATCTGGGAATGCAGAGGTATTGCATCCCTGAGTCCTGCTGTTACAGGTAACAGGCAGCGTGAAGGCATTAGACATAACTGTTTCTCAGCAGTAGACTTCAGTGTGATCTCTGTTCCCATAACTTTCTACCTTCCCCAAGTATACAGACAGCAGATACCATTTGTTCCATCTATGAAGAATCCATCAATTTAGAAATTGCATGAGGTTTCCATGGAAAAGACCACACAAATCCTTTGGTATTAGCTCAACCTAGTTCATTTTTATCTGATATAAAAATGCAGCCTAACATGGAAGGCTTCTCTTCAACACTCCCCACCAAACCTCCTGCTTCAGAAGGCAGAACTCGCACAAAGTGAGCTAAACACAGCTCAGTTCCTATGACAGGTACAGTTCAGCATATTTAATATCTTGTTCTCTTAAAGCCACACACTACTACTCTTACAGACACAAAAATGATGTTCAAAGTGACTACAACATGCCTGTTTGACATAAAAGGTTTCCTTCCAAGCATACTACCCAGCAGCTACCCAGGGTAGCATTCCAATTCTTTATGCTAAAACTCATGGATTTGAAAAATGGCCAAGACACCTCATATTCAGAAGCACATATCACCATAAAACACAGTTTGTCTAGTCTGGTTTTGTCTCTAATAGACCCTTGCTTCTCATGAAAGCCTGGATTCAGAAAGCCATGTCAAGGCAGATAGCATCTGGCTCTGCTCTTTCCCCACTTTGGATTGCCCGAGGAAGCACTTACTAGACATACAATACAGAACTTTCATGCCAATAATCTCTGAGGCATTTCAGCCAAATAGTACATACCAGCTTGAATACTGTGACTGTCCTTGTGTTTCTGCTGTTTCTTTCTTGTCAGTAATTGGCTGTCTGCATTTTCCTACACACTCATTCTACCAGGACTGACAATACAACAGGAGACTAACAGGCTTCAGGCATTACTTTCTTGGTAATACTAAAATGAGACTTATGCAAGCGTAATCCTGTCAAGAATTAAGACAAAGGCCTCTGGAAAGGAGCTCACAGATTTGCATTTCATTCCTCAGGATGCTATGGGTCATTTTATCTGCTAGATAGAAGATGAAACATGGGTGTATGTGACTTACACTCCTCTACACACTGTAATTTTTATGAAAGCACACAAGAATGCAAGTGTGAGTAAAATGAGGCCACAGGATTTTTCAATTTACCACCTAATTTTATGAAGAATATTATTTCTTTCCAGCTTCCTCCTCCCGTTAACTCTATATGGATAACGAGTGCATCTTGCCTTGAATTAAAACTAAATATTTGAGGAGGGGGCATTTATTTAACAGTAATACTTTACGCTCACACTCCATCCAGCACTACTGGATAGGGTGGGGTCCAGCACTGCTCCGCTATGGACACAAAGCAGCAAGGATGGTAAAGATGTACACAGGAGCCTTATTTTGCCTTCGTAATTTCCCAAAAGAAGTTTCATGCATATATCACTAGGCCCGACTTATTTTTCCTAACTTCTTTGTATCACCTCTGATCTGCACTCCCGCGCAGGGTCTGTCTTGAACAGCAGACCCCGAGTTACTCGAGGCCAGGTACGCACAGCGAGCACAAACCCGAGAGCGGGGGAGGCTCCGGCGGCGCAGATCACCGCTGCCGCGGGCTGCAGCCTGCCGGCGCGGCCGGCGCAGGAGAGCGCTGCGGCGGGAAGGGCTCCCAGCGGCGGCTGTCGCTCGCTTCCCCCTCGTAGCCTCGGCTCCCCGCAGGTCCCCGGGGCGCGGCCCCTCGCTCCGCCGCACGTCCCCGCCGCTCGGCGCTGCCTCGGCTCCGCAGCGCCCCGCGGCAGGTGCTGCCCATCCCTCCGCGGGCCCCCCGGCGGCCCTGCCCCGCTCCCGCCGCCGGCCGGACACCCCGCGGGGGCTGGCGACCCCGGCCCGCCGCCAGGGGAAGTTTCCCGGCGGTGGAAGGTAGGAGGGTCCCCGTAGGCGGCCCGGGACGGGGCCGGGCGGGGCGCGGTGCACTTACAGCCGTTTCTCCTGCGGCTGCAGCTGCCGGTGCATGGCCAGGGAGAAGCCGAAGAGGCTGCCCGTCTCCCCGCTCCAGCTGATCACGTTGTCCGTGTCCAGGTTGAAGGCGCCGGCCAGCCCCGGCAGGAGGGGCAGGTAGAGGACGAGCAGGGCCGCCATCTGCTCTTGCCCGGCACGGGGACCTGCCGCCAGCGCCGTCGCCGCTCCCCGCGCTGAGCGCGCGCGTTGTGCCCCGCCGGCTCCGCGCCGGGCCCGCCCCGCCCCGCCCCGCCCTCCGTGGGTGCCCGGCCCCCGGCACGGCACAAAATGTCCCCGGGGCCGGGCCCCTTCCCCTGGGAGGGGCAGCCGAGGGCGTCGCCCCGCCCGTGAGTCGCCCATCGCCGCCCGGGGCCCCCGAGGGGCTCACCGCCTGCCGCGCCCCCGGTCTCGGATGTCTTTGCCCTTCGCGACAGAAAATAAAGCCGTACCGAGGGGCGGGTCACGGCCGCAGGTGAGGACCGGGCCGTATCCTCCGTGCACCCTCGGGGAAAAGGGCAGAGAGCTCCCACGGCGAGGGGCGGGATGTGTTTGAGCCATCAAACCATGTCCCCCGCGGGGGCTGACACCGGTCTGGCTGCTGCTCAGCGCCGTCAGGTCGGTCCGGGAACCGACCACGGGCATAACTCATTGCCCAAGTGTGCTAAGGTTGATACAGAACTATGGACAGTACGACCCCAGTATCGAGGAGTCTGTATTTCCCAAGCAACACATGAAAGAGAAGGAAGAAAAAAAAGCATCTCTCTTTTCCAGACTATTCACAGACCACATGAGAACAGAGACTGAAGACTACCTGAATCTTCTCCTCCAGTATTTCCTGTCTCTGAACATATCTGAAAATTTCTTACTCCTACCTTTTAATTGTTCAAAAACAATATGTAGGTTTGGATCCCAGGTCATTTTCTCTTATGCTTTCACCCATAACTCCTAAAGGTTATTTGCCAGCATACCTTATCAACTTAACCCACTCCAGAGAGAGAGAGAGGTTTTGGTTTTTGAACAGAATCTTGGTTTATAGTGCTCTGGTTTAGGGAAGCAGATGCAAATTTTTAAAACCTCACAAATTCTAAGCAGCATGACAATACTCAGTTGTTCTTTTCTACTGATATCTAGGGTACAAAAAGAGAAGCTAAGATTCCAGAGAAACTGAGAAAAGAGCAATTGAGACAGAGCACTCAAGTATGCTGATACTCCAAATAACTCCTTCTGAAACAATACTCCCACAGAGTTAATCCAAACTACTTTTTCCAGAGTAATTATTCTAGGATAGCTCCATGTATAGACAAGTCTTTGGCTCAAGTCCAAAACACCCTTGATCAAAAGGGGGGAAGAAAATGCACTAGAAATGTGTTTCTAATGTGGAAACAAAACATTTTGTTAAATTAGGCTCCCAGATATTTATTGCTACTCGAGTCCTTCCCTGCTTGCTCCTCCATGCCCAACTCCTTCAATGTCTTAATCCAGTGTTCAATCACTGCCACAGCAGAAAACTGTACTGGCATAAATACTGCCTTAGTTTCACTGAAGGACCTGTAAGAGGGAAGGGTCCCAGACTAATTACAAGCTGTTTTACTACAATCCACGTATTTCACAGTAATTAGTAAAGATTTGAAAACAAGTCCTTTAAAACAGTGTTGACATCTGTACCAAAGTCTTAGCAGTTTGCCTTTTGGGACAATCAAAACTTGTGTGCTTCTAATACTCTTACAGTAACCATAGTTACTTTTTAAGTAATGCTTGTACTCAGTAACTTGCAAGAAGTCACAGAAGTACTTTCATCCAGAGCTTCCTGAATGATACTGGCACATTAGGTTTATCTGACTTCTCCCCCTCCCTCTAACCAGCACTGCCTGAGCATGTTGTACCTGATTGTTCATATCCACAGAGATTGCTGAGGGGAGACAGAATTTTCTCATCTCCAGATGCAGTAACAAGCATTCCAAGACACAGTAACATTAACACCTGTCTCAAGGGACCACAGCAAGAACAACAAAAATAGAGTGTACACAGGGTGGAGCAAAACTGCACACGAACAGCTTAGAATTACCTTGGATGGTCTCTCATCATTTTGTACTATTCTCATTTGCTCTAGATGAAGAGAGAGGAAAAGAAAAAATGTTTTACAAATATGTCAGTTTCCTTCCTTTGCTCTTCCTCCAAAATAAACATGCTGTGAGTTATCTGTAGCTAACACATACTTCAGGAATTCCTCTTTTGTACAATCCTGGTATAAAGGGGGACCATACGAAGATTAGGTATGATGACCAATTAAACACAAGCACTCTGTTACGCCTAATAACACAGCGATTGTGAGAAACTGAATGGCCAGATCAAAGCAGTTTCTCTTTTTTGTAACAAACGCTCTGCTATTGCTGAGTTTTCAAGCTGTCTGCTTACTAATGGTGTGTTGATACTCAGCTGAAGGGCTACAAGATGTTTGCACGTTGTGTCTACACAATGAGCAAGCCTCAATGTGTAGACACATGTATTACTGACAGCAATACTTTCCTCCTCTGTACAACCGTGTAGCTAATTACAAAGTAAAAAAAAAAAATTCATTTCTGGAAAATAAAAGAGGCGAAATGCAAAAGCTAGGGCTTGGCAAAACATTTTAAGGGTTTCCCTAGAAGGAAGGCAAGACACAATGTTTTACATTTCTGAAATTCTATCCTTTGTATCAACAATATACTACACAAAGAAATACACAATTTGTAGATATTCAGCTGTGCAGCTTTAATGCAGCACATCAAATGATCCTGAAAAGACAAAATATGTAAACATCCCCATCTCATTTCATTTTAAAAAATTGCTTGATTTCTTAATTTCTTAATTTATGTACTTCCAGATGAAAAAAAAAATTATACCACCAAAATGTTTGGTTTGGTTCACTATAAAAGTTCCAAAGATACAGCATTGTTTCAATTCAGAAATATAAACTAGGTTTAAGTGTTAGTAACCTGAATGGTTAGATGGTTTCTCCAGAACACAATATGCATACCATTTCTAGAACTTCATGTTCTAGAAAAATTATTTACATTTATTGAACAGATGCATCTTACCAGCTACAAGAAACACCTGCATTTTTATGCAGCCAGGTTATCAGACTGTCTTTGCCAGTAAATCCTCATAGCTGTTTTTTGTTCCCAAACAATCATTAGCAATAGCAAACAGCAGCAGAGGAAATAAAGGGGCTTAAAATGGTAAGTGAAATAAACTGCTCAACACCATGTAAGCAAAATGTTTTGCTTTAAGCAATCTAAATCCAGAGCATTAAAATTGTTTTATTTACACACTTGGTATTCTCACTGACACAGACATAACACTGATTGTATTTATGTCATTTATAACTGGATGAGGAATGTCTCAGTCTCTCTTTACTATCTTTTCAGAAAGGTAACCAAAATGCAGCATTTTTACTAATTGCTCTACTTAAACTACAGTTCCAAATGAAGATGTTACTACATTCCTATAACTTTTTCTCTTTGATGTCTAAAACAACAAAATGACATTCTGCCATCCTTTACTTGCTTGTAATGTTAAAATATTTTACCATGGTAGATGTAGTATTACACAAATAAAAATATGAGTCAAAAGAAATATTTCAGTCCAGAGCTGGAATTTTGGTGAACACTGAGACCAGTGTATACAGCAGTTCTTTCAGTCTTTTACATCTAGAGAATGTTTTTCCACCCAAGTTGCCAGGTACATTCCTTAAGTAGTTTTAGAATGACGAGAACTGTTTGGAGAGTAAACATCTGTGTAAACATACATGGAGGCACTTTATGAGCCTAGCTGGGCAGAGATCAGAGGAACACTGGTGACAAATGGGAATCAAGCAGCCATAGTTTGGATTTCTATAGAAGGAATTAAAGATACACCTTCCAAACTACTTATAACTAAGGCATAAAATTGCAGTGATTTTGAATGTACGCCTGTGTTTTAATTCACTAGTAACATATACCACTGTTTAAGATTTGCCCCACCATAAGTCAAGATGAAGCTGAAACATCATTTTACACATCACAGGCACCTTTGCAGCCCCATTCAGTGGTTCTCTCTGAGAGACATATATATCCCCAAAGTTCTTACATTACCACAGCTAAAACTTGTATCGCTGACTGACTCCCAGACCCATCTGTACCATTAATACTTTCCTTGATCTGCCCTATGTCCTGCACATGAAACCTTGCCTCTCTTGGAGAACTTTTCACCAGTGTAGAGAGACATAACCTGATACCAGATGCAAACTTTTGTGTAGTTCTAGCCAACTCTCCCTCAATGTGCATCTTAAATTAGTTAATTTGCACCAAAGCAGCCAACAATGGCTTGTAAGGAAGCAGATGAGATCTAAAAGATAAACAAGGTATTTCTTGGGTAGGTCTTGGCAGGGAGGGAAGAGAGAAGGCTTAGAAGCAAGTTATTCACAGGATCTCCCTGGAGATTTTCCCCAGGAGTTTTGAAAGCAAGACAAACCTTCACAGGACATATTTTAACCCCACCAAGAGCCAGAAAGGATTATTGTTCAGGACACTTTCATTCTCCTAGCTCACAGAGACCTAACTAAAGAGTCTTTGGCCATCACCCAGAACACAATTCCACACAACCTTGATAGCACTTACCTCTAAGAACTGCACTGGATGCTGACGCTGGACAGGACCTGGCCCTGGGACAGAACCTGCAAGGCACAAAATCAGGAGCTCCAGTCACTCAAGGGCTCTGGTCTCTAGGTCATGATCTAGCTTATTGTAACAGCACAGCTGAGACCCTGAGTGCCTCTGGCAGCAAACTAGTGGAAACAGCTGCTTGGTCATTTCCACACTTGTTACACCTGTCCTCCCATCACGTCTGCATCAGACCCAGCTGTGAGGCCAGCCAGCTGGCTGTTTGGCTTCCATGGGGGAGGTAAAGCTCCCTCAGATTGCACCGAGGTGTCCAGTGATTCACAAGAACCATGCAAAGAAATCCAACTTCTTTTATTTTTCCTAAGAGATTTAAATTTTTCTATAGCCACTGTCTTTAGAAATTTGACTATTTTGGTACTACAGCCAGCTCATTTGCATGTGCCAACCAAACTGTGTCTGCCCCTGATTCAACAGGACCTGTGGTCAAGACATGTTTAAACATGGTTTTCAGACAGCTGCAGACAAAGCCAGCAAGGGCTGCTTCTCTGGTTAAGGTCTAAAGCTAGCAGTCTCAGAAAGATGCTTCCTCTGCTTCCTTTACTTTTTCTTTGCTAACAGAAAACATGTCTTCCTTTTTTCTTTCCTTTTTTTTAAACAAAAATAAATCTAACAAACATATTCACTTTTCTCTTTAGATTAACATCCTGAGTTCTGAAAAAGAAATTGGACAAGACACACTAGAGCACCACAGGAATATTTTTCTAGGTTTTTTTTTTGATCACCACCAGTTAAAACTATTTCTTTTCTGGAGAATTTATTGTTTTAATTAATCATTGCCTTTTAAATAAATCCATAATGAGTAAATTCAATCTTTTGTTATACTAAGTCTCACTTGCTAAGATACTAACAATGATGAAAATGTTAATTAGGCAAAGGCTGTTTAAAAAAAAATTCTAAATTAAGTCTTTAAAGGCCCAGTCCACTCAGGATCTGAGTTACTGACTGAAGGAAAAGCAGGTTGTTCTTTCTCCCTGCTTTGCCTGGATATGAACAGCACTTATGTGGAGGCTGAGACACACTGCATTGTCCCTGCTGAACAATGTAACCTTTAATTTCTGAAGTTTCATAAGTTTCCTTTAGAAACAACAGATTCTTCTACCCTCATGCCCATCTACCTGTACCATTTTATATGAAAAAACTATCAGATGCTTTAACTTTCTCATTTAGTCAAACAAAATAAGGCAATCTGTTATCCAAGGAAGAATTTTTTTAAATACTATTTGTATCCAACCTTGAACCATTTACAGCTATCAAAGGAAAAAGACTGAGGATTGTCTGCATATGCAGTATTTTCCAATTAACTGCTTCTGTTTAATTATTAAACAACAACATTAGGCTCAACAGGAAGATTTTTTTTTCAGAATAAGTCTGCTCACACATGAGTTAATCAGAAACAATTTCAAGTTTAAGCAAGCACTACAGAAGTATTCAGACAAAAAAAAATTAGTTCCTCTGCAATTCCAGATTTCTTCAATGAAAATATTCATTGCATGATGCTACCGTGACCAGGCAGGCTTAGTGAGTGAACTGCAAATCTAATCAGTTTGGCAAAGGGTTTTATGGAAGCTGCTGTGCTGGCTTCGCTGACTTCAAGTGATTTTTTTTCCTTTGTTCGTTTGTTGCAAACAACTGAAATCTAGGTCAAGGAAGGAAAGGTCATTCATTAATTATGAAAGTGCAAATTTTTATACAGTATTGGAAAGGTTTCAAAAGAAGTTTTGAATTCTGTATTCATTGTGTATTCTGTTTTCTCACTATTTTTCCCCATCTAAATTTCAAGCATCTTCATATGAAAAGGTAAAATGACTTGTGCCTTGTAGGCAATCAAAATGTAATGAATTGAGTTTTAAACAATTATTTCAGTAACATTATGAACTGGTAAAAGATTTATGGCACAAACACATTTCCACATTTCTCTACACTGTAACTGCTCTAATGTTTATTTTCAGACCATCACTTCACTGGTCATACTCTCTAACTTAATTCTGTCAGGGGTAATTTTTTTCTGGGAGTTCTAAAAGGTTTTGAACTTTCATATAGTAAGCACATTTAAATAATCCCAGTCTTATTTTATGTGATAACAGGAATTATTCTAAAATATGCATTATAACAACTATATATTTTTTTTTCTACTGCAATCATCAGTCTTTGTGTAGGTGTGCTGGGAGTGCTCTGCCTTTTTTGTTTACATGTCTTTCACACCAGAAATCTCAAAGACAACACCCCAAACCTACCCAAGCTCATTCCACACATCTGGGAACACAAACAAGTGAGGAAGGTAAAATGATATAGTCCAGGAGGGATGCTCTCAGTTTTCACTAGGGCTGTACCTTTCCTATCATTTCCTGCATGACACCTACGTATTGCTTTCTTTACTTGTGGGTGTGTGTTTTTAGGACACACCAGAGAAATACTATGTTTTCTAGCATACAAGCAAGTAAACTGCTGTGAATTTCTGATCAGAGTGAAATACTTGCATCAGTTCCTGTTACTCAGCTTCTTCTAAAGTCAATCAGCATCTCCAAGGATCAAGGTCCACTTTTAAGCAATTGAGCAACCTAATTGGCAGGTAGATCAAGGCATGATAATTTGCTTTTTGACTGGAAATAAAGGTACACTGACCCATTTTACTGTAGAACTGTTCTTAATATTAATATAATAAAATGCAGATATTCTACAGTAATGATGCGCATTCCAAACGGAGTATGAAGTACTATCTCAAAGCATTTTCGTTCTTCCCCTGTGACGTATAGCATTACTACAATCTCCATTTTCCAAGTGGAAAAGACTGATGATCTATTTACGGGCAACAGAGTGCCGCAGTATCACAGAGGGAAGCTGCAGCAGAACCCACAGCCAGAGCTGGTTTCTGAATTCTCCTTCCTCCTGTGCCTTATTAGAAAAATAGCCCATCTAAACCTGAAAATTTGCAAGGTCACTTCTGCATAGTGTGTAATACAGTGGACCTTCTCTTGCTGTTTTACTGCTGGTGCTCTGCAGATTACAGACCTCGTTTGGACATGGATTCATCCAGACCACTGTATTTATCGACAGTTTCTAATTTATATAACCCAATTTGTATTTATAATTATATTATTAACCTCTACAGCACAGTGGAAACAAGATATGCAAATAAATTGTACACTGTGTGAAAAGGGACTTTCTACTTCAAACTCCCCTGCTCCACTATTGTTATATTATCAGATGTGAATTAACATTTTATAGTCATCTTATTCATAATTTTATAAACTTCTGTCATATCCCACTTCAGTAGTCTCTTCTTACACAGAAGTCTCATTGTCCAATTCATATATCAAATAGATATCATTTTAAACACTTTTAAACTGTTTTTGAACACTTCGGGCATTCTTTGTACCTTTATATACCTCTGCCTCCTGAGACAGAATTCTCAGAATACTGCAAAACATTCAAGATAAAGCAAAGACATGGATTTAGAGCTGTAGCATAATTCTACACCCTGCTTCATATGGTATTCCATTTGTAATTCCTTATTTTTGAATTTCCTAATTCTCTTTCTGATTGCTACTAACCATTGAGACGATAGTGAATTTACCATAGGGAGACAAAGATCCTCAGTGGAACAAGTTAGTACAAAGTAAATTTTTTAATTGAAGCAAGTTTCTTTGTACAATATGAACCTTAGTCTTGCTATTTTATTTCTCATTTATATAGAAACTTTTCTTTTGAATCAGCTTTAATTTTGACCCACAAAAAATGTATAGAGGCAGTAAAAACTAGGTCCCTAATGTTCACATCCCTTCTTAGGTTTTCAAACATGACAAACAAATGGCATAAATATTTCTCTCTCAGAGAAATATTAATTCCTCCTATTTTCTTCTGTCATCTCTTAATCTACAAAAGGATTTTCTCTTCATTGCATACCAGTTTAAGTTCTTGAGGGCTCAAAGCAACTTGAAAAATCCAAAGTGATTGTGACAACTGACTCATCTTTTTATCTACAGTCCTTGCTTGTTTGAAAGAATTCCAAGAGGCATGATGTCCCTTTGCAAATTCCGTATTTTCCACATTTCCGCTAATACTGCTCTCATTACAAATCCTATTATGTTCCTGGATTAAAAGTCAGCTTAGTTTCTGTAGTTTCTCCTAAACATCCTATTTCAAACTTTCTCAAAAGTACTCCCCTTTACTCCTCTGGTACACGATAAACAACAGTTAAAACTCCATTTAGGGGAGTTCAGAAATTTCATAAATGCTCTCATTCAAATCTCAAGGACAGCAGTAAATCATATAAAACTCACAATTAAGAAAATACTGTATCAAATGATGATGTACTGAAGAAATAGGATGAACACACACACATTCTTTATTTCCATGCTCATAATTATGCAATTAGATCTGTTAGAACACGTGTAATTGCCAAAGCAGAGCCTAAAAAAAAAGGCTGGCTGCTATCTGTTGCTTATCCTCAGTCTTATCAAGCTGTGATCTCAGGAACTGAAGGAGCGGCATGAAACCAGAAGTCATGTCTGCCCTTCTAAAGGTTATGAGTATTTCCTCCTCCCTTTGCCCCTCAAGTTACCAGCAGGCTGTAAGTCTCCCCAGTATATATGCTGCCAAATCCATCTACTCTTTCCAAGCAGGCTGCTAGTAGCAACTGACTCATTGTTACAATTCAACTGGCAGCATGAAAATCCTTTCAGAGAGCAAGAATCCATTAAAGTCTCTAGTTTTCTTGGGCTCGTGTTCATCTTCCAACAATGGCATTAGTAAAAGGGAATCATTTTTCAAGCAAACTATTTTTCTGAATTCTCCATGGTTTCCTATGCTGTATTCTGCTGTCATCTTGTTTCTTATTTCATGACAACAATCTGGACTGTCCCCTGTGCACTTACTTGTTTTTTTTCTTATTCACATAGCGACTCAGAACAAAAGCACTTCTCAAATATTTTACAAGAAGACCTGTCTCTTTCATGTTAAAGAAGCTGCATGAGTACAGTAAGCCAACACCTAAATATTTGTGTGCTTTGTCTCCACATGCCTTCATTAGAGAGACATAACCTTAGGTGTTATTCATATGAATGCACATTCATGGATATGAAATTCTTGGCAGTTCCATATTACCCTGCTTATCAGCTGTGTAGATGACTGTTGTCTCCTGGCTGAGCAATAACCTTCCAATGGATCCACCTCTGTCGCCACAAGGGAAAGGGATTCTTAGCACACTTTGCTCCTCTCTACATTAGCAGGTAGCACTCTGTGCTCTTTCTAAGACTAGGCAGGTATTTTCCTTGCACTAAAAGGGATGGCACTTAACCCCTCAAGTTCCACTGTGTTGTTATCTTGTAGTCAACATACTTCTCATTCTAATCCATACTGTGCAACACAGCATTTAATCGAATCCATAACATTCAGAAGCCACATCCAACAAAGGAAGTTGTATTTTAAGCAGCACAGCTCCACTTATTTACAATTTACTGCTCTTCCATACCCTGCATGTTTAACCCTTTTAAACTTCATAGTATTCAAAAATACATAATGCAGAATGAAAATTCATTATTTAAAGGTATAAAAATATATAAAGACTGTATTTTAAAATCTATAGCTCAGAAAGTAGTCTTTTACTGTAGAAAACCTGAAGATTTTCCCACAAATTACTAGTGGAAATAAGAGTGGATCTAAACAGAGAGGATGCTTGTATGTCCCTAAAGAATAACAAGAAAGATTAGTTAGGACAGAGGCAATAGAAAGTACTACTTTTAAAAGTTTGGGGTTTTTTACTAGTTGCTTCAATTTTTTTTATTTTCCTGAAAGCTGCAGTTCCAGAACTTCTAAAAAAATATTAAATATTACCTCCTTTCTTGAAAGGGAACATACAACTTAAAACCTAAAACAGGTTTCTAAAACCTGTTCCAGTATTTCATTTGTCAAAATCAAAAAGGGCACATTTAGCAAGAATTAAATTCTGGCAGTGACAGGACTATAGTTATAGGGTTTTGAATCATTAGCTAAGTTTCCCTCTTACTCCTATTCCCTCCCTTCTTTCCTTTTTCTCTTAATAAAGCAGTAAGTGGTGTAATTCTTGTTATAAAACTTAGTATCTTGAGTATTTTACTTTTTTCTAGTAATTCTGTTATTTAGCTTGAAAAATGAGGGGACAGTTGGAAAGAGACATAAACAAATTAGTGATATTTAAGCCATATTCTTGGAGATGCACATATGCTAACTTTATTACAGAAGTACTTCTAATAATTGTAAAGGAAGCAATCATTGAAATTTAATTAGACATATGAATAAATATATCAAAAACTGAAGGCCCAGTAATCTTCTAAATAGAGGAATTTAGTTGTTTTCTTATTTAAAACAAACATGTTCAAAATGAAAGCTTCAGACCTCTCGGACAAGGCTTGTGGATGCCTGACAATGCCTGACTTCTGGACCCCATGGTCCAAAACACCCCCTTTCAGACAAATAGTTTGACGTGCTGAATGATATAGATGCAATCTCAACTCCTGCACAGTGTCCATCATATCTTTTGAGCGGTACTCATACTAACACAGAAAATACTCAGTTGTGTCTCCCTATCCTCTCCGTGCTCTGTCCCAGAACATCAGAGTCTGGTGGGAAAATATGCAAAGCAGGTGCTCAGTGTCACTACATGTGGCTACCTCAGCTAGCACAACACTACCATTTTGTTGTCACCTTTTCTGGCTCCTGGGTAACTGCCACATCTGTAACTGTGGGACACAGCCTGTGGGGATGAGCAGGTAACCAGAAATTAGGATTTTAAAGCATTTTCAGTTGGGACTTCAGTTTATACTACTATCTTTCTTTTGCTCAGCCACATACAGTTATTTCTCTTTATTTCCTTAATATCGATTGTTACTCTTTAGATATGAGTGAGGTTCAGAATTACCTCCTCTAAACAGAGCGGAGCGCTGGCCCTTTGATAGCTGAACTATGCAGGCTCCTTTTCAGAGCTGGAGAGCGCAGGAACCATATATGCTTATCACCTAAAGATGAAAGGGGCCCTGGTTCTCCACTGCTCAGTTGTAACTGCAAACACTTATGCCTCAGAAACTGCAGAATAAAATTATATCATGACAACTTTTATTCCAAAGAGGCATTACAATGAACCCCCTTCAAATGTTAAGCTGTTAGTGATGGCCCATTACTTAAGGATTAGAACAACTGCCTACTCTTATCAATTCTAGAACAATTCTTTGATCAGAACCCAATTCATCCTTCTGCCTCTCTGATTTAACCTTACTGAATTCTGTTATCTGACTAAGTTTGGATTTACAGTAGTACAATATTTTTGCATTTTTGTCATCTGATCTCTAGAATAGTGTCTGAATGATTGTCCTTTGGTTTCCGCAACTTCATTTGAAAGTCACATTAATGCATTTGAAGACTTTTCAAAAAGAACTGTATTGCCATTATACAAAAAAACCCCACAAAACTTCTATTGTGAAAAGTAAGTGATCTTGGGTTATTGTTTCCTTACTTTTCTGTCCTGATAAAACAAAAATATTGTAAGCATCCCAAATGCCACTGTAAAATAAGAACTGAATTTTTCAGAAATTACATCTCATCCTTGCTTTTAGTTTAAGAAGCATCATTTTACCTGCAGCTAGAATCAGAGCTGTAATAAATAAAACACTTTTATAATTCTGAGAGACACAAATTAGAACTAAAGTTTTCACATGTGATAAAACTGAATTGCAAAGTATGAAGCAGCACATTATTTTGACTGCTGTAAATTAGGGCCACATAGGGCTTCAATTTTTATATAAGCAACAAAAAAATGCACTGAAGCTAATTTCCATTCTGTTTATTCTTAGACTCTTTAATATTTAAACTAAAAGTCATAAATGCAGGTTAAAGAAAACACACCAGACCATGAACAACCAGCACAGACCACCTCAAATCTTCTCTGCATAACTATGCTTGAAAAAGGAACACTCTTCTGGCTTGGATGACAAAACTCATTAAATAAATTAAGCAGAATAACTGAAAAATAAATTTAAGACACCAGTTGGCACTCAGTGGAGAAAGGAACAGGGGAGATGACATTCAGCTATTTCTCCTCTTCACGCTTCTTAGTCAGCATCCATTTACAGGCATCACCCCTAACCATAGGCAGTGGTGAGGTTCCCACACTGTCATTTTCTCCTAGCAAACTGAGAAAACAAGGTCTTTTCACTCGTCCTATTTAGAGTGTGGACCAGACCCTTTATCATATGAGAGACCTCTTCCTTGAAGCTGCTCTTCATCCTCCCACATAAACACCCCTTCCCAAAGGGGATCACCAGCTCTTGCTTTTTCTCTCTTTTACTACTGCAATTTCTGGGAATTTTTACCTCTTGCACTAGTGTAATTGAAGATTTCTTCCTTGTTTGTGCCTCTCCAGGTGGGCAGACAGGCCAGGGACTCTCCTGAAGACACCTCTTGCCCCTGAGTGAGCTGAATCCAGGAGAAAAGTAGGGACTGACTCTGCAGGTACAGAAGTCCCCTGAATAACTGTGCATCACAAAATTTCTCTCAGCACTCACCCCACCATCAGCACATACCAACAGCAGGTTGCTAACCTTCTCTACCCTGTGCCTTTGGGCCAGGGTGCCCAACACTTGTTTTGCCTCCCATACAAAAGCAACGCACATGTAAAAACACCTGATGCTTTGTTCCAGTGCCAGCACAAGACTTTTGGGCTGTTGGCACCATGGCTGTTCATCACATACCCCAAGTACTGGAAGGCAGGAGGAGAGCAGTGGGACAGAAACCAGTTTGAATTCTGGCTTCATGGTCTGCAAAGGGGTGGGGACAGGGGATAAAGGAAAAGGAGAGCAGTACAGACAAGACTGAGCAGCCTTGATGCCTGGAAAGTGAAAGCCAAGTAAGAGTTGCTATTTCTCAAATCCTATTCTCATTGCTAAGTGCCCTGTTTGTGGCTAAGAGGTGACAGCAGTCTATTCTGAGCAGAGGAACTGCTCCCAGCTACACCATCTATGGAGGGAGAACTCACAGGAATTGGGTGCTCCACCTGGGACCCCACAGTTGCTGTGCTGACAGCTGATAAAAGCACCCAGGCAATCCCTATGGACCCTGGGCTGCAAGGTCAAACTGTGCTGCACTATTAGATAGCTATTTATAAATACAAGAGTGAAACCAAATGCCTCTGCTTTGACTTCTTTAAAAGGCCAATCTCAGCCTTTAAATTGGTCTATTTCTAGCCATTCATTCAATCACTGATTCCAGCACCACCCCAGTGTTACCCCATCCAGGCATACAATTCCTGCTGACTTAGCAAGGTCCACGTTACAGCCGCAGCAAGATGTGAAACTGAGCAGTATGAGCATTTGACAAAATGAATTTTCTTGCTATTCAAGCCATCCTGTTACATATAAAGAAAATTGCTTTTGCACAGCAGTGTCTCACCCTCTAACCCCTTAGGTTTTTGCATCTCTGTCCTCCAGTCCTACTCAATAAATACCATTTCATATTTGATATTCTGACCCCCCCTTTCTGCATTAGAGAAGTCCTGAGCAGCTGACTTACAAAAAGCCTCCTTCCTAAGTTTGCGCAGACCATCTCTGAGGCCAGGAAGTGTTTGCATGAATACAGCAGTGTGGCTGTGAGAACATGCACATAACCACAATCATCACAATACATCTGCACTAAACATGCATCTAAGCCAAGGGTCCTTGTAAACCAACAAACAACCAAACCCCTCAACTTAATGATTTAGAGGAAAATTGTTTCTAAAACGGAACAACAACATTCTAAAAACATTCCCTGTTTTCTGAAGCATAAGTGGAGTTTCAAGTCTCCTCATGAAACTGCAATAAATATTCTTCATTATTTTGCCACTTTATTAGCAATTTTGAGGACTGAATTACAGGGAATATTCCACATATAATGTTCTTGATAGCGTATATTAATTTTATAAAGCTCCAGTACTGTCCATTTTCACATGGAGGTTATCTGTTGCAAATGAAGCACAGTAAGATTACTGGGATGTAGAAGAATCATCATTCTGTCTGATGCAAGGGAAACTTGTAAAAACCTTTAGAGGGCAAATAATCAGTCTCTGTAACAGCTTTCCTCTTTAGAGTTTTGGAGTTGGCTTGTTTCCTTTCAAGTGCCAAAATACTCTGGAGGGGAAGCAGTTGTTTCCTGCATATCAAGTGCTTTGCCATTTACCAAAAAAAAAGCTGCCTGAAATAGCTGCTGACATATTTTTTCCCACCTCTCCAAATAAATGTGCAAATATGTAAAAAAAGTTAGTCTGTCTTCTCCATCTTCTCATTCACCTTTGATATGGATCAATCCCCTTTCAGCCGAAGAAGACATGCTCTGAATTTCCAATTCCCATTCCAGCTGCAAAGTCTCTCCTTCCTTCCACTACTGCATTTAGCAGAGTATGTTTATGGCTGCTTCTGGGAGAGATGAATAGCTTTTTTAAGGAGTGGCATGGGCCACAAGGACAAAAATGCCCCTGGCAGGAAACTGGTGGTATAGGAATTGTGTCACAGGATCTCCAACATAGTATCGAGGAGTGAGCCAATGAGGACATTCAAGAAATTTCTCAGCAAAGTGGGTCAAGTTATCTCTTCTCAGAAATCATTGATTTCCCAGAGTAGTGCATTAGCAAGTATGACTGGGTTTTGTAGAGATCCAGAACACAATAAACATCAATAAAAGCTTTTCTGAACTCCCAAGAATACCTTCTAGACAACCTGTCCTCACAGAGGTGGGAGCAGCTGCCTCTCCTCATGTCAGCCCCACACTTTACCACACTCTCTTTGTCTTCACTACTGGTTTTCACTGTTGATACTAGGTATGTTCACCCACTTAGACACCTTTGCTAGCACCATGGGACAAAGCAGATACAGCTCTTGGAGTTTCATGGAAAACCCTGAAGAAAATGCAGCAGAAATGGAATAACCAAGTACCCCCTGATGTCAGGATACAATAAATAAACAAATAAATAAATAAATAAAATTGCCAGGATTAAATAAATAAAGAAATAAATGTCAGGATACAATAAATAAATAAACAAACAAAAAATTTAAAAAACAGACACTGTTTTCCCACAGACCTCAGATAACACATGAAGTATTATGATTTTTATTCCTCTGCTCTTTCTCTATGGTCTCATTCTATGCAATGCTTAGCCAGCTGCACCCAGCCCTCACCCTAAATAAAATAGAATTAGAGCCACAGCATCCAACCAGCAGGCAGCTGCCAGGTCACGCAAGCATGCAAGTTCTTGGCAGATTTTGGAGTCTAGCTGGCAGCTTTAGGAGCACAGAAAGGAATTATAATAATTCTATAAACTGAGATTTTCCAAGAGTTACTGGGAACTGCTGGCTGGCATCTTGGGACAAGGACAAAGACAGCAGAATTTCTTGTGGGGGCCACATACAGCGCCATTACAGAACCTCGGGTGACTTCAGCACATTCATGCTGATAATGAGCTTGCGGCAGTGCAGACGATCACACATGGATGAGCATTCAATTACTCACCCTGTGGTTAACACACAGTGAAAGCAAAGACTACAGCCACGCAGGCCTCCACAACTTTCATTTCATAAAGCACCATTAAATCTCCATCAAATAATGACAGCTTTGTCCCAAAGGGCTGGGGCTGAGCAGGGGATGGCCCATCTTGTTTTGCAGAGCCCTCAGAAAACCAGTTCAGGCCCTCACCCACTGATACAGAGGCACTACCTACTACCACCTGAAGTGCTGACTTCAAGATGAAATATTCCAGCTTCATTCCCTGCCTCAAATATCCTCCTAGCCTTACAGACCAGATGCAGTTTTGTAGTTCAGCAGTCTCAGAAATTAGGAGATCTCCCTTTAAGTCCTGAAATATATTTTTTGATTTCTTTCTTTAAGACCTAGTTTGAGGAATTGATTGCTTTTATCACATAGATGTGAAACATTAAGTGTAGTTGATGTGGAAAAATTTTGTAATGGAACAAAATTATTTCTAGTTCTCTTGCCACAACCTGTGAAGCTGTACTCAAAAATCAATTCAATGAGACGCATGATGGTAAACATACCATCAGCAACAGCTTTGCTTCCTTGTGAAGATGTGTCCTCAGAAAAAAATGGTATTTTAGAGGATCTTTATTTGTCTAAATAGACAGATACATTTGTTGCAGATTTTCTTTGGGACTGAAATAGGGAAAGAGTTTAATTACCATTGAAAACAAGGTAGCCTTAAAATCAAAGTTAGACCCTCAAACTATCAGGCATGTTGTAAAATGTACTTTTTTTATCTGTTTGCATATTTAAGCACCTGTATATATTGAAGACATACCATTCCTGCAGTGTTACTGTACTATATGTGTTAGCTCTATTCTTAAATAAATAAATGCTTACTCTGACAAAACCATTTATCTGATGATTGTGCCCTCACCAAAATGATGATTAATACTAGGAGTTTAAATGCTACTAACTAGAAAATCAGATTATTATTTTAAAAAACAGCATTAAATAGAATCTTTTCACTGCTTTAGGAGTAGATTATTTATTAATCTTAAGGAAGCATTTTCTAAAATTATATTTTAAAAAATCCCAAAACCACAACAAATCAAACAAACTTAAAAAAAAAAAAAAAGCAGTCCACAGATATTTCTCCTGGGTTCATTCTTTTAGAGTTGGTGCAAGCCATCTTTAAAATTTTCTAAGCTTTGCCATAAAAAGTATTTGGGGAGCTAGCAGAACTGACACTCCCAATTCACTTAACTTCTTGGCACAGCTTCTGCTCTTAAACTGTACAGAAAATACACAGTACTCCCATTCCGTTTGGTAAATGTAGGTATGTTGCCCTTGTCCTGCTGTAGAAGTGAACCCACTCACAACACTGAATAGTGATATTTGGAACAAAATTCTGTCATTCAAGGCTGTTGTTATTTTGTGACTCAAAAATGCAGATACTTAGACCAGCCTCTCTGTAACTATTTCAGTGCAGTATTTGAAAGGGGTGAAATGGTAGATGACAGAACAAAATTAACATTTCCAGCTTCTTGTCCCTGTCAGTTCTGTAAATAAACCCATTTAAGACGAAAGCTTTCAAGCTGTAAGTTTTTCATAAAAAGCTTATTGCCAAACCTGCCCAACTCAGCTGCTGGAGTTACATGGGAACAAGTGTGGATGGAGACTTACTTAAACTTTGCAGGGCACCATCTACATTGAAGATTTTCTAGCGATATACACCCAATACAGTGACACAAAAATCTGCTTTATTTTCCTTTCACTAAAGTCTCTCCCCAGATGACATAAATTGCTCCTTCTGAAGATGAATCATAAGTGCTTACATGCATGCTCATGTTGTGACAAGAAATCTTGGACATATTGTAGAAAGGATGTGGACCATCTGACTTGGGACCATCTGCTACCAAGCAGAACTTGCCCATGAGTTTCTAAATTTTTGAACTTTAAAATAAAGAAAAAAATGAGCACTGCAACATCAGTTATCACTGGAGAGTAAGACAGTTGCTATGTCCAGTTTTAGAAATCGTGTAGACCATAATGTAGACCACAAACAGAGAACATAACATTTCTAGAGAACAACTACATTGAACTCCAGTTTTCTAACTGAACCTGTTTTTGAAGAGAGAAAGGTACCTGTTCCCCAGCTTGAAGCAGGATCCTATTCTTTTAATGATGGAAACAGTATTGTGGCTACTACCATTAATAAACAAAAAAAAATTAAAAAATAATAAGACAAAAATTTTAAAAGTCCTCACCTATGCAATTAAAATCTAAGTTCCTCTAGTTTTACTGATTTTCTGACTGGCACCATCCCCACATTTGCAATGTCATGTAGAATACCAAAAACAAAAGTAAATGGGACAGAGGAGTCATGCATGACAATCTAAACTAGAATCAGCAGATTCCACCACACACCCACCCCTGCTGCCTGCCCCAATTCAGCATGAAGAGAAAAAAAATAATTAGGCATTTGCATAAATATATTTTGTATTTGCTGATTAATTTTTCACAGCTTTGCAGATACTTTAAAGTAATAATATTGTCACAACAGCTGTACAATATATTTGTGCCTAAACAGATAAAAAACCCTACATGCCTGTAAGGACCCAGCAGCAACCATTCAGGGAATGGATTCCTTGGAACTGAGCATTCATAATCCAGTGCCTACTGTGCATTCACTCCCTTCAATGACTATGGTAATTAGGTTGTCTCATGTTATTGTGACTTACAATCTATCTATGGGGACACTCCAGGGGAGCTCTGGGTCTTAAATCTACTAATTTCACATTTAGAAAGACTTGGGCATTACAACAATGCTGAATTGATATGCAGAAGATTCAGATAATTTTAAACACTTGAATCATTGTCCTCATATGTAAAAAGATCAGGGCTTCCTTCAAGCACACATTGTACAAATTCACGGGGTGTGTCACAGCACACTGAAACGATGTTTGGTGAAATGCAACTGGGCCATAGAAGTGGTAGTTGATTAAGTGGAAAATAAGGAGCCTTGGGCACAATGACCTTTATAAACAATACACAAAATTTAAGCTGAGATTTACAGCAAACTTTTCTGGTCGGTTTTTTCTATGCTGATAATAAACCAACGTATATGGTTTGTTCCTTGCATAAATTACAACCATCTCAGGAAATGTTGCTCAATCATCTAGCATCTGGCTTTAGCAATACATATCACTTGATCCAATCCTAACGACAGGTCAGACAAAGCTACAGTCCAGTAATACCATCATGATAAGTAGTTCCTCAGTGCCTTAGTATTGGGAGTCCCAGATGATTAATAGCATGGTCTCACTCCATTCATTATGGACAAATGGGTAATCATACAGAAATTTTGCAAACAAGTTTCCACTTTAGACCAGAGCATCAACCCAGATCAGGCAAACAACCTGGAATCTAAATCTGTATGAGAGTTTTGGGAATCTTCTTACCATCTCATGGACTCAAATCTAACCCAACTGCCAGACAGGTCATGACAAGCAAATGTTCTCTACAAATTTCTGGACAGTGACAGATGAGCTCTGAATGCCTTGCAGCAGCTGCTCTTTTAGAACATTGCTAACCCCACCTTCCCAGCCCTTCACCAGCAGCTTAAGTGCAGGAATCTGGGGAGGAGAGAAGGAAGGCAGAAATACACACTTCCCTTCAGCCCTGACAGCGGCTGCAAAGAAAGAGGAGGGCAGACATCTTAGAGTGAAAAATGTCAAACTGCCTCATAAGATTTGACAGGTCTTCCACAACTCTTATTAATGCAATAAATTCATGTTTAGGAGGGTCAAAAAAATTCAAATCATTGCCATGGTGAATGCTTAAAATTACACCCTATGAGTTAGATAGAATACAAAGTATGTACAGGTTCTCCACTGAGAAAACTGAATGTATTTATCTTTTTTTTTTTTTAATTGAATATAGCCATATAAAATTATCCCAGTAAGTAGATTAGAAATCTTACATACTGGGCCCCCATGTGGTTTGCCTGTAATATTTGTGCTTTCAATTACTGTTTTTAAAAAGCAGGAATTATTCATTGCAATCCTAATGCTATATTTATTCAGGATTTAGGCCTATTTTAAGATTAGGCTTGACTTAATTGTACCAAACTATCAGCAATGTTTGAGTCAGACTACTGTAACTCATTATCACATATCCGCCTGATACCTGCATTCTACAAATCTGTGAAGAAGAATAAGAGAATACTTCCTCTTGCTGCTGCTGGAATAAAATTAGAAGATGTCTGGGAAGTCTGAAAAGCAGTTTTATCTAGATGCTCAATTAAAATACTTGGTTTTAGATGAAAAAAGTTGAAACATGAAAGCTGTTCTAATAAAAATATGTACGACAGAGGTAATTTACATCTCCCTACATAACTCACAGGAAAAAATTAATCGTCGTAGCAACAAGGTATTGCAAGAATCCACACTGTGGACTGGGAGTTCACATCAATTTTTTCATGCAACATTGATGCAACATTAGGAAGAGATGAATAGTCAGTCATTCCCACCTTTTCCTTACAAGAGATTCCCTGGCATCTCTACTAGACCTGCAGAAGGATAGTGCTTAAGGCATCTCAGCAGACATGAACCAGACACTGCCCAGACCAAGGGCAGAGAACGGCCTCTCCTCACCACATAACACCATCCTTCACTTCATCAGCAGTTCCTTCACAGCAGCAGTTGTGTCTGAGTTCCTCCTCTCAGCTTTTGCAAAAGAAGGAGGCAACTTTGAAAGACTAAAGGAAATGGGGTCAAAGGACCATCAGAGTTCTATGAGACTGTCACTACTTCTGCATTTATACCTTAAATATCACAGCAAATTGCAACTATACACTTTCTTTCTAAGTCACTTGTTATCAATTTCTTTGTTTAACTATTAGCTATGTAAGCATATGCATGGACATCTATTTACCTTATTTCTAGCCTGTCTCTTCCTCACTTACATTGCAATTCCTGGGGAGATTCCCACCACAGTTTTGGGAAAAGCCTTCTTAAGCATCATGTTACAGATCTTGCAGAAATCCTACCCTTGACTTTGTTTAAGGTGAAAAGTACTGCAGCCAACAGAAGTTCAGTACAGCCACACGTGGGTCCAACTCTGGAGATACACCGATTATATTATTTATCTAATGAAGATGAAATGTTACCTTAATTTGTAAGAAGAGATTAACAAACAAGGTCAGTAGCTGCAAGGATAGGAAAAAATGCAATTCCAAGGAAAACATTTGCTTTCATCATTCAGTAAAACAGCACTGTAAATCTGCACTATATTTGTCACAGGGGAAAAAAAAAAACTATTAAGATAGTTACCAAGAGTCTGGTTGGTTTTCCTACATTGCAAAAGGATTATTGCTTGCAAAATCAATGTTTGGCATAGATAAGAGCAGGAAATTAACAACAGTCACCACAGTTTTCAATGCAAAACAATATAAGCTTTCATAATGTAGAATAAAAGCCTTAGTCATTTAAAAAAAAGGTATCCATAAATATATAGGTATAGGCATTCTGGACTTCTCTATCAGAGGTGAGTAATGAAGCAAGATAGCCAGGATCAGACCTTACTTCTGACAACTATACTACTATTATGCATCCATTTACATCAATTTCAGAAAACACCATATTTCAAGCTTCCAATTTAGACTGACTTTTTCTTTATAATTTTTTTCCTGAGTAAATACATCATGTACTTGCAATTAAGTTCTATAACAGAACAGAAACAAGCAGGCATTCTTTAATTTGCAGCATACAGACAGCACTATGCAGAGTACCTTCAAAATAAGAAGGCATATAACACATCCTTTTGTCTCCTAATATACAATGCCAAGGAATTTCTCTGCTTAATTACATAAACATGTCATTTTCAGCAATTTTTTGTAATATAGAAGATGTAACTGTTTCTATTATTATTTGGTTAGAAAAAATAAATAAAAATTACTTGGAGATGGTAATTTCTACCTTACACGAAAAGATGATGCCAAAGAGTCCAGAAACTCCATTATAAAGTGGCTGTTATCAAAAAAGAAGTATTGTAAAAATGCAGAGGACTCAAATGGTTTCTGATTTTGAAATAGACAATCTGTCTGAATTTCTATTCAGAGACTGAAGTGGGAATTCTGCCTTTGGGATTTATCTTATACACAAAATAAATCTTTACTGTGGAATAATTCTGTAAGGTATACATGAGTCATTTTTAACCACAGTATTTCCCAGATAAACACAACTTCTCTATTTATAATGAAAATTAATTCAGTTACGTAGATAGTTCAGTTCATAAAACATCTGACAGAATGGAAAAGGTATTTGTCAAGTCCTAACTGGTATTTTTTCTTTAATCTTTCAGGTGCTTTTTGATTGTGATAAAAAAAGCAATGAAAAGTATATGCAGAAACAAAGATCTGGTTGGAAACAAAATCCATTCCCCAAAATGCTGGGTGCAGTTGCAGGCATCAGTAAGCAAAATTAGGTAGAAAAAGCCTGGTTACTCTGATGATCAAACCCCCAAGTAGAGTGGGCGCATTGGTGCTTACTTTCATGCAAATTTTCAACTAATCTCTCTCTCTCTCTTGTTTAACACAACAGAGGGTCAAATCAACAGGTGTTCATTTCCAGGTGTTTCTCATATATTGCCATTACGTAATTATTCATTCACCTCATTTGGTGAGGCTCTAGCAATTGGCTCCAATCACTCCTTATCCCCTGAGCTTTTTTAAGAATCTGCCCCACATTTCCCTCTTTACATACCCTGATAAGTAAACAGTATCGCAAGTCTCCAAGAGGACAATATCTTGCACAGAAGCAGCCGCCACCTGAGTCTCTCTGGATTAAAACGGAGCACCAAGGAATGCAGAAACAAGGAAGAAAAACACAACTTTGAATGTGCTTTTAAAATTTAAAAAGAACTGGATTATTAAGGATAATTTTGAAGGAAAAGTGGGCAGCTAACATGTCAAGACAAAGAATGGAGTTGCTGCTAATGACCCTATCTTCTACTGCTTAGTAAGCTAATTATATTAAAGAAAACCAGAGCAGAGGAAATTAGAGGGCATGTTGATGTTTCTATTCCTTCCAAATCAAAACACTAGCCAGCATGATGTAGGAAAGCCCCTTCAGGTTACATACTCTGAGAAAGCTCTTGTATATAGCTTTCACAAAGCCAAACAAACACGCTAAGTATACTTGGGTTTTAATAGCCAAAGGCTACCCAACTATGGCTGTGCCCTCATGCTTTACATGTGCTCAATAAAGCAGAAATCCACTTTTCATGTCAGACCCCAAAAGAATATTACAGCTTAAAGTGGAATTGAAGAACAGAAATTATCTCCTGGAGCCAAACATGTTTGATAATCTTGGAATGGGTAATAAAATTATTCTGTAATCTTTTGCATGAGCTTCCAAGAAGTCTTTTGCAAGGAGTTATCTTCTGAATTTGTATCACAAAGCTACTGGTTAGTAGTCACAGTTTCCAGTAAAAAGCTATTTCCAAGTTCCTATTCCCAAAGCATGACTCCTGGAGCTTCGTAAGAATTATGTCAACTCTGCTGAAATAGCCGTGGGCTCACAAGCATGCCCAGCAGTTCCAAGCAGCTGACACAGCTACTGCTGAACACCTACTCTCCCGCAGGGGGATAGCAGGGCTCCTGAAAAGCTGGATAGTGTAACATGTACAGACAGCGCACGCCTGCCCGTCCCTACTTGTATCCCATTCTTGAGGTGTGAGCATGAAACCACCCTTCTAACAGAAAAAAAACCCATTATATGATTTTGCTGAACTCTGATATAAAGGATGGAAAATAATCCAGACAAGCCATTAATTTTAAATTAGAAAATATTTAAATTAGAAAAGCTTAACCCATTTGGGATGGAGGAAAGACAAGTGGCCTTTTCAGCACCAGCTTAGTGGCATGACCCAACCTGTGCTTACCAACCTGTTAATCCCATTTTTTACTGTGCTCCAGAAAAACCTACATCCTGATGCTGTAAGTATCCTGAAGACCCACACTCTACAGTATGCAGTGACCTGACAAGAGATCCTTATGCATTCAAGGCTGTGCCTGCCTGCCACAGCTAATACAATATCACAGCAAATAATTTAATTACACAAAAATTCAGAGAGTGACAGCTCCCAGTCTCATGCATAGTGCTTATCTCAGGCATAAAATCACCATCAAGAACTATAAGTGCAACAAGCAGATTTGTTGCTGCAGACCTGTATATCTGAACATAGCACAGCAGCACTGTGTGCTGACCTCACTGTCAGGTATAGAACACAAAACAAAAACATCTCGATTTCTTGACACAAGCAGAAAAGCAGAGAACAGCATTTCAGCTGGTGTAAGTTGCCTTCAGTTGCAGCAGGCCAGCTGGAACACGATCCACACTTCCCTCAGGTTTGCCACACCAGGAGACTCCCTCCTGCCCCTCCTCAGATCTGCTGGACCATCCCACTCCTCCATGCACTCAAGTGAACTCAGTGCAGCCTGGTGAGCAAGCTGTGCAGAATTTTTAAGTTACAAAACCCAAGACCAAGTTTGCCAAAATCAGTGACCTACATTTAAGAGTAATTAAAGTATCACAAAAAAAAAAAAAAAGAGCAGGGGGACAGGTTTGATTATTGCAGGTTGATTCTTAAAGGTGTTTTGCTTGAAGACGCTAGTAAAACAGCACTTCATCAAACAGCTATTCCCCAAAATCATCTTCTGCTGAAACACTTCTGTCCTAGCTGCTTACTGAAATGCTGCTTCCCTTCCCCCAATCCCACAATCCTTTCTCAGCTCATGAGGGCTCTATTTGCAATGCTACACAAAAGGATTAGTTGTTTCAACTTTACTGTTTTCCTCTTTCCAAACAGCTTCAGTCATGTCTCTTTTGAGTGACCTCAACAGCATTTTACTCAACACTCTAGCCACCTTTTTTTTCGGGATGGGGGAGGGGGGCCTAGGAGGGGGAAGGAAATAACCAAGCAATTTGGTTTGACATAAGTACAAAATCGAATCAGAATAGTAAAAATACACATTCGTTTTAAATGCTGCTTTTGTAGTCCTGCATCTCTGAACCAAACAAGCATTTTCTGCACTTTAACCTCTAGATAAGCACCACAGGAAATCATGCATTAAGTAAGCTAGAAAACAAGAGGTTTTAACACTGTTACTCTTCTCCTAGGTTTACCACTGATATATTCTGTGAATTCAGACAAACCATTCAGCTTGTACTTCAGCCTTCTTAACTGTAAAACAGGTAAAATGCAAGCTAAAGCATCCTATAATATTTTAAAAGTTTTGAAATTGAAAGCAACTTTGAAAAGATTGGCTCTAATACCAACTACTATTTTCATAGAACACAGACTGCACTGCTAAGGGAAAAATACCCTAACTACATAATCACTTTTAGAGCAGTGGCTTCTGTATATGTGCTAGAGGACTTTAAAGGAAATGTCATATTTTTAAAATACATGTTCCACTACCATATTTAATAGAAAGTCATCCCATGTCTTTTGGTGCCATGAGTCTTAGGAGCCTTGGCATAAAAGCATTTGGTTTTGTACTAGACTACAACTAGCTCTGCAGGAGCTGTCAGGATTTATCACATCAAAAATCCATGCACTAAAAAAAAAAAAAAGTGGTTGCTCAAAGAGGGTTTGGTACTTTAGAGACATTAGAATCTATTTCGTTAATAACACCTATTTGTGCACTTGGTCTTTGTGGCTCAGTGTGATCATATTGAAGTATTGCCCATACTTCAAGAGGCTTTTGTTGTGGCACTTCAAGGGCAGATCCTCAAACAACAGTGAGTGTTCAGGAGCAGCCTAATTAGAGACGTTCAGGTGCTAGGAGCCACATCAAACCCCAAAGCCACGGTGAGGATTTACTCACAGCACATAAACGTCTAGTTGGATATTTTGTGCACAACCTGATTCAGTACCGAGTAGAGAGCATCAAATCATGTAGTGACCCAGGCTCGGAAGAACTGTTAACTGGCAACAGGGTTTTTCAATGTGAGGTTGTCAGAGATACCAGCAAAAGCCATCTGAGAAGTGTTCACTGACCCATGCAGTTCACAGGGATGAGGCCACATGCAAAGGTGTTTGCATGTGAGGAACCAGCATAGCTTAGTAACTCGTCTTTGTGAACATTTATCAGGACAAGACCTTTCTCGATGACTTTCCAGTATCTGATTTGAAATCTACACAGCCCTATTTTAAAAAAGAATAAAGATATATTCTTTAATATGCTCTATACAGTTTCTTTCAGATGCCAAGAAACATAGGCTCTTGAGTGATAAATTATTTTCTTGAGGAATAATTAAACAGTCCTTCAGTGAAAAACTTGTGTGATTGTTTCTTTAAAATAGAAGGCTTCTGTTTTACAAAAGGCTTTAGGCTCAGCAGTCTTTCAGTAGGAATTTATAGATATAGAAGGAAAACTCAAAACAACCCACCCAACAGTCATCAAGAAGAGCAAGGTTTCTGCCCTCTGAAACTACAAGAACTACTAAATACAACACTATTATGCGAGTTGTATGTAGAACTGCAATCCTACTAAGTGCATCAATAGCAAAGACTACCAACATGCTACTGAAAATATTTCAAAACAAATTACAGTATCGGTAAATCACATTCAATTTCCACTGCCATATATACATTTGCCTTGAAGTTAGAGACCCAGAAACAAGGAGCTTAACAAGAAAAGGTATTCAACTAAGAAGGTTAAATAAAGAACACACAAATAAAGACAATGTCCTCAAACAACTGAAGCATAAAAAGCAAAAAATCAAACAAGGCTGGTTTTAAGTACAGTTCAAAACTGTTGAAATCTATCTAAAGCAGCAAAAGATGGATGGATTTCTGGGGGAGGAAAGGAACAGAAATCACACATTTCCATTGAACTGTTTCAAACTAAGGGCATTGTACATTTTTCTAAGATGCATTAGACTACAGGACTCTGTCACTGAACCCATGGAAAATCCATGCTGTCATGTTACAATATTGGTTTTCTATCCCATTGTGTATCTATCCCCATTAGCAAGAATTCACAGTGACATCAAACCAAGACCAGAGCTTTGTTACAAAGAAGATACATTGCTGTGAGAAACAAAAGATGTTGAGTACAGATATTCCATGACATGCATGGCAGATCATAATATTAGAAGTTAGCAAGAGAGAGAGAAAGACACAGTCAAGCACTGGTCTTTCCTTGGGGCAGTCTCAAACAAGAGGTGAAATATTAATCCTCCTGAAAGTCAAGTGAGATTTTTACCACTGATTTCAAGGAAATAGGACCTTGGTTTCTTAGAACTAATAGTATCTTCTCTGTCCAGTAAAAAAAAAAAAAAAAAAAAACCAAAAAAAACTATATAACCAATCCCTATTATATAAAAAGCTGGTTTATACTACTCTAGCAGTGTACGCTTTGTATTCTTTAACAATGTTACAATTCTGAAACAGTGCCAAGCCAGAAGAGCCAGACTCAAGAGAATGTCTTTTTCCAGAGGTATTAATTTTGATGAAAATAATATCTGCTACTCTCCTGCATTAAAAGATTTCAGCTATGCAGCTTTCAGAGTCAGCTTTCATTTCTTTTTATGTTAATATGCTTTTCCTTCTGAGCTAGCTATATATTTTCCTTTCTTTCAGCTATCAATTCGTTAGCCCAAGATTAACTGATAGCCCTGAACCATCAGCCCATTGAAATAAAGGATCTCCTTGCAGAACACAAATGAAATCCATAGATGGTAAACATACACAAATCAGATGAAGCCAAATCTGGGCATACTACACATATCAATACCTTGGCAGCACTGCCGCCATATAGTTATGCTTTTATTTAAAACATTTTTGTCAAGTTTGTTTCAAAGCTAATAGCCTTTTTGGTACAATATCTGCTTCTCTAGAGCCCCAAGGTCAGAAACACCTTGCAAGATGCTTGAAGAAGAGCAAAGTAAGACATCACAGTCTACTATCTATCTTACAAGTCAAAAACTATGGGAGGGTTTGTATCCACATCTGAGCTTTGTGACAATTTGCAATTTTCTGCATTCTCAGATAACAACAGCAAAAACAGCAAAAACAGTCCTCCAAAGTGCAACTAACTTAAGGAAACCTTTTTCAAAGTTGTGCTGCTTTCCCCATGCCCCACCAGTCCCTGCCAGAGGGAAAAAAAAAGGGTGTGCTGTGTAAGAAAGTTTTAAAAGAACCTTAATTCAGTGCTTATCACTCTCAACTATTCTTTGGTTTAAAATCCTTAAATATTTTAAAATAAGTCCACTTAGCCACTTATCTCTGCTGAAAAGATCTGAGTAACTTGTTCCACAGTTCGTGAAACAGACTGTGCTGTAAGCAAAGTGCTGCACATCCTGCTATTTATCTCAAGGTTATGCTGAGCGTCACGATCAAACAAGTTATTTGGCCCACGATTAGTTGAATATTATTTCCCAGTGTAATACTGAGAGTTTACTAACAGCATTAGAGGAGCAGAGCAAAGAAGCCTTAACAGAAGCATTGTATTGTCCTAGTCCACCAGTTAATGAAATCTGAACTTTCCCCTACAATAACAAGTAATGACACTACATTTTCAATAAAATTGACAAAGCACCTCTACTCCCTAGAGGATCAGATCCAGGATGATCATTTCTGGGTTTTGTTTGCCTCTTCCCACCCATGCCTTTATTCCTGCATTTGAATGGGAGAGTAGGTGGGAATGGTGAGAAAAAATATTACTAACTTCCCACTTGGCTTGGTTTCCAGCTTCAGCAATGAAAAATCACCAACTTTTTGATGTTCATGTAAACATTAACATAGACCTGTAACATGACTGAGATTTCAAGCAACAAAACACTAGCAATATGCAACCTCAGGGAAAGAAATTGAAAATTTGTATCTAAAGCAAATCCTCGCCCTGCTAAACCAAAAAGCAGCTGGTGGAGTGATTTACAGGTATATGCAAGTTGTAGCTTGGTAATGAGCTGTGCTGGAGGATGACTCAGTTGAGCAGTGAGTTATCTGAGCTGGAAAAGAGAAAGCTGAACTGTAGATAAAGTTCTTTATCAGACAAGGCTGGCTGGTTGGCGTTTTGTCCTTGATTGTCCTTGATTGATTGTCCCTGGCAATCTGCTGATCATGACTTTTAAAGTATTCTCAAGATAAAATACTTCAGCAAGTAATAGATTTTGAAGGCAGTTTTCACCTAATTAAAAAAAAAAAAAAAAAAAAACGAACAATGAAACCAAACTGAACAAAAACCCCAAGAACAAATCCAGGGACTTTACCAAATTCTAAGAAAGAAAGGTGAATTACAAAAAAGAAAGCAAAGTCTTTAGGAAGGTCATTAAAATTGCTCTTAATGCCTTTTATTTCCCATGGGTTTATTTTTAAGTTCATTTTAAAGTGTGCTTTTGAAACCAGTAACACATATTGATATAGTGATACTTAATAGAACTTTCTCCAGTTGGTATCAGACAGCACTAGGAATGCAGCTTTACTGTTGGGCGATCTTGTTCTCCCCAACTATTCTCAATGTGCCTGCAAATATGCTTAATAGTGTACACTGAATGTGCACTGTCCCTCCTCCCTGGGCTCATCATCTTCTCAAACTACTTTCCCAACTGCTGTTGTACCAAGCAAATGATTCTGTGCACTTCCAGTAAGAAGTCAGAAAACTGAACTCAGAATACAATACCTTAAGCAGCAGTTTCAGTTCATTATTTCCTTACCTGTCTTGCCTAACTGTTTCCTTACCTGCCTTGTCTAACTCACAACATGCAGGAGTAGTGGGTGTGTACAGAGGTACAAGACAAAATGCATGATACAGGCTTGAGCCCAACTGAAGCTATTTACACGAATGTACTCTGAGACTTGCCAGTCACTTGAAATAGATCATGTGTTGGTAAATCCACTGACATCCAGGACCAGTCAAGGTTTCTTGTGTGAATTTCAGGTAAGTGATAGTTGAGCAGTGTCCCGATGAAGTATCTCAGCTATTCAACAAGCATGCTGGGCACATGGCTATCACATGAAGTTTAGTCTAGTAGTCTCATAGGCTAATTTTAAGGAAGTTCAGATCAGAAAATAGGTAAGGTCCACAGGCTTACTTCATGACTCAGATTGCAACCACAGGGAAAAAAACATGAAGCAAGTCGTAACAGCAGACTGACCTTAGCCCTGAGAAAGCTCAAGAGTGCTGAGGATACTGAAATAGAGAATTTCATGAGAATACTCCTATCTATCATGGTTTCTTGTAGAGAAAAGACTTTGCAAATATTTCAGGCTCCATGCTATGTGTCCCCAGAGAGCTGCAGGGTAAAGCACAATTTCTGAGAGTTGAAAGGCACAAGGAGGCAAGAGCGTAGGGGGAAGGTGTTCAGCAGTCATGAAACATGCAGCCAGACCATGAAGATCCACCCCTTTAAGCAGTGATGAAACAACACAGGATTCAAAAAGCTCTTTTGAAAGGTCACTCATCAAACATAGGAAAACAAGCAAGAACAGTCTTGGGAAGTCTAGGACTGTAAGAAAGACCCAGCAATTCTCAGTCTGGCACACATCTCTCAAAAAGTGCTTTATGAGGGCTGTGACCCAAAAAAGCCTCTTAAATGTACAGGTTTTTATGCTAACCTTGTGATTTGAAATCCTGAGTCACCCACTCCAAATGCCAGGAATTCACAGTGCTTTATGTATAGGCAACTAACAAGACACACAAATCTTGCAGGACTTCTGAATTTCCAGATATGAATGGTATAAACTTCTAAAATAATTACAAATAACCTGAGCTACAGTCTAATTTTTACAAGCATGTTAAAAAAATCCCAACTAAATATAATTTGCTTAATGTTACTTATTACCACATAATCTCATTTATGCAACACTGATTCATCATTGAGTTCGTAATTTTTTTTATGAAGATCAAAGGAAAAAGAGACTGCAGTCTTATTACCAAAAGAACTATCCTTCAGCCTGAAAAGATATATCATTTAGCACCATTCTACAGAATAACTGATTTTTATCTTTTTGTTTTCATTGCTCCTTGCATGCAGGATACCGAATTTACATGATCGCTCCTTGTTTGCTGTGAGCAAAAGCAGAACAGCAGAACATACAACACATCTAAAAATTGAAATGTGTGCTTTTTCCTTCCATGGACATACATATACAAAACTCTGAACAGGAGAAACATGCACTCTATTGTTACCTATAGAAAGAACTGTAAAAAATTACTGCTAACAAGGATAAAATTGCAAAGGTAACACCTGCTCAAAAAGAGACCATTCAGGAGATTTACTGTTTCCGAAATCAAAATGGAAGTAAGTTAAGACAGATAATGGCTAGTCATGGGATGTATGAAAAAGTGACTGATTATACATTGCTCCAAACAACTGGTTTTCATTACTGACATAAATCAAGGTTAGGCAGTAGCTCAGCAAGTCTTAAAAGACAATGAAAAATACCAGTAAAAAAACTGTCAGTCAGATTTAGCAGAGAATGTTGTGTCCAGAAATACCAGATGCCTTTATAAAAATAAAGTATGTTTTGCTAAGCAATGTCTGTAAAGTTTTTGCAGCCAAATGGAACTTGATCTCCAACAGCTGAGCTACGGAGATCCTTATTATTTAATTAAACACTCATTTTAGATGACATTTATTTAAAAATCTAAAATGAAGTTATTTTGCTGCAAGGCAAGTAGATGAAATGGAAAGGGTTCATTCATATAAGGCTAGGAGTCATGAATGAAACAATGATTTTAGCATAAAAAGAATCTGCTGCTAAACAAGAAGTTACTGTGAAACATTACATCCTGACTAGCTGGTTTAACAAAATGGCCTTTTGATTTGAAAATAATTTCTGCACCACACTTACGGAAGGGCATTTTGCTCGTTTCCATTTGTGGTCACTATTATTCACGTCCATGAAGACAGTGTCCCTCCATCAGGCATTAGCACATCTACCAATAATTCTTAGATAATGGCTGAAAAAAAATCCGATTTGATTTGGCAGGTACATTGTGGACTTTTCAATTACTCCTTTTATTTATACACTGTCCCACTCTCTATTAAAAATACTGTAACATTCCAAGATGTCACGTGCTCTTCATACAAACACAGAAATCATTTTGCAGATAATGGGACTAAGTAGACGCCTTTGAAGCCAACAAGCCTATTTCCTCAAGCACAAACACCATTATTTTTAATGCCCAAGCAAAACTGCTGCGGTGCAGCAGCAGCACGCAGTGGTGCGCTGGGTGGGAGCGACAGAAGGGGGGTTCAACAGCTCTCCCGGGACCCCGAACCGCCTAAGCAGTCGCAAACGATCAATGTAGAAAAGATGAGATGGGCCTTGCTTGCTTATCTGAGGAGCGTTTATTATGCCAAAAGGGTGAAACAAAAAGCATCCATAACTCAAACACACAGCAGGGGCAAGGACCAAGACACAAGCAGGACAGTGGGTTTTAAGGGACAGGATGAGGGGGGAGCTTGGGACTAGGAACCAATCGCAGATGCAGGGGAGGAACATAAGGCAGGGATTACAATGTTCTAACCAACAGGGAGTTCCTGGGGAAGGGAACAGTCTAACTAAACCAATGGGGCAGCAAGGGATACATAAATGACAAGGAATCCCCTGGAACAAGGGGTAGGTATGAGGGAGGACTGACAGCAGGGACTGAACCAGTGCCTCAGGGGAGTGGCGGGGGGAGGGGGGTACAAAACCAACTATTGAAAACAATAATAAAAAGAAAACACACCACAAGACAAAACCTCAACCTAAGTGCCTGATTTTCCTGAAATCCCTCATGCTGCAGCTGAACCCATCCTTCATCTGTATCTCTGAGCACCAGCCATCTGGTGCATGAGGAAGACACCAGCGAATGTAAGCTTGTGGAGGGCAAGTGGATGCCTGAAATCTGCAAAGCACCACTGTACCCCTGACTGGAGAAAAGGTGTCCCCTGGTGAAAGACCATGTGCCTGCAAGAGCACATGCCAGTGGCCATGCACAGCCACTTCAGGGAGTGTTCCTCCAACTTCCTACCACGCAAACAGGGAAGAGAGACCCTCAGACATTTGCCAGGCAACAAAGTCCCCTCATGAGGTCTCCACATTGCCATTTTCCCACAGTGCCCCTGTTGCAGAGGGGAGACACACCAGGTTTTTTGGTGCTCCATGACGCAGCCGGGTCTGCAAAACTGCAGACATGCAAAATTGGCACAATTTCATTTGGAAACAAACCAAAGAGAAACTCTGTGGATCATCCAAAACAATACCAGATATAAACTGCTATGCATTTTGGAGTCTCTAAAGAGTATAATTTCATTAAGCATGCAAGTCCTAATAAGCACAAAAAGGAAATAACCAGGCACTGTCATAACAGGAAACATACCAAAGACCTGCCTAAATTGGAGCTGGCTGGGAAGTGAGCTATTGTCAGGAACCCATTTCAGACACTGCTATTGCTGATTACCTTGAGCAAGCATGGCATAATGGCCAAAGAAACCCCAAACCAAGGAGACTGGTCTGTTTATTTTGTAGGAAGCAGATCAGAAACAATCTAAATCTTAAACATGCGTATCTTAAAATATGCCACTGTTCCACTAAAGTAGACAGAAATAGTAATATTTCAAGTTAAAGGATGGTTAGAAGTAAGTATGCAAATGCTTAGTATGCAAATGCTTAAGTATGCAAAGTACACAAATGCACATCTCTCTTAGTGCACCTGACTGGGGATACACATACCTTGCTGAGAGCATTATAGTGTAATTCACACAGGGTACATAATTTTCACTTCTTTTATCACAGAAGTTTTCTGTCAAACTACTACATTGCAAATTTACTACTAAATTTGCTTTTACATTTGGGAACTTTTTTTTACTTTTTCTTAGGTCTGGAGGATGGAATAAGGGATCATTTTACTGCCAGTTGGTATACTCCTCGACAATTTATGAATGGTACTGGACTTGGGTTGGTCCTATCTACAGGTTTGTTCTTCATAATTTTCCAAGTGGCACTAGCATTATTCATCTGCACTGAACATGCTCTGTTCCAGAAAAAACTCTTTCCAAAAGGTTTCTAATCCTGCTAATGTAGTTTCAGTTCCCTGATTCCAGCCATCCTGGAAATTCATGTGTATCACAGCACACAGCTCCATCCGGCTTTGAGATGAAATTGGGCTATCTGCCTGCACCAATTTGGAACTGACTTATTTCCCTTCAATGGCGTGACATGGCTGAGAGGCTAAAAAAAACTCCCAACTGCAACAAATCTGAGGCTTCCCCAAAGGAAAGGTAGTTAAAGGCAAAGGTAGCACAGCACTAACTAGATACTTGCTAAACCTTGTCTCTCATTTACCTTTTAATAGCCTGTCTCATGGCCCATTTTTCATATTGTGACCATATATCTTCATGCTAGAGAAATCTATTCATATTTTGTCTACAGTATAAGTTAAAAAATTGAACACCAAAACACAAACATATCTGAGCAAATAAAAGCATAAAACTATGGATATTTCCCAGTATGAGTCAGTGTGGATGTCAGAATTTATAACTAGAGACAAAGCAGTAAAAACAAGAACATGCCACCAGAGAGTTGATGTTGCTCCCTGGTAGTCAGCAGTAAGGACATCTTTTACCATTTTAGAAATCATGCCAGTTCCATTATTTGGATCTGAAAACTTGCTGTGCAGACTACAGGGCAAGCAGGGAAATCTAGACGTAGATACTTATTTCTTTCATGTTCCCTGTGTGCAATAGCAAGGATTGGTGTATCAAAGCTCCATACAGAAGGCTCATTATGTAAGTGACAACTATAATATTAAACTGAATAGAATGATAATATAATTCAAGAAATCTAATTGCTACTGTGCAGGAAATTCATTTTCTAACAATACAAAGCAAAAGCTGTCTCAATCACTAAAAAATCCACCCCTTATAATTTTCTTTCATTTTCAATTTTATAAAAATGGCTTTAACTCCTCCTAGAGACATCAGCACTTAACTAGTCAATCAATCACCAGAATCAATCGCCACACCTGCTGTCTCCATTGTTATTCCTTAAAGGAAAGCATAAGTACAGGAAAACATGTACTGACTAGAATCCACCAGAGGCAAATTTAAAAAAGAAAACAAAAGCAAAATAGCATTCTAATTATTAAAATGAAATACCTTTTGAAAACTGTAAATGAAAATTATTCCATCAGAAGAGAAAGAAAAGTTGCAAAATTTACAAATATAATGTATTAATTTGGTGCAAAATAAAAATAAATTGAATGTAATATTTATCTGAAAATAAAAACCCAGCTCTCAATAACTCTTTATGTTCATTATTGTCAAAATACCTTGCCAAGGTAACCACTATCATTATTCTTGCTTTACAGATGGCAAAACTGCAAAGACCTCAGCAGTATCAGAAATCTTCAAATTAATAGAAAAGCTGGTAAAGTAAGTCATATCTCTCATCTCTACTGCAGAGTTTTGATTTTAGACTTGACCATTGAAACATTAAAGAACAATTTCTCAATATTCTGTAATAACATCAAGCACTGAATATAGACCTATATTCCCAAGTTCAATATTCTACTATTTTCACCTCTTAACAGAGAAAAATCATCTAAGACAAGGAAGGGAAGTATAGAAGTATTTAGTAAATTTTCTATCAGCGTGACCTTTCCAAATCCCAACCACAAATGAAAAGAATCATTACAATCATTAACTGTGCTCCTGTCTTCATCTGTAGGTTTAATACTTCTTTGTAAATATGTCGCCATGGACCAGATTCATCTGAGAAATGTCATGATTAACACATAAATCCCTGACAATACGTGGTGGGTTTCTATTTATTTATGACAATAAGGCAGAAATTTTCTATGCATGTGCACCAGCAATTCTCCTAGTGCTTCTGACAGGAGTCAAGAGTCCGCATCCCATAGCAGCATATCTCCAAATATTTAAACAGAACTTACAAGTGGAGATGGCTTTCTATACAGGTGGAATAAAAGCTAGCACTGCAAAGAAAGCAGCATCTCAGCTTTGCAGGATATGCTTCTGAGACAATACACAAAATAATCCTTGTTTTAGAGCTCACTGTGTGACATAACCGCAGAATTCGTGTTTCGATCTGCAATCTTTCACTAGCAGGATCCATCCAGCTTTGTGAGACAGTCCGCACAAGGGCCTGGGACTCAGTGTGCCAGCAGCAGCATCCAGGGGCAGAGTGTCCTACTCTGCAGTAAGTTGAGCCTTGCAGGCTCCCACAGGGACTGTCATGCAGGTCTCCCCACAACCTCCCCAACGGCAGGGATTGATGCAGCCATTATCCAGTATCATGTGCAACTGAGAACAGCAATGGACTTTGTGACCTCAATGGGCTGCATGGCACCTCATCTTTATTTTAGTATCACAGCAGATGACTGTGAGGAAATAGCATGCACAGCACTTTTGAAGTCAACGGCAGCTTAGTTTATGAGTCAACTCAGATATACTCTTTTACAGTATCCTAAGCCTGCTTCTTCTTGAAGGAAATCGTTTGTATAACCACAAACAAAATAATCTTTTTAAAGTGTACCATGGTTTTTTCCATATCCTCACAACAAAAATTACATTTCCTATTAAAAATCCTAAATTGCATAATACAATATCATGCATGCTTTACTGCAAAGCACAGTCAACGCAATGGTACAAGAAAGGAACAACTCTGTTACATGAAAAAAGCAGTATCTAAATAACCCGGAAAACATTTCTTTCACCAGCATCAGTTTTCTAAGAGAAAGACAGACTGCAATTTTTTTTCATTTCAGCATTTTAATGCAGTGCAGTATTTTGAGATAAATTTAACACTTCAGAATATCTAAATTTTCACTGCATTTACCTCTTTGGCATTTTCAGTAGGACAAAAAAATTACACTGGTCTGGTGACATGACATGTTATGTGGCAAATCTTTTTAAAGCAGAGTTTTGGTGACTTTACTGAACTACTTTCTACTTTGCCATAAACATCGCAGCAACAATAATGTAGGTGCTATCTGCAGATGGGTAATGTGAAGGTGTTTAATAAGATTCTTCAGAAATAAGAAAGTAGGTAAGTAGATCCAACACCAGACTTCATTTCCCCATGATTCCTCCATCTTTAACTAGGAGTGAGACTGAAGGGCTGCACATACCATTAACTAAAAATGAACAGGTTATGGGAATGTGTAAGTTCTGCTGGAGGATGCACAAAGTTAGTTGAATTTAGACAAGTTTTCTTTTCATGCCAGTGAATGCTCTTTTTCAAAAAACAAAACCATGTCTCACTTCCTGATCCTGCTGCTGGGCAGGGTATCCTGCTACAGGGTGGAGCATTAAATTGTTCAAGAAAAACGCTGGCTGGCAGCCAATGGAAATTTCATGCGCTATGGATCATGCTTCCATTCTACTATGATTCATCTGCTTCAGCAGCCACTGGTGATGGGTATATGTGGCATGTGCCACAGAATATATTTTCTACTATAATAAAATTTGCCTACAGACTATTTTGTTCTTTCCAATATGTTTAGTCTAGGCTTATTTAGAGACAATAGGAGGCTCTAGCAGCCTACAGCTTTTTCAAGGGCAGTTATGGAGTTAATCTCTTAAATTAGTAACCAATAGTGTAACGTGGGAAAACAAACTGCAACTGGAAATTGAGGCTTAGGAGATTCAGGCTGGATATTTGGGGGAAAATATCTCCAGCAAGAAGCCACCCTGGAGAACCTGGAATAGGTTAAAGTGTCATTCTTGGAGGTTTTCAGACTACACTTAGACAAAACTACGGCAGGCACAGTGATTATTGTGCCTTGAGAGGGATATTGGACTAAATGTTCTTTCTAGCCAATACCCTGTGACTCCACAATTTAATGTATCCTCAATCAGTGTTTCTGATTAGTCTGAGTCTCCAACGTGAGTAAGAAAGTAATTTCTGTCTTGAGCTGTGTCAAAAATCCAGACATGTTTAAACACCTGCAAGTGGCAACAAGTCATTGCATTGTGCATAACAACATAATATAAATACAAAATCAAGACGTATATTTAAATATTTATATAAATATTTACATAATGTATAAATATTATATAAACAAATACATATAAAATCAGAGCCTCAGGTGGTAATTTGCAAGGTTTCCAAAACTTTTAACCAGATTAAATCAAAATAAATGAGGTGCTGAAATAAAAATGACAGACAACCCTTTGTTCATCTGAAATAACGGAAAAAGACATGAGCTTCTACAAGCATCAGCCTGAATCTGTGAGATTAATTTCCTTCAACCAGCCTTGGAGTCAACCTTGTCACCTTTTGCTTCAGATTACAAGCTGGATTCTTCTCACCTTCCCTAACACATTCATGTATTTAAAGAGGAAAAATCACCCTCAAACTGAAGCTGTGACTTACAAATTTTTCACACTAATGAGAAAGCACAAGAACAGAAAGAGTGTTCCTAGTACATAGAAGAAGGCACTGTGATATTATAATAATGAACATAATATTAGCATAGGTTTTCCATAGATATATCACAGGGTTATTTTTTTTCTTTTTTATTCAAAATTTACATTACCTCCTCTTTTATTGTGGATTTACTTACTCTCCAAGGCTAAGTGAGAAGATGGGGTAGGAAGCCCAACTACTGTACATCTTCTTTTGGATTTATGTGTGTATGCAACTTCATGTTCTTTTAAACCCAGTAATCTTATAACTATGTATCATTGAATGTGCTTTCTATTGCTGAATGAACTTTCTTTAAATGCATGAAGACAGACAGGCACACTGCTGTTCTGACTGAAGTCAACAGGAGTTACCAATGGATTTAATTTGAAGTCGGATTAGGACTTCTGTGAAAAGCTTATATATAGAGAACCATGTACTGTAAAAATGTAATCCTTTAGGGAAAAAAAAGTCATTTATAAAAGCCTTCCTGTGAAGAAAAAAAAGCACACTATAGACTTAGGTAATCATTTAACAAGCTCAACAGCTGAAAGTAAATAATTCTTGGGCAAAGTTTCTAGGATGAAAGGTTTGACCAGCGCTTGAATCTAAAAGCAGCAAGCTGATTGACCTTAGGATACTGTGGTTTTATTTCAGGAGCTGCCTTCCCCCCCACCACCCCCCTTCCCCAAGCTTTCTTCTGAATTGCATGAATATTTCATGACTAACTGTGCATACCATGGCAGACAAAGAGCTAATAGATTAGTAATTTGACCTGCTATTTATTTGAGGTGCCCCAAACATGTGAGAAGGGAGACTCTGATTTTTCTTTAGAACAATCAAGAAACAATATGGTTGATTCTAGAAATTTTACTTTAGCTGACATAATTGGAGAGGGTGGAAGAGGCAAAGGGTATGGTAAGAATTCACATCTGGGAATGAAAGGAAATCAGTGCACGATACAGTCAGACATGATAGAACACTCTAAGTTAATCACTGCAGTAAAACACTGAACTTCACTGCATTGCCTAGAAATCTTGTTTATACTGCTTCTGCTTTACTTTAGCAAAAGATTAAAAAGACCCAAGCCAAACAAAAAACCCACAGCATAAACACTGAAAGAATGAGTTATGTCACATTTATACTGTAGAAGTGAAAAAGAGCTCTTCAACTATCATTTTTTCTTTTCCAGGTTATAAATATCAGTTAAAATTGATGGAGAAATCTCTTAAATGACTATCAAGAGTTGCCTGTAAAGTAATTCTTGGAAATCATGTCTAAAGATCAGTTATGATTGAGGGATCTTGCTAGTGAAAAGCATGAAGCTTTTAGACAAAGCAAAGTGCTTTGGATAACTAGCTAAACATAAAATGGAGATTTTATTATTCCCTTTTTCTTCTGCCCTCTGAACAATAATCAATAAAAAAGACAAATAAAGTACTTGATTTACATGGAAGGAATACATTTAACTATTAAGCCATTTTTATGCATTAAAAAGGTACACTAATTCATACACATAGAGTCTGAAGTAGAAGACAGCATTTAACTGAGCCAAAAATTATTTTTAAAACATCTAAACCCAAAATGTATCACTCCACTGTGTAGCTAACACCCAAATATAAAAATTCTTTCAAAAGTTCAGATGATTAGAATTTGCCAAAAAAGTGGCTAGAAAATGCTGCACCACAACATTTAGAGACACACGTGTGCATCAGCACAGATGCTAGGTTGATCAGGCAATTTCTAGCTTTAGGTGCCTATTTTCTGTTCAAAGTGACAGGCTCTGAGGTTACGACAGCTGCACTTCAGCCTGTTAGTTTCTTGACTGCTGCATGCTCTGATTGTTAGTTGCAACATTTCATTTGAGTTAGGGATGTCAGGCACTCACATTCAAAATATCCGGAACTGTGGAACAAGTGTGCATAAAGACCAAAGTTCTGAATTTGGTGAATCTAATCTGCTCCTACTTTCAGGGAATTTATACAGCTTATTTTCTAGACATTGTTGAGGAGGAAAAAAAAAAGTACTATCTGCCACCTTCAAGTAATTCTTCCACAAAATAATTGACCAATCCCTGGTCTGTAAGCCATCTACAGATGGAAAACTCCTTCTCCCCTATCACTTCTGTCCATTTTGAGCTTCTTCTGCAAAGAGATATTGGCACATTTGCTGAAAACACCTTTGGTAACCTGTGCAATGAAAGCTTTCTATTATCATCCAGTGTAACAGAAGTAACCTCTGAAGTCTTTAATCTTAAATGGGAAACATGGCTTCACAGATACAGCTAATTGAGGAGGTGAACAGGTTAAGAGCAGGAATGAAATCTACCCTGAAAAGGAAACTGCATTACTAGACTTCGCTCTCCAGCAGCTCTATTAGCCTGCAAGAAAGCAGATGAAGGTAGTCTGAAGTAGTCATGGTAAATAACAATTCTGACGCAGTTTGGCTGGTATTTAAATTGTAGCTAAACAAAGAAAAAAAGGCAGCTAAAGCTTAAAGGATCTAAGTATCTCAAACCACTCTGGTTTCTACAGGAAAACACTGAGGTCAAGCAGTGCAGAAGAAAGCACAAAGTCCTGAAACCTTTTTCAAATGTCTATGGGAAAGAAATAGTAAAAGTCTGAGAGAGGAGGTGTCAGAGTGGGGATTGTGCTGACTCTATGTGGGAATTAATGAATTTGTTTTCTGTCTCTTGCTTTACTTCTTTCCTGAAGATGGTCAAGTCATTTCACCTCTTCTCCTTTTGCTCTGTAAAACTGGTATTATACCCTCTCTAGTGCACTTTAAAGGCACAGCAGAGTGAAAGCTGGAAGGAAGCCAGGGAAAGAAAGAAGGCAGACTGACCCACTCAGCAGATATGTAAGATACGGGAAGGTAAACCTATTTATTCCTATGCAAGACTGCAGTGATCCTGTGGCTGGCTGGATCACAAGCAGCGGCTCACAGGCACTAACATGCTGGATGCCTCACCAAACCCATCTGAAATTACAATGCTTCTATGATTTATTAATACCTCCAAACACCATACAAAATAGGTAGGCAGAGTAATAATGAAAACCAACATTAAAAAAAAATTCAAACTGTCACAAAACCAATCTACTGCATCTCAGATGAAAAGAGAGGTGATTTTTCTCTCTCTGGGCATTAGAGTCTTTATTCAAACCAATTCTGAAGCAAACTGTCTCCCTGGACAGAGCAAAATGACAGTATGGTGGGTCATCTTTTAAAAAAACTGTAGATGTCTGGCTCAAAAACAGACTAGCCACCCTTGTCCATGGCTAATGCCAGAAGCATGATACCTCTGCACCCCTTGGTGCTAAGTGTGCTCTGGGTGGCTACCATATATCACGCAGCACTTCACCTTTTCCCTGTGTCATTTCACCTTTGACCATCAATCCTTTCCTTCTTGTAAAAAGTACTGGCTTCTACAGTTTCTGTAAGGAAAGATCTGAGTAAACCACAAGTTCCTTTTTAGCCCCAAGGTCTGTCTTGAGCCTCTTTTGAGTTGTAATATTTGGCACTTCATCCCTCAAGTGATTTACCAATGTCTCTTCCATACCTGCTGAGTGGTCTACGGTCTTGACTATAGGTATACATCATTAAGTAAACTCATTTTATAGCTGTTAAAAAAATATTGACACCTGTGTACATCCAAGTTTTCAGTGCTTCTCAAAAAACCCAAACAGATCAGCTATTCAAATTTAGAGTGCATCACTTCACTAAGCAATTCTCACAAAAACCCAGGACAGCAACAGGTTTGTAATATAGCAAGTCACAAGTTTCTACATTGTCTCAACAGATTTAAGCTGCTATTCAAATCTCTAACTGAAAAGAGAATTATTTCATTACATAAATGAATCTACATCAGATTATAGCAGTGGTAACCATAATAGTAGTACCATGATAAATAGTAATTAATCCAAACATTTCTACAGTCCCCTTCAGCTATCAGTCCTAAAGCATTCTATATATTAAAGTAGTTACCCCATCCTTGGCAGGGAAGAAAACTGAGGTTCTGCTGTGTAACAGTATTTGTTCAAGAAGGAGCAGTTGTAGATCTCAGACATTTCCCTGTTACTTCCTAACTTTCTTATTTTCTCTAATGGGTCATTATACAAACCCTACAATTTGGAAGTTTGATGGTGCTTTTGCCTTTAGTAGCTTCAAAGGCTTCAAAAGATCTCTCATGTACCAAAGAGGCACTTAATATCTCAGACCTCAGGACTAGCTGAAGTCTAACTCCTACTGATGAGAGGACTTTATAGAGGTGTGTGGTAAGTCAGCCACACATTAAAGTACAAGGTCTGCTCTTTGGTTCTTAGCTGTCGAGTAGTAAATAAAAATGTGTAATGGCACAATACCTTCTTTGGGCATGCTTCCAATTCCTGCTACAAAGAGCCTGGAAAACTGCTAAGAGCAGTTCAGGTGAACACAGTGAGAGGAATACTCTAGCAGAGTGACCCAGCCATGTTCTTGCCTTTGATCACTCTCACTTCTATTGTCCTGAAAATGTGATTGCATCAACTTGCCTTTTATCTTCTTCTATTTAATCTGCACTAATGTGTCTGCAACATAGCTGAAGCAAAATCATAGTCTGCATGTGGATTCTAGATCACCTTGAAATACCACACTAACATTGATTTCTAAAAGCAGATCTTAATAATGAAGGCAGTCAGCAACAGACACAGGAGACATTTTCCAAGCAACTAACAAATTCTGTAACTCAGATTCAGTGCAGAGATTTACCAGAAGGCTGAAGGCACCCTAGTCTCCATTCCTTATCTCCTACTTGTCATATATCCAAGCAGTAGTATTATTCATGTTATTAACACTGGATTTAATTTGCTTCCTGGTAAGACAGAGCAGTGTATGGCAGCACAACAGAGGAACAGGAGGAAGGAACAGCGCAGGGGCTAAAAAGAAACACTGAAATATTTTACGTGGTTGTAACACAAAAACCACAACTCTTCTTTCAGAGCACCTGTACTTCAAGGCAGCAACCTTTATTTCCACCATGTGACTCCCATAGGGAAGGAGTGATGAGAACATACAGCAGTGCAAATAAATAAGTCCATGTCATTTGTATCAATCTGGAGGGAGGCAAAGCTGCAGTTTGACTTAGACATGCAAAGAAAGTTTTACATTGTTGAGATTTTTCTTGGGGTTGTGAAGCATTGTCAAAAATAACCTACCCAGCCTTGCTCCAAAGCTCAAGAACTCTGCAGACACCTTTTGTATTCTGGCAAAGGTAAAACTATCCAATAGGCTGAGCTGCACAGGAAAATAAAGATAAGATAGATAAAAACCCCACTGTTTCGTAAATCTTGACCTCGCAGTACAAGTGCATAACAACACATGCAAGTTTGTATCTACACACAGTTACAAAAAATTCTCAGATAAAATATTTCCAGGGATGGGGCAGTCACAACTTCCCTGGGCAAACAGTTCCAGTGCCTCACCACTCTCACAGAATTTATTCCTAATTCCTACCTCTAAACCTACCCTCTTTCAGTTTGAAGCCATTTCCCTTTGTCCTGTCACTACATGCTCTTCTAAAAAGTCCCTCTCCAGCTTTCTTGTAGGCCCCTTTGGGTACTGAAATGAGCTCTAAGGTGTCCCCAGAGCCTTCTCTTCCCCAGGCTGAACAACCCCAAATCTTTCAGTCTGTCTTCATAGCAGAGGTGGTCCAGACCTCTGATCATCTTCATGGCCTTCCTCTGGACTTGCCCCAGCAGGTCCATGTCCTTCATATGTTGGGGCCCTCAGAGTTGCCCACAGTACTCCAGGTGGAGTCTCACAAGAGCAGAACAGAGTGAGAGAATCATCTCCCTTGATCTGTTGCTCACGCAGCCCAGGATATGGTTGACTTTTGGGGCTACAAGCACACATTGCCAGCTCACGTTGAGCTTCTTGTCAACTGACACACCCAAGTACTTCTCCCTAAGGCTACTCTTACTCCATTCTTCATCCAGCCTATGTTTGTGCTTGGAATTGCTCCGACTCAGGTGCAGGACTTTACACTTGGCCTTGTTGAATTTCATGAAGTTCACACAGTCCCACCTCTCAAGCCTGTCAAAGTCTCTCTGGATGGTATCCCTTCTATACAGCATGTCAACTGCACCACACAGCTTGGTGTCATCACCAAACCTGCTGAGGGTGCACTCAAACCCACTGTCCCTGTCACCAATAGATGTTAAATTGCAATACCAAATCCTAATGAACACCAGTCATCACTGACTCCACTTGGATATTGAGCTGTTGACTACAATTCATTGAGCACAATCATCCAGCCAATTTCTTATTCATGGAGTGATGCCTCTGCAGTTTAGAGGCAAGGATGTCTTGCAGGACAATGTCAAATGTTTTGCACAAGTTCAGATTAATAACATCAGTCTCATTTCTTTTACCCAAGAACACTGTTACCCCAGTGTAGAAGGCCACGAAATTTGGCAGGCATGACTTGCCCTTAGTGAAGGCATGTTACGTGTCACCAATCACCCCCTTATTTTCCATGTGCCTTAGCACAGTTTTCACGAGAATCTGCTCCATGATCTTACTGGGCAATGAGGAAAGGCTATCTATACTGTAGTCCTTGTTGTCTTCTTTTTTTTTTCCCCTTTTTAAAAATGAAGGTTATGTATCCCTATTTCCATTACATTTTTTAAAATAAGTAGCAAAAGCAGAAAAGGACAAGACTGAAATTTTATTTCCTACACATTTACTGTATCATTACATTCATGACATAGAAATGCAGCCTTAGCATTCAGTAGAGGTACTTAGTGTCAAGGAAAGGATTATAAAGACATGTCTGAGCATGTATAATACCCTTGTTCCTTCTAACAAGTCATGGCATCTTTATGACCCCCTTTCAGAAGGGCATCCTCAATCTTCTTTGGTGATTCCCTACCCTACACTCAAAACATCTGCTTCCCCTAAGGACAGCCTGATGCTGAGTTTGGAGAACATAATGAAATCATTAGAGTCAGTGCAGTACCTACACTTGCGTCAGAAATTCACTTCCTTTTAAATGCATACAATGTCAGTTAAAACTCCTCTATCTGAAAGGTATAGATGAAATATATACTGATGCTCAAGAACAAAGCACCTCATTAGCTCTCCGAGCACAGTGCACTGCAGCTTGTCATTATCCAACGCATTCCTTGCAAGCCACTGGGTGGGGGATATGACAATCCCTGAGGCTGCATTGCAGAGAAATATTATCGACATTCAAGCAGTACCAGAAACAGAATATTGCCCAAAACTATTTGTCATTGGCATTTCCTTTAGTATGAAAGATGGAGGGCAAATAGAACAAGCAACAAAAACAGCAACAACACAAACAAAAAACCCAACTCACTGGCGAAGTGTAGGAATATTGCCTTCGAGGTAATTTAATTTATTGATAAAAGCCATTTATAAGATACCTCTCTGTCTCATCTAGGGCCACAACCCAATAGAGGATATATCCTAGGATGAGTCATGCATCAACATGTTGCAATGGGAATTTCTTGGTGTTAATGGGGTGATCAAAAAAACATAAAGAGAAAAGGTAAGTTATTAATCCAGTTTCCAAAACATATTAATACTATTTTTTCAACTGTAACTGTTATAAAAATGGTTACATTTTACCTGCTGTACAAGAGAGATTTCTGAAACAAGACCCACAGAGTTTTTCTACAGATGCAAAGTGATAATGATAACTACAGCACCAAACAGGACAATCCCTCATGCTGCAGCGGTAACAAGAATTCCTGCAGATGAGTGGAGAGTGGATTCAAGAAATAGACATTCAAGGACTGAAGCTATTAACTTGACTCCAGAGAGTCCTGTGACTGTGTATTGCAGACTGATTCCTCCTCTAGACCTGTCTGCTGCTATGAACTCAAATAGATATCCTCTGCAGGAGTCCTTCTAAATGTACCATTTCACTCTCCAAAAATCTGAAAACCTACAGAGCTATTTTGCTATTTTGCCCCAGAGTGGCAGTTAGAGGAATCTACCAGCACTGTAACAAAATGTTAAGTCGAGTACTTTTGTCACAGGAATTGAGGACTTCCTAAGTAACCTTGAATAAATTACATTTGCCTGTCCCTCAGCTGTCATGCAGGATAGCGCATTGTCCACTTATAAGTTTGCTGAGAGGCCCTAGTGCTCCCAATACCAAGATACTGACAGCCTCACATGGCCAAGCATAAATATCACGTGAGCCCCACAGAAAAGCCTAGTCCTATATACACAACACAATTCTTAAGTGTTGTAGTAGGTTGACCCCAGCTGGATGCCAGGCACCTACCAATGCCATTCTATCACTCCCCTCTGCAACTGGATAGGGGAGAGAAAATATAATGAAGGGGTTGAGATGAGGTCTGGAGAGAGCTCACTCACCAAATGTCATCATGGAAAAAACAGACTCAAATTGGAGAATTTATTACTAACAAAATCAGAGCAGGGTAGTGAGTAGTAAAATAAACTTTAAAACCACTGTCCCTCATCCCTCTCCTTCCCAAGTTCTACCTCCTTCCTTCCAGCAGCACAGGTAGACAGGAATGTGCGTTATGGGCAGTTCATCATACATTGTTTCTGCCACTGCTCAGGGAGAGGAGTCCTTCCCCTGCTCCAGCATGGGGTCCCTTCCATGGGAGACAGTTCTCTATGAACTTCTCTGATGTGAGTCCATCCCACAGGCAACAGTTCTCCAAAAACTGCTGCAATGTGAGTCCCTATTCCATGGAGTTCAGGCCTTCAAGACCAGCCTACTCCAGTGTTGGTCCTTCAAAAGGTCACAAATCCTACCAAGAAACCAGCATCAGTGTGGGCTCCTCTCTCCATGGGTGTGCAGGTCCTTGTGAGAAGCCTGCTCCAGCACGCGTTTTCCCACAGGTTCACAGCCCTTTCTTGAGCATCCACCTGGCTCTGGCCTGGGACTCATCTATGGGCTGCAGGTGGATCTCTGCATCTCTGTGGATCTCCATGGGCTGCAGGGGCACAGCTGCTTCACCATAGTGCGCATCACTGGCTGCAGGGGAATCTCATCTCTGGTGCCTGGAGCACCTTCTGCCTTTCCTTTTCCACTGACCCTGGTTTCTGCAGAGCTGTTCTTTTTACATATTCTCACTCTGCTCTTCTCTGGCCCCAATTACATCTGTGGAATAACTTTTTTTTTCCTTCTTAAAAATGTTATCAGGGAGGCGTTACTATCATTCCTGACTGCTGAGGCCGTGGCCAGCGGCAGGTCCATCCTGGAGCCAGCTGGCATTGGCTCTGTCGGACACGGGGGAAGTTTCTAGCAGCTTCTCATAGAAGCCACCCCAGCTATCAAAACCTGGCCACACAAAACAATTGTAAACTACCATTCTTTCAAATACTGCTATTTATCAATCCAGTCTCATTCTTGTCTATTTATTCTGTCACTTTCTGCTGTGCTCCAGAGGCTTCTGTATATAATCAAGTCATAAACATGTTTTACTTTGGTTTAAATTTTGTTTAATAATAATTTCCTGAGTAGCTTTAAACAAAACTAATTACACACACAGAGACAGGTATACAAAAAGAAACAACTGCTAACTCTACTTTTTTTTTTTTAAGGACTCTTCAGTTACTAAATGTAAGTCAAATTTCAAAAGAAACCCAGGCATGACAAGGTACAGAAACTGTGCCTCTCTTTGGCACCCACCTTTGACATAGATCTTCTATCCACAGAGTAATTTTTTCCTCATGCAATGTATTTGTGAAATCCTCAGGCATCTTAAAGTTCTGGAATCTGAGGGAAAAGAACAAGCTAGAGTGAAAGAAGTGACCCACATATCCATAGCGTGTTACGTGGCAAGTCAAGCAGATACAAATAACAACCACGTCCTGCTTCCTGAGAGCCTTGCCCACATATTGAGCCCCCAAGCTGGCAAGGAGGGCCTGCAGCCCAGCATGGCAAGTACACAAGGCTGAGGATGACCTGCCTTAGGGCTGGATGTTACTGGCATTACAGACTGACAGGCAAGCTTGTCAGGAGGCAATTCATTCTCCTAAAGCTTGAACCATTCCCAACATAAGAGAAAAAGGATGGTTACAGGACAATTTTTTTAAACAGCCATGAAAGTTCTTTTCTCTCTCTGCTTTTTAGGTCTAACTGGTCAGTCTCTCTCCTGAGCACTGTAAATCACTTGCTCATTGCTGATTGAAGTTAATACCATTTCCATAGTTATCTGTGACCTCAAGATTTCTCTCCTTGCTCTTTCATGACACTAGGGGCACAGGAAGAGGATTTCCTAACATTGAGCCAGAAAAACAGAAACTGAAGCCAAACAGAAAATCAAACTGTGATCTCCCTTCCCCTCCCATATTTTGCCTTTTCATTCTTTAATTAGTAAGGAAAGCCAAAATAGATGTTTTCCTTCTTTTACTTTGCTTATGTGTTTGTTTCTGACAGAAGAAATTTGTCATTCCTGCAGGAGAACCAACTCCACTCTTCTATAAATAAAATTCACTTGTGTAAATGGAAGCTTGTTGGAGAAGTTTCAGCACAACTAATTTTAAAAATGAAAAAGGAGAGCCAGAAGCAAAATTTAATTTGGTCTCACAAAAATATTGAGAAGCAAAGACACTTATTTGGTCATATTTTCAAAAACATTTATGAAATGTGAAGCTACTACTTCTTTTACATGAAGCACATTAGTTGACCAGCATAGGGTTAAACCTATCAGAAATCCAGCAAAGGAGAGTAAATATAAATTTCCTGAAGTGCACAGTAAGACACTGTTAACCAAACATTGTTCTTTCTTAAATAAATGCTCACATACAAAAATGTATCACCTATTGCTGTGCTACGTAAGCAGGTTTCAACACTGAACAGCCTGGTGATTTACAGATGCCGGGGTTAGAGAAGAAAAAGAGCACAGACGGCTCTTGTCAGCACTGTACAAGAGTTTGGCAGAAGACCTGAGAAGACAGAGAAGCTACTAAGGATGAACTGAACATACTGACAGCCCTTTCAAACCTTTTCTGAATAAGATAATTCACAATGCAGTTTACAATTCCATACAAGTTCTAAATTTCATCCGAATGTTTAGTATCTTACCATTTAAACTGTGTAGTCCTGATTTTAAAATTGGACTTCTCATCTCACAGGGAAAAAAAAAAGAATTATTTATTTCCAATTGCAACTGTGCACACAAAAAATGTATATACATATGTCTGTATCTTTCTGCTTTGTATGAAGGACTCGATGTGTGAAATGCGACTACCCCACACTCTGCTAAAAAACAGCATGAACTAGACAATGGCAATCATACATTAAGGAAAGTGGGGAAAAAATCTATGTCAGAACACACAAAATAGGTATTCACAGTGAAACAAAAAGAAAATGAATGTCCCTCAGTCTGTGGACTGATTATAGGTTGCCATTATTGTTTTTTTCCCCTGGGAGATTATGTCTCTCAGGAGGTGACATCCACTTAAGGGACAATGAACCACTATTTATATAAATGTCCATCACTGAAACTCTCTAAACAATTGTAAATATTGACCAGCATGCAGCAGATTATTTTTGGCCTCACTGTCACTGGCATATATCGTGGATAGCTACTACAGAATAGCAGATCTCTTACATTCATACTTGACACATCACTGTTGAATGTGAAATTTCCATCAACAACAAAAGCAGCATTTAATAGTAACTTTGTTTCCCTAACAGAGACATTTGCCTTCATAATAATATAAAGACAAAAGACAAGCAAGATGTTTTTCTAACAAAACTGATATATTTTTTGCCATTATACTAGGCACTACCTATGTAAATAGTACAATCCCATGGTAACAAAAGGTTCCTTTCCACAAGGAATATCTCCAATAGATTCCAAAACACAAAGCTTTGTTCTACTATAACCATTTAAATGTGGCCTGTAATGCACAGAAGCATTTTCCTCAGTTGCAAGAGATACTGCAATGTGGGTTTGTTTTTATTAAGACAACAGCTCCTTATATTCAACTGCAAAGCAACAGCAATATTTTCAAATTTAACTTAAGAAACTGTCTGATGTCAATCCTTGAAGCAGGGCAATCCAGCACTGAGTTAGGAGCATCCTGCTACTGCCTCTGAGGTAAAGACCACAAACTCTGCACAGTTCCCAGCTCTCAGCTCTCCTTTTGAAACCGTAACTTTACAAGCCTGGAACAAACAAATATTTGTAAGACTCACTGCAAGACATTCATTGTCATAAGACAGGCAGGACAGCAGTATTTGGAACAGAACGCAGCAGAATAACTAATAGCCAATTTTCAGAAACATCAAGTAGGTACTGTTTCTTTTCTGTACAGTTTTGGATGCTCTATACCCAAAAACCAGACCACGAGAGGAACTCAAAAAACAAAGAGAGGCGATGACTCTCTCTTGCTCCCTCTTAGCCACACCCTTTTTGGGTCTAGTAGTTCTAGCATTATACTCTTAATTGGCTTGATATTCAAATTCCCACCTGAGATCTAAAGGAAATGAAAAAAATATGTGTGTGTGTGTGTGCGCACTAGTGTAAAATAGGAAGATGTAGCAGCAGGAAGCTGATAATCAAAACTTTTTTTTCCATAATGCATTTTTGTTTGTTCAAAATAAAAGACCTTATTTTGAACACATTTCAGAGATGTAAATCCCTGCTTTATTCATTACTTTGCTGCACCCTTTTAAGAGCTCCAGCAGGGGAGGAGGAAAGTTGTGTGAAGCAGAATAATTAGGGACTCACACTATAATTGTTAGGAGCACTGAGCACAAAGGCAATAGTAAGACAAGCTGCCTGAAGCTTTCTTGGCTGCAGGAAGTGGCGTTACCAAGGTAATCACTTTCAAACTGTCCAGCAAGACTGCTGAGGAACTTTGTACTGAGAGGGATGTGCTGGCCAAAGTGTACTTCCTGTAAAAGAGAACACAGGCATTCACTGATAATTTGTAGGACTTCCATGTTTTGTCTTACATATGTGTTTCTAGCTTGCTGAAAGTTGAAAAGCTGAGCTCATTGTGAACATTTAAGATCTTCCCTATCACATCCTGAATCCTGCAGTTGATTTGAAAATCAGATGGGGGTAAAGGAAAGCAATTTGACAATCACTGAAATGCTAATCAAATTAGATACAGAGAGGTTGGATACGGCTTATATATACATTTTCAGGGATTAAAGTGCAAGGATCCACACTTCTCCAACATTGCAGATAAATATATTACTTGTGCTTTCCTTCACAGGCCTCATTTGGTGCCGCTGCTGTGTTTGCTCCAGGAATGCAGCCCTTCACTCAGCTGTGATGTGACATGAATTTGAGCCTGACAGCTAGTGCACTTGAGATCCATACAGAGGCTGTGCTTTTAATTCTGGAGATCCACAGTGAAGCATCTGCTCTTCACCAAGATAGCAGCTGTTACACTAATCTGAGGCCTCTGTGCTAATTGTGGCATGAACCAGTCACAGTAGAGCTAACTCCTATCCCACACTATCTAGGTGTTAGATTATCCTGCTACAGAAAGTGGACAAAACCACATAGAGAAGGAAGGAGGTGACATGAAAGGAAGGGTGACAGCAACAACAAAAGGGCAGATGTAGATTTCTGACCAGTGGCAGAAGAAAAGAGGCCCGGTGCTGCAGCAGTGGCCCTGTGCTTTTCATAAGGTGGCATGACACAACCCCTGTGTGCTAGAGGACAAGCAACTGAATATGGCAAGGGGGACACTAGAGCCTAGAAATGACTTTGTTGCTCCAGCATTCTGATCATGCACCTTCCTTGGAAGGAGCAGGAAGGGTTTTCAACATACAGTGTTGAAGTGCCTCTGCTCTGCTGTGTTTTCCACTTTTCCTTAACTATCACACTCATCCCAAGGTATAAAAACAAATAAAAACCCAGCAAGAAAAGACAGTCTCATTTTAGACAGTATTTAGATTTGTCCATTTTATGTGAGTCAAGTTATGCCACAAAATTGTCCAGGAGCCACTTCAAAGTTTTTCAGTTCATTAACAAAAGTTTCAGGCACCGGGCCTGTGGATACAGTTTTACACAAAGGTCGAAGGACCTCCAACATATCACTTTCCTAATGCCCTGTATTCAAAGCTGGAAGTAACTCCCTATGTACACATTTTTAACCATATTTCTATGCTCAGGCTGCAGAGGACATTGGTCAGAGTATGTATTTTCTCTTGCTTATGTATCCTAGCCTCAAGTAATCAATCAAGCATTTACCTCAACACTAGAAAATACCTAGTAAATAGCTCTTTAGAATTTTCTCATCGTAACCAAATGTGAACCCACCATGAAAGGAAGAAAACATATTTTTGAGCAATAAAGCCTTTGTTAAAGACATAAAAGCTGCCACAACCTCTCTCTTCACAAATTTATATAGCTGTGAATTTAGCATCTCCAATAATCTTAGCTGCCCCTATATCAAGGGATGCTATGACACTTCCAGCATTTTTCCCTATCAGTTCTTTAGAATTTTATATTTTAAAAAAATTTAAAATCATTAAAATGTGATCAAGCAGTAAAGACTTTTAAAAGCCACTTGAATGTCTTCACTTCTCACCTCCAAAATTCTTTGTGGTTTTGGGGATTTGAGGGTGGTGGTGGTGGGCTTTTTGTAGGAATGAGTATTGAGCACAGGGGTTTTTTCATATTAAAGGGTCTAACTCTTTCTTCAAGCACAGCAGAGACAAGACAGCCTGTAAACTGTAAGCAGTCTTCATTCCTTATTGACATCTTTCTTGAAAAATGGTAACCTTTAACCTTGCAACGTTATTTCTCAGGGGGCTGATTCAATGAAAAGTCTGTTTTGGTCAATGGCAATTATAGCAGCAGACCTCATGGTAACCTTTAGTGTGTATATTCTGCCTTGCAAACAATGCCAATTAAATGATTGACTGTCATTCCTTAAGTTCATTTAAAATTACATTATCTTAGAAGATAAAATACTGTCGATGCAATTTATAATATGTCTCTTCAAACTGCTATGCCAACAAAGATTTATTTCTTCCAGGTCAAAAAGAGTTACAATAAGCAAAACAATCTAAAACTTAAGTTGTAAAATACCTTTAAAATAGAGGAAACACAGGTTTATGACATAGGGTGATTTGGGGTTTTTTCCTTCCTTGCATAGAGGGATTGTTTGGATTACAGTATTGGGGGTGTTCTGTAGCTGTGGAGGCTTGGTGGATTTAGTTTGTTTGTTTTTAGCTTCCTGCTATTTATATCTTCTTCTATGAATCTCTTCTGTAGTTCTCTCTCCTCCTGTTGCTCATGTTAAGCTAAATCTCTCAGAGGTTCAGAAAAGAACTGATATTTCAAATACACAGGATAAACTGTGTCTCAAGCCATTTACTGTCAGTCTATCTTGTCATTAGTGTTGTTAAATATATTAACAACATTTTAGCAAAAACCCATTTGCATATTTGTGCCAGAGACAATTTGAAGAATTTTTTATGCAAAAGTGTTGCTCAAGAGTGACCCAAGGTATCACCTCAAAAGCCCCAGTTTACTGACCTCTGCCTCTGCATGTAGGAAAGCCTAGAAAGTTTGCATCTGCTTTGGTCTTCCCTGTTAGCTTTAAATCAGTGAAGTAGTGGAGGTAGGTAATATATTTCTTCCAACTATTTCTAATAGCATTTTTTCCTGCTGTTTCTAACAGGAAATCAAAGATAAGACCACAGGTATTTTCATAGCTTCACTTTACACTAATTTGAATACCAATTTCAAATTTCTCATTGAAAGTATTTGTTCTTTACTGTTTAATAATAACATTCTTTAAAGATAAAGCAGATTTTGGTTAATTTTAAATTTAAAGCAGTTTGTGGTTAATTTTTGCTAGGCCCTGCTCAACTGTTAGAGAAACTTTAAAACCATTACATTTCTAGTCTATTCTCCACTACACACAAAGAGATAGTCTCTTACAAAAAGACAAACTTGTAAATCAAAACAGGAGTCAGAGCAAAGTGAGAAACACTGCAGTGCACAGCCCCTTCTTCAGTACCTTATCAAAAATATCAAACATGTTTGCCAGTCTCATATGGATTTGGTGTTGCTTTCAGTTAAACTTTTTTCTGCTGGTCTAATAAAAAAAAAAAAAAAACCAACACTAACTTTCCCCATCCCTGTCCAGTAATGCCCTTTGCATAGTTGTTCTTCTGTTACTGTTTCAAAGTAGAATAATTACACAGCATGACTTTTGTCAGCCTAGAGCAGCTTCCATCCAAAATACCTTTATTCGTATTTTTTACCTCCACTCAATACTATAATTTTATGTTTCAAGAATTTTAAAGCCTATTAAGTAGAACAAGATCACAAAATTAAATTTATGATGACAATCAAAACCAGTATGAAATATCAAAAATATTTTAAAAGCAAATATAGATAATCTAACCAAATGAGACTAAGAGGTATTTGACCATACAGTGCTGTCAGCCAAATATGAACATGATTATGAGCATGAAGACATCTTTTCTATTGTTGATAACAAGCGCCTGTTTTGAATTTGAGGTTTTTATGGTTTCTTCCTAACCCTCATCCTCCCCCAAAACCACCTTCAATGCTGCAGCACCTTTATTTATTATTAACACAGAACACAGTACTAGTAAATAAATCTCCAAAACTTCCTGAAGTGCAGAGATGACAATACACTACACATACCACTTGTCTTTTGTTTATTTGTTTGAAGGAAAGACCAGACATTGACTCTACACGGGATGTGTAGAGTAGTTCATCACCAAATAACACTTTAACCCTATTACAATCCATCAATTTCTATAGATTTCATCTCTTTGCTAGAATATTCTACTAACAGAGTCTTTGCTTCTCTACATGCTGTTTTGACCAGGAAATTAACGGGCAAACATAGGCAATTATAGCACTTTTAAAGACAAGACTTTTGTTTTCCATCATATGGCGATTTCCAAACATTTGCCAAGCTTGACTGTGAAAGATGCAGTCATATTTAAAGAAGTGCTATAAGTATCAAAGATACAGCCTTTCCACTGTGAAACTATACGAGTCGCATCATTAACCACTATAACCTACTGGTGTCAATGTTCTGCAGAAACTGATGGTTTTAAATTTATATTCCTTTGTAGTTTGAAATACATCACTGCATGGCACATTGATGACAACAAAGCGCTTCTCACCCAGGTTATGTCAATCACCAGTATGTTTAGTCCTGATCACACATATATATGTGATTAATCATGCCTTTCAACTTCCAACATAAAAACAAATTATCATTAAATCAACTGCATTTATATTTAACATAATGCTTAATCTTACGTATATTTCAGGAGAACTACCATGAATAAATATGCAATCAGAAGAATCTCTTGTTTATAACTGCACTTGTTTTAAAGGTGCACAGGGAACACATTTACACAGATATTCCCAAGGTGTTGGTACTAATATCCTAACACTGCTGAGAAAAACCTGACATCAATAACATAATTTCCCAGATAGCAACACCACTTATATGACCACAGCAATAAGGATCACCATAAGCTATGTTATCATTATGAAGTCCCAGTCGAGAGCAGACTAATAAGCATTGTCCCCAGAGCAGGGGCTGGGATGGGAACCTGAGTCCCATAGCTTCTACAGTGACCTCCACTTTAGCTCCTCTTCAGCACAACTCTGTTAAGCACGGGACAGATTCCCTGATTCAAGCTACTCAACAGGAACTGCAACATTCACTGTGCTGACTTAGAAGCTGGCACTTTAGCACAAACATAGGAACATCACAGAGGGAAGATACATGTTGTGTTGGAGTGATCAACGAGCCCCTGAACCACAGCTGTAACAACAGAATGGCCGTCACTTTGGAAGTCCTCACAGATTTCGGTTCCCTCCCAGGTCTTCAGAGTTTTTATGTTTATTAGGAGGTTACCCTTTCATTTTCTTCCTTAAAATTATCTTATGATCACCAATGTACTTTTCTGTAAAATAGGTTTACCTGGGTAAAATAAATAAAGAATAAGAAAGTGCTTTGGCACCACAAAGAGTGGCTAAAAAGGAGAAGCTACAGCAGCATAACTAAAATGGAAAGCATATTTCCTCAAAAATATGCTGGCCATAATTTTTACTCCTTCATCCAAGTAAAAATATAGCATACATTAAGAAATAGAAAAATAGAAGAATCCACTAAAAACATTTGAAGAAAATACATTCTCAATCAAAAAACAAAACAAACCAGGAAAAAAACAAGTGCTAATGACAATATTTACTGTATTTTTTTCTACATCTTTCCTTTGGCAGTATCTCAATAAAGAGTTGGAGAAAATTTGGAACTATTTCATATCACTTCATGTCTAGATACATATTTTCCTCTATGAAAAGTGAAATGCACATGCATCAATTGGCTGAAATCACTACAGCTACAACAGTGATTACTCCTCCCCATTAAAACCAGAGCAGGAGCTCCGGAGGTACTTTAGAGGCTCTCCCATCATGTGGAACCACCTGATCATAAGGTTCTCAAGCTGAAAAATCTGGAAGCTTTCTAAGTGCACATTAGTTGACAAGGGACAAAACATCACATCTTGGTTACTACTAAAATAACATTGTTTCATGAGCTACTGGAAATGTGATGCCTGGTTTCCTATAGACTGTCCTAGATTTTTTAACCCACTTATCCCCAGGCATTGTGATCAGCCAGACAATTGACATATGGGTCATGATGATTCCAGAGCTTCATGTGTGCCGGCTGTCCAGCCGGTGCAGGATGTGTACGTTCATTGACCAGCTGGCTGATGCCCAGCAGAGATGACTGGAAGCCAGGATATAGCTGCCTTTTCTCAACAGGAAGTACTAATCAGGCTGTTCTCTTTAACCCAGCTACTGATTTTTATTATATATATATATTTATATATAATATATATATTTTTTATATATATTTCCAAGCAATGTATAGAGAAATAACCATGAATTGTGCCAATATTCAATGACAAATTCCACATCTACTTCTGTATTTGTTATCCTGCCACATCCTGAACCACTCATGGCTACAACTCTTTAGCATTGCAGCATTACTTGCACTGAATAGCACCAGCACAGGAACAACCTTGTGCCCAGTTACCACATGTTTTGGGGAAAAAGTTGTCAAGATTTCAAGTTCAGTGTGACACAGGACACCCTCAACACAGTCTGCCAGTACTGGAAGCTTCTTTCTAGCCTTCATTCATAAGGTGCAGTTTTTATATATACTTTTAGAAGTAAACACCCTAGAATTTAAGGCCATAAGATAAGCCTGTAAAAAACATAATCTCAGATTCATGCCTACTACACAGCTGGTGTTTCCATAATATAAAATGTTTTTAACATTTCCAGCAAATGCAGCCAAGCATACATTTCCAGGATTGTACAAATGAGGGTTATTCTCTAGAGCTAAAAATAAGCAGAATGAGGTCTGACATAGAAAAAATTATTTTCTTGCTCAAATGTATAGTGTAACTGAATGCAACTGCTAGACTGTCTCTAGCAACCTCAACAACAGCGACAAAATTAAAACTGCAGTGATTTTTTAATAAAAAAATCTACGTATATGTGAGATGTTGTAGCAAGGGCAGATTTGCATGGTATTGTCTATAGAAATACTATGACCAAGCCACTTTAAAAAGACTGCAGAATGTGTAGATGATTATTTTTTAGTTACTAAGTCCAAACTGTCTTCATACCTCCACTACTCCCATACCCACACTGTATAAATGACCCAATTCTCTCACCTCAGAGGAAGAAGAGGGTATTCCTAGTCATTACTTCTGTAAAGCCTGGACTGGGGTTATGACAGATCCACGAAAACATCAGCTCAGTGCTTGACTACCAGCAGAAACCCACACAATTATTAAGAACAGAACAGTGAACAAAAGAAAACAGTATTATGCTGCTGAATAAAAACATGATTTTCCAGGCCTTGAGTACAGTTCAGACTAGTCTCATTATTTCATCAAGTGAAAGGTTCAGAAAAGACAACAAGGAAGAACAGAGATATGGGTCAGGTGGCCAGGTTATGATTCATCAGCCTAGGAAAGTGATGGCCTCAGGAGCAGGTGGCAAAAAAAGGGAAAGAGTAAGGAGAGGATAGAAAATGTTCTTCATGGTCTCTTCTGATATTAGAGATAGGGTCTAGAAAATGAAGCCATCAGGAGCCAGCTCAGAACCAACATGCACAGCACTTACTCACAGAGCTGGTCAAACTGTGCCAATCTGAACAAGCCGTGCCCTGGAGACATGTAAATAGAGTTGAGGTGCTGTGGAGGAACAAACATACACTTGGAAGGGAGCCTGGCTATGCTGCTAGATAGAAAAAGAACATTAAGCTCAGGAAATCATCCTGGACTGAAAATAGTTGGAAGAAGGAAAGCTACTGAGAAGAAGGTATGGGGAAAAGGCAGTGCCTTTTCATTCAACTGTGTGCATGTGGGTTACAGAGACTGTTGGCCCAGACAGCTTGAGCTCTCCTAGGTTCATACTGCAAAACCAGTTTGCAGCACAGCAGTAAACTCTCTACTGATCCTAACTCAGGTTCAGCCCTGTTGCTTTTGCTGAAATAGCTAGAAATTGCTATGAACAGAAAATGTTGCCTTAAAACAGTTGCCAGGGCCTGTCCTAGCAGTGTTCTCTGTGCCTGCAAAATGTTGTGGCCAAAGAGGGAAAAACCAACCATGTATCCACTCTTGAATAAAGTCCAGATAAATTAATGTTTTCCAAAGACCATATTGGGTCTATGTGCTCTTAACTAAAATAGGCTACACAACCTTCAAAAGATAGTTCACTATTTTGGTTTTCAGAAAGTCATAATGATACAAACCACACTCAGACATCATCTATTATCAATATAGCCAATTTGCCACTTTTCTGTTTCTAGGTTGGAGCAACTCTGTTGTAATCTTGGAAAATGTAAAATAAAGAAGTAAAACGTGGAAGCAGTCCTGGCAACTGTTATTTTGAAAGCACAACAGGGAAGAAAATCCAGAAGGTACTACAGCATTTGAATTTGTAACTGATTGAAATACTCATGCTGCCCACAGCTACATCAGCAGATCTACCCCAACAACTTCCAGCCAAAAACCACCATAACACCACTCAGCCCCACTCCCTTCTGGTCCAGCTTTATCATTCACTATGAACAAAGGCTGATGTGGAGTCAATTAGCAAGACAATTCTTTACAATACAACTCAAATTCATCAAAATTAATCTACTGGTTTACACAAGAAGTTTTATACAAATTCCATGACCTATTGCAGAAATAGAGTGCAGCTGCTTCATCCTTCCAGCTGTAGATTGTTATTTTCTATTATAAAATTGCATGGAGGTTTGTTTTAGGCAAAATCATAAAGCCATACTCAGCTTGTCACTATCCCAAAGCAAGTGCCATAATCTATATGCCATAACCCATTCTATATATATTTTATATACAATCCTCAATCTCATCAGGCAAAAATATTACCAGACACAGCAGGAAGACGCAGAGAAAACACACACCAAGAAACCTGTGCCCTAAACTCATAAATTGAAATTACTTAAGCCTTGACAACCTATAGAGAACCTTTTGAGAAATGCAGAGTGTGGCAGGTGCGGTCAGCACTTGTATGGGAGGAGTTCCAGTTTTCTGTGCCACCATCTGGGCAAGGCTGCACTTCTGCTACACTGTACTCATTACTCACTGTGACAACTATCATAGCAGCTGTGATGTCTGCACAATATCCAGGCCAAAAAAATAAAAAAGGCTATTATTTCAGTAAGTCATTAGAATTTCATCAGATCTAAGGGATGTATATGACTTTGAAAAATGTATCAGCTGTTAAACTCAGAACTCTTCTGACAAGTTACAATGTCAGCTATGCAACTGACGTCTTTGGAACGGAAAATAAAATTTCATGCTGGAGCATTTAATATTCAGTGGAAGCAGGCTACTGCTGTGTCTTCCAATAACAATTTCAGCAGATGCAACATGATAGTCTTCCTAGGAAATAAGATCTTGGCTTTGAAATTAGAAGTGAGTTGTGAACTGGATTCAGGAGGTTATCTGAATGCAGGACTGATATCAAGACTGATAAGAAAGCTGTTTGTCTATAGAGAAATACAATACAGTAGGATGCTGGATTTCAGACTTCACTGCAGGTGAAATGCAAGTTCACATTGGCTGAGAGAAAAAGAAAAGCTTTTTGTCCTAAAGTTCTTCTAAACCCATAAAAAGCATTTCTATTTCCTAAACTGTTTCTAACACTATCAGTACTAATCACTAGCTATAAGAAAAGCACCTGCATTTCCCCTTGCCAATACCATACTACCTCCTAAGCACACACACAGGATGCTACAGAACAATTTGTCCACTTGGTCTTGCAGTATTAGGAAGAAATGGTCCAGATCTGAAAAGTCCATTTCTGGCAACAGGCTATGTATTAGGGAAATCAATCCTACCCTTCCCAGCTACTGAAACCAAATATTGCTGCTTTTTATTAAGTCAGTATTTCTTTTCCTTGTTTCTCCTCAAGCAATTACCATGTGAGGTTGACAAACCTCAAATGCTAGTCTAAGGACACAGATACAGCTTGTGTCCAGAACAGCTGCAAGAGGATACAGAAATAAAGTGTGCTTGTGCTACCATGGTGCAAATGGACACTCAGCAACATGTACTGCACCCAAAACTTCCAAGTAAGAAAAGACATTTTCATGAGGCTGTTTCAAGGGTTTCAAGTCACACACACTTAGCAATGATCAGAAGAGGACTGATAACAGTTCAGCAACGCTGTAACAACTAACAGCCCATACTGTCACAGACCTGTAAGCCATCTGTTCAGATACAGGGGTGTCCTGCACAGATGTCCTGGCTGCTTGCAAGTGCTGTACTGTCTCCACCACCTGTCAATACAGGAAGTTCTCCTGAACAAGCTGCAAGATTTGAAAAGAGAATTTCATGCCCTGTGGATGGAATTAACAGTATGTATACATCACTCCTATCCCTTCTGTTTCGAGCAGGGCAGTAAGTTTCCTATGAGCAAGGTGAACCACCTCATGTGGATCCCCCTCCTGCATTTCATTGTATCATGAGTTACTAAAGGAAAATCATAAAAGCACCTTAAAACAATTATTCCAGCCCCTCCAACATTCTCCTCAGTTATGTTCTTACATCAATAGAAGTGACATACTACAGAGACATTTCAGCTATTGAAAAGTATGGATCTGACTTCCCATCTTAACCCACTCACAGAACATGAACTTTAAATCTGCATCCAACTCTGGGGTCCCAGCAGCAAGGAGGATGTGGACCTTCTGTGTTTCTGCTGGAGCAAGTCCAGACAAGGCCACAAAAATGATGAGAGGGCTGGAGCACCCCTTCTGTGAAGATAGGCTGAGAGAGCTGGGGATGCTCAGCCTAGAGAAGAGAGTCTCTGATGATACATTCTGGCAGGCTTCCAGTACTCACAACAAAGGTACAAAGAGACCTACAACAAAGCTGAAGAGGGACTTTGGACAAGGGGTTGTAGTGGCAGGACAAAGGGCAGTGGCTTTAAACTTGAAAGTAGGTATATACTAGACATTAGAAATAAATTCTTCACTGTAACGAGGCACTGAAACAACCTGCCCAGAGAAGTCGTGGCTGCCCCACCCTAGAAAATGTTTAAGGCCATGTTGGATGGTGCTTTCAGTAACCTGGTCTAGTAAAAGGTGTCCCTGCCTATGGCAAGTGGGGTTGCAATCTCAGGTGACTCTCTTTGCATACTTATTAGAATATAAAGCTCTAATTACATTATTGGACCACTTCTGCATAACACCCGTATTTAGTATTTGATCATTCAGAATTTATTTTTATCCTCTATACTAAGTATATAGGTGATGCCTCTGTAACTCATTCCATGTAAACCACTGACTCCAAGTTACAAAAGAGAATTTAAATCTGGTATTTTGTAAACATGCCTCAGTTTGCACTTAACATATGCTCTTTTAACCTAACTTCTTCAGATGCAAATTCCTAACTCTTAAAAAAATTAAATTACGTTATATGGAACAAATGCAAGACAGATTCAGAAAAACAATTCCCCTAAAATTTATGGACATAAATTTTGACCTACAGACACAGATCAAACATCATTCCAAAAGCTTAAAATTTGGTCAAGCTAAAAGTATCTGAAAAGTGATCATTTACACACAAATGCCAGGCAACCTTAATTTCAAGGAACACCATCATCTCTATTAACTATACACAGTACATAGAGTACTCCTATATTTTGCACACTCTGAAGACTTGTACTGCAGTTCTCATGCTTGATGACCAAAAACAGACACACAAAATCCAAGCACATAATATAACGAACATTAGTTACCATATCTTGTATAATACTTGTTTAAAAGAAAAAAGTATCTACAAAATTCTTTTGAGAGCTAAAAAGTTTGATTGTTCTTGACCAGAAATGTAGGTACATTTACTTTACTTTCAAAAAAAAAGGAATTTTAATTTTTAAAATAATTAACTTTTCATTTAAGATATTCATTGTTAAGAAATCATGTCCTATAATAATCGGTTTCAAGAAGTATATTTGCAAACAGAAAATTGTGCCTAGTCCACATTTCATAAAACGTAATCTGCATTTTTCCTATGTCACTTGTCACATATTTCATTCTTATAATAATGGCATTATGGCAATGTCTAAAATAAAGCTAAAGGCAAACACAAATTCTCCTTAGGCCAGTGGGGAGAGAGGATAAATCCTTCTTAATCCTCTGAACACACTGAGGTTAATAAAGTGTTTGCTAAGATATTTTAAGAGTCAAGTCAGTTTAATTTTAAAGAAGCCCTCCAAAATATGGTTAGTTTTTCTTTATCTGAACTTTCCTGTTTCATTTCTGCTTCATCCTACTATATTCAAGCCAAATGTGAAGCTTTAAAAACTCTTATTGATATTGGAACACTTTCCCACTTACAAATCTGTTCTTTGCATAGTCATTGTGATGAGAGGATAAAGCTACCACTGAGGCAGCCAGAAGTAACAGTGTCACAAGGGAAAGAAAAGAAAAGAACACCCCAAGGCTCTCTAAAAGCAGCCCAAGAGTTTCTATTCATACAAGAAGTCTAACCAATGGCAAAATACTGTTTTTCTGAAATATTCATTTACATAAATAGTAATACAATTTAGATCTAGGTCTACAGTCTGAGTAATTGGTGGGATAAGCATAGAAAGACAGACTAGGAATGTGTGCTTACACAGTGTACCAGATCTAAAGAACATTTCTTTCCCAGAACAGCATCCACCATGCCTAGGAAGGTGATTCATCATGACTTATGTGAGTCAGGTTCCCATTACAAAGGCATCATGAATCACTCCTGGGCTCTAGGTCATACTCAAAATGCACACACAGCACAGGAAAAACGTTCTAATGCGATGAGCAAAGGAAGTACTTTCAGCATGCAGTCACTACTACATTTCTATTTTTTAAAACGGCTAAAAATAAAAAAAAAGAGAACTAAGAAAAAATTTCAAACAAGCTCAGCAATTCTGATTCTTGCATCAAAAAAAGCTAATAATGTAATATCTCTCACTAAAAAACAAGAAGAGTCCTCTGCAAACTGGGTAGTTAGCCAGTGAACCTAACTGTGGCAGCTCAGTGACTCCAGCATTTGCTCAAATGGGACTACAGTCCCAGCCAAGCAGTGCCATGGACACTTTTCATTTGTTTCCAAAAGGTGTACTGGAATACCTTCTGTTTCTGCTGGACTCATTTAAATATGACAGCACCACTTCCTGGCTACATTAAGGTAAAAGAAACATGTATTAATAGGCTATCAATACACTAATAACTTTAAAGTACAAAACTCAAAGCCTTATATCAAGTAGTACCAAATTTTATAATGCTCACATCCATCGAAAGAATTCAACATTTTCATATGTTATATCCTATTTTAAGGTCCATACTGTCATTTAGTTGTCCCATTAAGATACTTTGGCTATGCTAACCAGCAAGAAAGACCAGTGTTCTGAAGGGTATACTTCCAATTCTCCAAGATCAGAAGAAACAAATTGCAACAACACACTAACTTAAGCAAAAAAACAAGTTCTCATTTCATTTCAGGACACACTCCTGCTATCCTAAATATTTACTGCATTCACCCAGCATAGCAGATTCTCACCTTGCACTGGTCTCCTAGCCTAGGTGCCTAACTATGGGATGAGATGTGTCTTGACACAGAGGCAAAAGCCAAAGTGCAGAGGTTGTGCTTGTAGACTTCCTGAACATACTACAGGTAGAAACATAAGACCATAGCTCTTGCTCACAGTGTTGCAGAGCAGCAACCCACACCAGTAAATGACATTTTCATCTTTCTAGACTATCTTCCCTTCTAAAACAAGGAAGTCAGCTCAGTGTGGGCTATTCCGAACAGTCTCCTCAGCAACTACCCCAAGGTGATCCAGGACTTGGAGGTGTTACCACAGCAGGCAGGAATCAGATCTGTTTCAGACAGCAGACTATTGCTTCCCAGGCTGTAGATGCACCTGGACCCTCACTGCTGGGCAGCAGCACTATGCAACGGAGAAGAGGAGAACTGGCAGGTACAGTAGTACTGCTATTCTCAAACTAGGAAGGCTGTTACTTAAGAAAAGAAAGAAGAACTATGACTCAGAAATTAAATAAAGACCACAGAGAAGTTTGACTGTGGCTGAAGTGTAAATCAGAAAAAAAAATCATTTTAAAGAAAGTATTTCTTAAACATATTTTGCTGCTGAAAAGCTAGCTTTGGCAGAAAAGCTGCAACTACTTTGTGATAGTATTGTTCTCCTCCTTGTAGAATTATTTTTGAAACTACCTATTAATGCCAGGTAATGTTGCACCAAGAGCATTGTTTCCTTGCAGTGTGCCTGCTCCTCCTTCAAGACATTCTCACTTGGGCTTACCACACCATGAGATAGCAGCAGTTGTCTCCCTCCTCTGTAGAGCTGGCCAAAAGATTTTGTGTGTGACACCAGAGTGTGAAGGGGAAGCTAGCAGGTGCTAAGATCCCCACAAATGGATGGGCTTCCTTACCTAAATTACTAAGGTGCAAGGTGCAGCTTGTAGTAAGGCAAGGGTTCTATGTCCCAGCTTTCAGATAGTGGGCACTAGCCCCTCAGGTGCCTCAGACAGCTTCTAACAGTTAGAAAACACTGAAGCAGTTAGTAAGACTTTTCCTTATAAACTTCCCAATAACTGCTCACATGTCTTCAGAATACTGTCCTTCCCGTCTGAAACAAAACACAGGGCAATGAGACAACCTGTGCTTTAAGACTTCCTCTAAGAATATGACAACCATTTTCTTCTTGGGACCACACAGTAAGTACAAATGCAAATTTTATTTAACCTCAAAAATTTTTTTGTTTCGGTCTCTTATTTAATAAGAATGTTCTTCTGGAACTATTGTTAGGAGTTTAGAGTATCAAAGCAAAGTCAGACACTCCATTTTTTCAGGAATAAAAGCAAATGTCTCTGTATGAGAAACATTTTTGTAAACATAAACCAAAACATGTGCAAACATCCCAGTTCCCATAAGAGTATGGGCACACCTGAAGGAATACTCTTTCCATGGGTCTACTGATAAAGGGACTGTAATGGTTAGAAGTGCAGGTCCTTTAGGGTTCTTCTCCCTAATGGATGAAATAATTGTCCCATCATTCTATCACTGTGAAACAGAGATAGTAACAGCTGGCATTTTTATGCCTGAGCATCACTAATGTAGGATATATCCTACACACAGGACATGGTATTATCCCTAATACGGCTTATGCTCACCAATAAGAAGCTCATTTATGACTATCCTGTGTCAGCTGTCCCTTAAACCTTGTGTAGAGATTATCTTTTGGAGTGAAGTAAAACTGTTGATGCGCTCCAACAGTTACTTATCATACCTATGCACAGAAGGCTATTTTTTTGATGGCATGCAGAGTTGAGGTCAGTCTTTCCTCAGTCCCTGCAATCTCTCCCTACAGTACCAGAAGTAAAACTTGTCTCTCTTCATCCAAAGATGACCAAGGGATATGATAGTATTCTGTATAGGAGAAGCTGTACAGGAAATGTCTGTTTGGTCTCTCATAAATTATTTCACTTACTACTACTAATTCACATCAGGTGACAGAATTTTTCATGTAAAGACCAGTTAAATTTCTATGTTTTTAAGCTTCCATGGTGTTGTGCAACAACAGTATAAATGCCTTCAAAAAGTGATTAGACACATTCTTGAAGGGTAGGTTGATCGACAGCTAGTAAAACGTAGCAGTTCATGTGGAACATCTCACCATGGGATCTCTCCCAGCTCCTGGTTGATTCAGACCGGAGAACAGAGAAGGGGTGATCTGTAATTCCCTTACTTTGTCTTTACATGCCTCCTCCAGTCTACTACTAGCAGTTGCTGAAGAAAGCACCTATGTAAGCCTTTTCATCCCATGACCATTCCCATATTAGTGTTCAGCCTTCCTTTCAGCACGTTCACTTTGCAGCATCAATGGAAACTTACAGCTGTTCACGCCTCTATTTCTAATTGCTTCTTAAAGGTTTTCTAAATCTCATTATGCTATATCCAAACAGTATATAAGAGAAACACCCTTTAAGAGCAATTTTTAAAGCCTTCAGTGCCTTTAGGATGAAGAAAAACAACATTAAATTGTTGACTAAGATAGCCAGTATTTCCTTACTAATAGCTGTACCAAGACACACAGGTATAATGACCACATTTAATCTGTATCTGACACTTCTGAAGTAACTCCTTCATCCTGGTAATAAAATCAGGCATGACATCCCCTGGCCTTCTTCCCCTTCAGCAGCTAAGCACATCACCTGCACTCTTAATCTACAACGCAACCAAAAACTGCATTGAGTGCTTGGGCCATGCGTCAGCTCAGAATGAAGAACCCAGACTCTAACTCAGGTAGTGAGATGGAGATGGCTGCCAGTGGCTTGGGCACACTGCAGCAGCTGGGCCTTGACACAGGACACTGTGCAACAAGATCACAAGTAGCGCCAGGCCATGCCTCATAAACATGCAACACAAAACAAAGTGGGGAAAAAGGAAGCAAAGATGGCATGTGTAGAAATAAGTACTTTTAACCTTTGTCAAGCAGGGTCACACTTACGGATAGCAGGCACAATGAAAAGACATAGAAGACAGACCTGCCTACAAACACCAGTCTGGCACTTCTCTCAATCCTGAGCTTGCTGAATCATGAAAACTGCATTCAAAATAAAAAGTGAGGAACAAAAGTTGAGCTTCTCAGGGTAAGAAAATGTTTCATAGTTCCCCCAGGCTGGTCTCCAAAAGTCTCCTCCCGTCAGCACCCCTAATTCATCTTTTAGAATCAGTCAGATTAAGTGGCTACAAAAGTCAGCCTGGTAGGCTACTTCGGAATTACCTTAGCTTCCATACCATAATGGTTCTAGTTCCTCCATTAAGCTAAAAAAAATCTCAATTGTACTGGGGAACATGGTGATACTCCAGCTGATACCAGACTGGATCATCCTCAGGCTGAACTGACAAATGGTCAAGCATAAGAAAAAGGAAGCACCCATCACATCTAGCTTTTGAAGACTTAAGCAAAGAAAAGGGAAGCATTCTTTTTCAGACCATATTAAATACTTGGCTAACTCAACTGCAAAATGGATAATCATGGCCTTAGCCACAAAAATAATACTTGCATAATGCAGGTTTCTCCCAGTATTCACTGTTGTTGAGTAAGATGAATCCTGTTCTATCACTACGAAATGTAGCTGTGTTAAATATTATTTTCTTTTTAGTTATTAAAAGAAAACAAAACCAAACAAAACCCACAAAACGTAAAGAGGTGCTTTACATTACCATAAATCAAAGGTCTTTCAGTTATGATTCAGAGAGTGGTTACTGGGAAATGCAATTAATGTTAATATTGAAGGTCAGAACAATGTGCTTGTGCCATAAACACTTCTATATTTAAGCAAGTACAGGTAAACATGAATTTCTTACATTATCTGTCATCTATTATATGAATATGTAACATTAAATGTTAGCTATCATCGTAAAGGGGTTGGACTGAGTTTACATCATGTAGAGAGTTAAGAAGTACTTTCTTTCCTCTTTCCAAACTACTCTCACCCTTTATTTCCAAGAGTAAACAGACGTAAAATCCAACACTCAACAGCTGATGGTGTATTGCTATTATTCCTATATTAGTTCCCACCTTAGGTTGTGCAGCAGCTTCATTTCAGTCTCAAAACTCTGTTTTGTTACTGATCAGTAACACTGTTCTTTTAATGATTAACTGAATAAATTAGCACCAGAGTCACAGCTGAACATTGTAGAACAAGATCCTATCACAATGGCTAGATTTTAAACTATGTATTTTAAACAATCGTTAAGAGATAAAAGTGCATGTAGTGTTTTCCTCTTAAACTGAAAAAGAACAAAACCTAAGAAGCTTTAAACAGCTTTGCTACGTAAAAAGCAATTTTCCAGGGAAGAGGCAGTAAGAGATTAAAGCATACCAAAAATCCACGTAACAACTCTAAGGATAATAATCTGCTATAATATACATTTAATACACATAATCCAGTTTCTTAAGGGTACCTTGATATACACATTCATTGACATGAGTCCAAATAAGACCAGCCTGCACCAAAACAAGATTCACCAAGCAGCTTTTGCACACAGAATAAATATACCTGGCTATCTAATATGAAACCTTTGATACATTACTGAAAAAAAAAAAAAAAAGGGCAATGTAGCTTTGCAAATCTGTTAAAGTAACTATATTCATCAATAAGCTATTTACTGATGACCTACACTTCCTTGTGTCTGTCCTGTACAATGCAACCACAGTCCCTGATTCCTAAGTGTCAGGATAATGCAGTTTATAAAAAACTTAATTACTCCAAAGGAAGCAGACTTTTCTTGGACATCTTGTCTTTCCTTTAATCATGGTACAGAGCTGAAAGCTGAAGATTCAACTAGAATTCTGTCAGTCAATTTAGCTCCACATACATGCCAGGTAGCTTTCCACTGATGGGCTGAATGCTCAAACTATCCAGCAGAAATTACCACTTGGCAGCCAACTCCTGCCTTCACATGTTGCCACATGGTGGGTGCTTCCCAGCTCCCCCCCAGCCTCTTTGCAATCCAAAACATGCTGCTGAGAGTACACAGCCTGGCAGTGATATTCAGCCTAAGTGAGACAGTTTGGCAGCTAGAGACACTAAATGCTAATTCAATGCCTTTTTTCTCTCTTCTTCATGAATAGCTCCAAGATGCTGCACCTTCTGTCCTTGCCAATTGTTGTATCACTGGAGCAAAAAGGTGGCAGCCTCTCTCTGAACTGGTATAATTGCTGCATACTCAGCTCTATCATTTGGTATGCTTCACACACTGTTCTGTGATCTGGCAACAATCCTGAGTGCAAGCTAATTTACACCTTCAGTATAATGGTTTTTGTATCTCCTGTAATGCTGGAATATATTACATGCAGCTGAAATAGAAGTCCAGCAAGTCACTGTCTGCCATCACCTTGTAAAAAGAACAAAAAACCGCGAAGAGAAAGAGATCATTCGCATTTTTACATAGCTGGTTTTTTTTCCAGTCCTTCCTGAGCCCATGACAGTGTCCTCTGCTTTTAACTACTTCTCTCTTGTATAACCCTGGAAACAACCCAGAAAAAGGTACATATACCAGAGACACAAGAGATGCAGCATTTCAGTTACAGAAAAATGTTTGAGTATTAAAATGCCTTCCCTGTTTAGAAAGATTTTGCACTTGCCCTACTAAAAGAAAAGTCCATCTTAAGTCTGTCACTCCAAAAACACAAAGTGCATAGAGTGAGATTTAGGAGCCTAGAGTTGAAATCTTCAAATCAACCCTTACAGCTCAAACGCATGTTTCCAAGTCACAGGGACAGCGGGGGGGGCGGTGGGGAAGGTCAATTCTCCCTTTTCCTCCACTTCAAAAATGTTGCAACACATTTCTCTAACCAAAGTCCTATGACTCAAGCCACACAGCTGTCTCACTCTGCTTCCTGAACACACCTTAAGATTTACGTAACTCTGTGTGTGCCAACTGCACACAGAAATGCACTACTTATAAGGGCACCAAGACTGTCATTTCACTATTAAGTCACTCTGCTGTATGCACAGTTTACCACAAGTACACTTATGCCAGCACATGAAGGGGTCAGTACAGCAGATGGAAGAGCAACCAGGACAGCAGGACCACCTCACTCAGACACAGTGCTAGCCTCTGCCAGGTCAATGTGACCATGAATCTGAGGTGTTTGTGTGCAAGGACAAACTTCATCTAATATAATTTGACTTCCTTTAGGGATTTATTAAAACGTTCTCAATATGCCCAACCATGGGTTCCGGGGAGAGTTTAGAGGTGAAAATGCACCTGCAGCCAGAAAACGTGACTGCAACCAACCTGTGAGAGACTTCAAGTGCCCCTGGATCTTGTACTCAGGTATACAAGATACATGACATGAAGTGGAAGTAAGCCACACAAGGCCAGAGAAGTAGATGGGCTATTTGAGGGTGAGCAGCAGAGTGAGAGTAAGCAGCAGTGATACTGGGAGGGTTAGTGGTCACTAGAGACAGCCCAAGCTGAGCACCTGGGCTATGTCCTGGGCCCACTTGCCTTTCCTTCCCTCACCCCACCTTGCCCAGGAATGCTCAGCACTAGTTCATTACTGATTCAAAGGATAGGGATGACTTTACAGTTGCTTAGGCAGATTTGCCCTTTGCAGCACAAACACAGCACTAAGGCCTCCGAGGGATCATAACCAGCTTCAGGATATGGGGGAGTGTCTTTGCACCACTAAGCAGTGGAACACTAAAAAGGAAAAGAAACACTACCTCTAGTGTCTCTATGACTCCAAATCCCCACCCACACAGCAGACTTGCTGGACTCAGTAATTCAAGTTACTGGGTTTTAAGAGCAACAGGCATACTTCTTCCTGCAAAGGGAACATCCTGCCTACTCGATTTCCAGGGTCCCACCTTGCTTTACTTGTTCTGAACGGCACAGGCAAGGCACGCTGACTTCAGTTTTTACATACTGAGTTCTACTGAGGCCGTCTATACCATGACAAACTTTTAAAAATGGACACATATAAAACCATTCCCAAACAGTAAACATATCAGTACTTTACCATATTCAGCTCCATCTGCCTCCTCTGTTCCTGAAAAAAACTGGCAGTCTCTGCAACAGAGCAGCCAGTTTCCACAAGATATTTGACCCCACTGAGCTAGCTATTAATTTCTGCAAACTCACACTCATCAAACCTAGTGTAGCCAAGGATAAGCATATACAGTTGCACAGCAACACTGCAGAAAGATGAGCCGAATTCACAGGGCTGTGGGTCCCTAACTTTGTTAAATAACGTTAATTTTTTAATGCCATATTGTCAGGCACTGATGTACTGCTTAAGTGATAGTGCTTAAATAACAACAACATGAAACAAATAGTTTCATTCTTCAGAATGAGCACAGCAAGAAACCGTATGTAAATTAAGTTCTCCAACTGACAGTGGTAAATCACTAATCCAGCTTGTTGAACCCAAAAGGAGAGCTGCAGCTAATTAAAATATATCTCCAATTACTGGATTCTATTAGAGGTCTACATCTCCCAGGAACCTCAGTGATAGCTGGCTCTGGACAGCTCATCTGTCATATCCCAGGAAGATTTTCAGTAATTTCCTGGTAAATACACTCTGCCTATTGACTGTGCAGGGAGATATAACATTTTAACAGGAAGCCTCGCTATGCTGTCATGCTCTTTTTTTAATACTAGAAAAGCATATAATTGCCAAATAGAAAAATATTTGGTAGTGAGTATCTCAAAGAAAGCAAGCTTTTTCTATTTTTTCTTTTTCTTTTTAAATAGTAATATTTTTGATACTATTCTCCAATTACAATGTGACTCCCTACCTTTCCTATTGTTATTAATGCTTACAGTAGTCCTAAGATTCCTTCTAATTAGAGTTCATTACACCTTTTGTCAGTTTTGTTTGCTAAGTAGGTTGGTAGCTAGACTAAGTGTCAGATAGTGACCAAGAAAGATAATCTAATAGTCCTTTTTGGGTTTTATGCTTTAAAAATTAAAAATAAAAATATTAAAAGTCACTGGACTGAACTGGCTGAAATTTCATTACACAACTCTTCCAGCTGACAAGATTTCAGTATTTGTCTCCAGTTACATCTTTGTTTACAGCACAGACATCCTGGGATTCTCCTCTGTAACCCCATGTGAGTCCAAATGCTGGTATGTGGAACAAGACAGAGCCTGCCAGTGGTTAAGCCTGAAAGGCAAGATTGAGCTTGAATGAGTCTGCCTTGGAGTCAGCCCCAACATGCTCCAAGACCCTGTGAGTGCAGCATACACAGCTCCTGTTTCCATGACTCTGTGCTTCACCCACTACTCCTGGATAGGCTCTCTAAGCAACACAAGGGCAATAAGAGGGACAGATAGCACATCCAAACTAGATACAGATGAGGAGGAAGATGAAGAGAGGCTGCAACACCAACGAGATGTCTGTACTTTAGTCAGAGCTGGCAAGTAGTTCAAAAACAGTGCTCTGGGAACAATTAACTTACCAGAACTATGGTTCAGATTGTCAGAGGTGGTGAAGTAGAATAAAAGAAAAGCTAGGAAAAATATCAAGTATTTCCATACAAGCAGGAAAGGGCAACATGTTAGCAAATATATAAAAGGGTAGCTTTGGATAATCAGGCAATACAGTTATTTCCAAGTTCTTTTCTTTCATAGCCTCAGGAAAGGGGCTAGAGTTCCCACATTGACACTACTCCAAGAATCAGAACAACCACAAAGACACTGGGGAAGCCATGGTGTTTACAGTCTCTATATTTTACTCCCAAATCTACAGCCATGCTCCTGAATGGTCAATGATACCCTGAAATGGCCAAGACTCTGGCCCATAAAAATCAATAGGGAAAGCTGTCATGCATTGCAATCCAAGAAACCACAAAAGACACTACTATGTAACTCACCCAAATATCAAGGGAAAATATTTCCTAAAAATTAAACAGGAACGTTTCAAAAGAAATACATACATGCAGTGTTTCCTGCCCTGCCCCAGAGGACATACTTCTCCCTGAGATTTGTGTAATTTCAAGTTAGCCAAGTCTCTAATTAATCTGCTGTGCACAATTTATCAACACCGGTGTTTTTTGAGGCTTAATTATTGGGAGTTAACAGCAAGGGTGTCCAAGTTTGATTGCACTTATAACATACTTCAGCATTGCTGGCCCCAAGTTTTCGTAGTCTCATGTTGCTGCTCCTCACTGTCTTCCAAGAGCTTTGCTCTCCAACAGTCCTGGCTTGACAAACAGCCCCTTCCTCTCCACCTAATGTGTCACAGTGGAGCTTAGATTATCAATCCTTTATCTTGTTCTGAGATGCAACTTCCCTCCTGAAAAAAGAGCTCCGCTTAAACAAAAACAATTACACCTTACTCATATTATAAAGGCTGGTTGAGATTAATATACATTTTACAATGTAGATTGTTGAATTCTTGCAACATAAGCCACTTCTCAGAGTCTTCTGTGCTGCATCCATATGTGGGATGATCAGTACAACAGCCTCATTGTAATCACACAACTTTGGCCTTGTGCTGGAAAAAAATGAAGAGAGCTTCCAGAATTGCAGAAAGATCAAAGGTTGAAGCCAGGCATTAATGACCTAATAGGCAGAGGTCTAGAAGTCAGTAAACTCCCTAACCCTTGAGCACAGCTCTTAGTTCACTTGCTGTTGTTTTCAGATTACTGCAGCTTCTTTGTTTCTTTTCAGTTCTCATTCCACATTTTTGTAGCAGATTAGAGATTCCCTTATTGTCTTAAAGTGTAAAAATTAGGATCCTAGAATTTTATTTCTTCTCACTTTTTGCTCTTTGTAGTCATGCAGTGACTTCATCTGAGGCTTCCAAAATAAAATCTGGAACTGATGTTACAGACAACAGCTGTGGTTGACAGACACAACTACCAGCACCTCAGTCAGCCTTGAAAGCAAGCTTATTGATTGCTGAATACTGCTTATCAGTGCCAACAGTTACTGACTGACTGGCAGTAACAAAATAAATAAAAAACAAATCAACAAAGTCTTAGCGTCCAAACAAAGAAACAAATGCCCTCAAAAGTCTCCTGCGCAGTTAAACTGAAGTGTTCATAGAACACATAAATATACAAATAGTAAATATAGTAAATATACATGCTACCACTATCTAAGTTGTAAAGGAAATAGGAAGCTATTGTTTTCTGCTGCAGAGCTTTCTCTGTAATACTAATATGTTTGCATTCCTTGCCTAAGATAAAAGGTGTTAATGCTCACTGATAATAACAGCTCTGGGGTTCTTACCTGAAAATAAAGTTGTCATGGTCTCTAGTTGTTCTCAGGGTAGCACTAGAGTGTTTGAATGATCTGTAAGTTTCCTTAATGCTCCAAACTATTTTGTAAAACAGACTCCAGGTTTTCCAGACAAAATAAAGTGGTTTGGAGAAATTACTGCTTTTAAGTTTTTATAGCTGAAGTCATTAATTATTTTCTTGCTGGCTTTAAGTCAAGACACTGTTTTTCCTACGCAGACACATATCATAATCTCTTTGCAATAACTCATAACCCATTGCAATAACTAAGGTGTATAACTGCTGTACCCCCATATAATAGAGAAGACACTTAATTTTCAATAACAGACCTCTTTTGAATAAAAATACTTGTTAAAATTGTCACCCTCCAATCTTGATCAAGCACATTTCAGAGGTATAAATCCAAGTAATCTGGAAACTGCTTGAACATACCAAGTAAGAAGGATAAAACTACTTTATTATCTCTCAGACAGCTAATTAAAAACAAGTTTAGAAAAATTCTACTCATTGTGGCTGGTGCTCAGTCAAAACTGGCAGTAGCTAAATTGAGCAAGTATTAGTGAAAGTACTAGGGCTCAACAACTAAAACAATATTACACCAAGGAACACAAGGAAGAAATTAAACACACAACTCACACACACCATCTCTATGATGACTCAGTCAGTGCTTAGCACGTCATTTATGATAAGCAGTGTATAATCTTGATGCATTATGGCGTAGCCTGTTATTTCTCTAAGTCTTCTCCTCTCACAAGCTTTACACAACCATGAAGCAGTATTGTGGAAAGCATGCTGGCAGCAATACAAAGATCTCACTGATGTGACAGGCAAAGCCTTTGTTATAAGGGTGGTCAGACTGCCAAGTAATGCTGTTTGTTAATGCTATGCATTACTAAACACTGTTCCTCTGTGTGTGATCTTTAATGCTAATACATTGTTTGATGGAGCAATATGTAATAAAATATTTTAATTAAGTAATCCATAAATTTATAGGTATGCTCTATCCTAAGAAAGATATGAAATGTGTAAATCCTACTGAAACATAATTCCTAGTTTATGATATTCAATGGTAGCGATATGAAACAAGTAGAACTGCTAGAAACTATCAAATCAAAACAATTTTCAAATCAGGTGGGGTCCAGATCTTTGCTTGGCAACACATTGGTAGACATCATACTAGAGATCTGTGACAGTGCATTGCTCTTGCTTTAATTTCACTGTACCTCAGAAGAGGTCACAGCATTATGAAGCTACTGGAGATCAGCCACAAAACATAGAAGGGTTTGGATTGGAAAGAATCTCAAAGACCATCTAGTTCCAACCCCTCTGCCACAGGCAAGGACACATTCCACCAGACCAGTTTTCTTCACCTCTTTTCACCCATCCCTTAATGTTCCCACAGTGCACAAGTCGCACTGGCTTTGCCACACTTGTCTCCACAGGCCCAGTGCCCTGCCAGGGTGGACACTGGAGCAGTGGGCCCCATTGAGTAGCAGGAATCATAGTGTAGAGCTGTCCTCTGCAATTGTTTTGGATGGGAATCTCCTCCCTGGCTCCTGCCCCAATCTGTGCATTCAGCCAGGCCAGAGGCAGCATGACAAGGAGATGAGCCCTAGTAGCATGGGACACCAGCACCTGTGGCTGCACCCAGCTCATAAATTTCCTACCCTAACTCCAGAACTGGTTTAGCACCCAAAAAAAAGATTTTTGCCCAAAACTATGCTGCAAATGATAGAAACAACAACAAAACCTTCCCAAATCCTGTATTCAACATATTGTATAAAAGAAAAAGCTGTAGACCTTTATGCTTTGTTGAGGAGGATTTTCTAAAGTCTTGTTCTCACAGATGTGATACCAGAACTCTGGAAACATCCCAAGAAATTAAAAGTTTTTCAAGCTCAGGTGAAGTACCAATTCAGGAAACAAGACATGAGAGGGAGGTATTTAAGGCAACATTTATAAATCTACACTGCAGCCAACTGGGCACATTTAGAAAACACCAATCTATTAACCATCTTGTTACAACAGTAACAAATTTGTTCAAGAGATACTGACACACTCCAGTGAAAAACACTAGACACATTCGGTAACGGCATGGCTTTGAAATTTCAATTTCATGCAAAAGAAAGTTCAGGCATTGTTTTTCTCCTTCAGGCAAGAGCGGAAATCCCTGATGCAAGTAGGGAATTGCCCAAGGATACTTCTCTTCATGAACACAGTGTGTATATTAAGCTCAAACACGACCTTCAGAAAACCTCCTGAAGGAACTGCGTTAAGTCTACAAGATGGTTGCTATTCCCTCTGCAGGTTCTGTAGAAGACTGCCACAGATTTCCTGATATTACCCTTAAGTACAGCTTAAAGCTACTTGAAAAAATTGTTAAAAGTATTTTTCACATTTTTCATGAAGACTGCTGTGGTTTATACTGATTCCAATTTCAATTATCCATTTCCAATAATGCATACTAAAAGGGAGTAAGGATGCAAGAGGATAACCATTGTTATTGTCAAAGAGATTTTTCTGCCAGCTTTCATAAGTATATAGGTGTAATTTTCATCTTCAGATACCATCACCAGGGTAAAAGACTGTTTCCTGAATCTCCTGTTAAAATTGCCAATGCAAGCCCCACATTTGTGTATGTGGATGAACTGAGTATTGTTACATACCACTGTGCAAATAAGTAACACATATGACGCACATTTGTTCTTCAATGTGGTTTTAAATATAACTGCATCCTTGACAACTTTCGTGATAATGTGACCCACCCTTACAGTGCTAACAAAAGCAAAACAAAAAAAAAAAACAAAATAAAATAAAAAACACCAAAAAAACCCTACCACACCACCACCAAAAAAATGGTATAAGAAAGAACAAGCACAGCAATGAGATTTTAAGATTAATTAAAATTCAAGAGATTATGCATGACTGACTTCCTGGTTTAACAATAGGCATTAGACTTGTGTCCAAAACACCACATTGACTCCATCAGGTGAGCTGCTGTCAAAAGAAAAAAAAGAAGCATGAGAAGCAACAACAGCTAGCTGTCAGACATATCAGCTGAAGAAATAAAGGTCCAATTTATTTACCTACCTACAATACACTTAAACAACTGCTGGGCAGCATATGAAGTAAGCAAGGCAAAAAGGGCAGAAGCTGGCACAGCAGCCTTACTTACCTTTGCTGCCAGTTCACTAAATCATCAATGGTAATGTATTTTTTGCAGCTTGGTATTTCTTTGAAGAACTGCTAGTTACAACACAAAGTTATTATTAAATATCTGCAGAACTCTAAGAACCTTAACTAACTAACTAGATCATGTAAACCAGGGATCAACAAAAACACATTTTCCTTTAAAAGAGAAATCCTCTCACAAACTCTTTACTTATATCTATCCCGTTCTCCCCAGAACAGTGAGGACACTTTTAGAATTCAAAAGTATTCAATGCCTTCTTCACACATAACAAAAAAGTTTAATAACAGTAAAGTAAGCTCTGGTTCAGCTTAACAGATGCTCTCTGGACTTTAAAACACATTGTTCCCCCACCTCATTTGAGAAATGACAGTACTCTCTCCTTGCCATTCCCTTCCAGCACTCTCTTCTCCCCTCCCCAGCTTCCCAAGCATTGATATAATAACAGAATTTAACATGTACAGGTATGTTAGGTAAGTACCAACTGGCAGCCACAACTAGTTTACAGAGGAATGCTTCCTTTCATACCTGTTTTACCATCCCAAAGTTTGCCAGGAGAGGTCTTGTTTCATCAATGGATGAATGAAAGGTGAAAGACAGCATTTCCTTGTCAGACCCCCTAGGGGGCTGGAGTTTGCCTGCCAACACAGCTGTGTTGTCACAAACCTAGTGGAAATGTGCCATCTCCTGGGAGAAATTTTTTTCTCCTGACAACGTGGCTATGAACATACCTCCCTATCTGTCTCTGCTCCTGGGTTTTTATCATGACTGGACCAGCTAACCTGAAGGCAAATCACCTGGACATGCAATGTTCCTGTCTTTCTTTCCCAAATTCAGGCTGGCTGAGGACATGGCACACATTTCCTCAGGTCAGAGACAGCAATATCCAAATCCCAATTACCACAGCAAGCTGAGAGCTGCTATACCCCAACCACAGCACCACTGCATTTCTCTGCCACAAAGACACACATAAAGCTGAAAGAGTCATGCCATCAAGGCCACACTGTACATAGAGGGCCTGAGTGTGATTTTCAGAGTTGTTGAAAATCTAAAGCAACTGGATATAGTTAATGTATCTAAAAGAATTCCTCAGGAAAGCAGCAGCTTACATGTAACAGCATGGACTCAGTAAAATATGAAGTCCAAGCCCTCATGCAGAGCTCCTTATGCTTTATACTTTGTAGAGAATTATAGAATGGTTTGGGTTGGAAGGGACCTTAAAGATGATCTAGTCTCAACACCCCTGCTGTGGACAGGGACACTAGACCAGGCTGTGCTAAGTCCTGTCCAACCTGGCCTTGAACACTTGCAGGAGTGGGCCACATATCCTTGTGCAGTATCAGTTACAGTCTGATCCATCACATACTGTACATTCAGAGTTTTGGGACACATACACTATTCAGAAGGCGGGGTGTAATTTTTACTGCTGTAGCTGTTCTCTGCACCAGCTTCCCACTTGGATGCACTTATTGTGCAGAACGCCTCACTTCTGCTTAAATTAAACCATATCTAAAGTAATCTAGCCTAAGAGCCCAAAAACATTACTTCTACTTTCACCCCTTAATTTGATGCCACCAATGTTGTTCAGACAAGTCCTTAGATAAGTATGCCACTTCACTTTCTTGGTCAAAACGCAAACCTCCTGTAGCAGGCTTTTAAAAGGGGACAGAAAACTCTCTTTCTGAATAAATTTTCACTCTAATTTCAGCAACCAAACTTCACTCACATGTAATGAATAACTGTTACTTCAGAAAAATCAAGTCTTGTCCACACCCAATCTTTGGAAGTTAAAAGAGAACTCAGACCTACAGCAAGCAAACCAAGCAAAGCAATTCCTTTTTTTCCATTCTCCCTCCATCAGACTAGATATTAATTGGTTGCCCTGACAAATAAGTATTGGAGATATAAAAACAAATGCTAAAACCTACAACATACAAGCCAGCATATTTAAGACGTGTATCAAGCTTTGTACTACAGGATAACGGGCCTATCAGGATGCATCAGCATGGAACAGTGGGGACACCCTGTGGCCACATAGATTCTTTACACGTTAATGTTCACATTAGTCTTAATGCATTTTTCAACGACTTTTGGAAATTACATGCAAAATCACATAAGGACTGAGTCACGAGAGGACCTGAAGGCAATAGAATTTACTTAGTTAACTTCCCACCTACCACTTTATCTCTGCAGTTGCTCTGCTCTCTCACTTTTCAAGATCTTTTCTTCTTAGATTTTTTCTTAGCTTCCAAACTGAAAAGAAAAAAAAAAATTAAGGAGCTTGAGCTCCTTAGGTGATAACACTAACCCCTGACAGACATGCATACAGTTAAAAAGCAACAGTCTAATTGAATTTATTTAGATTTACAGCAGTGTTCATAACAGGCATGTACTTCTCAGATCTAGGCATTCTGACAAGGAGAAATACTGTGAGAAGAAATACATGTGCAAATCACCTGCCAATATTGTAAGCGAAGCAACCACAAGAAAACACAAGGTCAGTAACTCCTGTGAACCTGAACACAGTTCCTTTCACCCCTTTCCTTCCAAGGAAGAGCAGTTTCAAAATAGATATGTGTGCAGATTATGAGATTGAGCACTCCTCACAGACAATTCACTGCCCAAAACTCCCTCTGTTTTCATATTTACGCAACAGATTTCAGCTACACAGCCTGAAGAAAAGGTCCCCCAGCCAGTTCATGAGACAGCCGTGGCTTCACCAGTCAAGGTCATAGCAACACACTCACTTCTGATCACATCTACTTCACCACTTAAAAAAAAAAAGCAAATTAATTTCAAAGCCAATTAATTTTTAAGGTTTGTATGTGCATACTTTCTCACTACTGGAAAGAAGATTTTCTTTTAAATTTACATGTTTGAGCAATTAATAATTTCTACTTAAGATGCCTACAAAGGCTGGGAATAGCCAGTGCCAAATCCCAGAGCATATATCCAAGTATTCCCATGAAGAGGCTCTGCAGTTTGCATGGTCCACAATTTGAATCAATTTAGTGCAACATTCCAGATGGGAATGTAGCAATCTAGGACTTGTCCCAAGTACTCTGCAGCTGTATAATCCATTTACAAGATTTGTTCTTGTACATATCTTCTTTAAAGCAAAACACACATCTCATCCTTCCAAGCAGGACATTCATGTTTTCCATCAGGAACAGACTTTATTATTTGCCAGTCATAGGAGGTGTCAGTTCAAACAAGAACCTGCTCCACACCTCAGACAGTTCACTGGCACTACAAATCAAAATTCATCCAATACACTGAGGTGATGTAGCATTTCTGAACTCCAAACACCATTGTCCACTAAATTGAACCCTTAAAATAATCACATTTAAGCTAACACCAAAGCAGTCTAGGTTATTCTCAGTGTTGAAGTTTGCTTAAACTGTGCTTAGACTGCTCAGGTAAAGGTTGTACAGACGTTACAGTCAAGGAAAAATAAAATGTTCTCTACTGTTCTCTACCTGTGCAAAACAAGAGCTCAAAATGATACAATTGATCAACTCAGCTTAAATCCGCTCCCACAAAATACGCCTCTCAGCTATTCTCACACTTGCCATCTACAGCAATATTAGAAATTATCTAATGATTCATCTTGAAAGCATTTTTCATGCATGCTCTTACTAAAGACTTTTGTTTCATCTAAGTATTCACACACAAAACACTTTTGTCAAAGATTTTCCTATTGGCTGAACTTGAGTGTGCTCAAATCCACTATAAAGTGGGCTTATAAGCACTTGCCCTGGAGTATACATGTACCACTTGCCCAGCCTCTGGCCAGTTAACATTCCCACAAAACATTACTGAAACTATTTGTTACCAGCTATGCTACCAATCTCATTCAAATAAGGAAAAAAAAAAAAAAACCAAAAACAAAAAAAAAAAAAAAAAAAAAACTTGACAAAACCACCATGAAAAAGCACATAGTTTTTGGGTTATGTCAGTAGTATTACTTATGATACATCTGGTAAAGGAAAAAAAAACCTGGAAGCCCCAGAGATGAGTGGAACACGTCCAAGGGCCCTACTGCAGAACAAGGTAGAATTTCAGTCTTAAAGGAGGCAAGAGGGACTGTTTGGGCATGCTCTGCTTTATTCCCAAAACCCACAAGGACTGCTGCTCAACTGCCTTCACATTCTGCACACAGACCTTCCTTCCCACACCAAGCATCTGCAGCAATTATTAGAACCAAGAATGTGCTGATATTAGACATTCACCCCAATGCATCAGGCTGTGCACTTCCTCAACATTGTACAAGGAAACAAGTAAGAAACACCTGTGCTAAATAACACTAGACTAATCCACTATTAAAAGTCACAGTTTGTGCTCCAGTCTGCTAAGGTTTCTGCTGAAGAAAGGTGCTGAGCTGCCAGTGAATCATCACTGAGAAAGATAATCTGAGACCAAGACAGCTTAATAAACAACTCTGAAAGGATTTTACAGAACCCATGTCTCATGTCACGCTTGTATAAGCTGTTTACAACAAGGGGCTAAGAAAGGAATCCTCAGGGAGCCACACAAGGGGGCATATTCTTCTCAGAAGAGTTATGTGATTTTTGGAATGAAGTAATCTGATGTACAGATGAATGAGACAATAAACAGGTTTTAGAGAGGAAAATGATAATGCTGGATTCTGCAACTAAGCACAGCAGGTAGCAAGCTTACAGAAGGGTGTTGAAAAGATTCATACAATTTCCCAAAAGCTGACACACTTAATCCCTCAGAAAAGGAAGACTGAACTGTTACCATCACTCTCAAGTGTAATACCAGATTTCACAGGTACAGTGCAAGCATAAACCCTCCTCATGGCCTCATCTGGCACATGATCTATATTATTCTTCAATTATTAAGGCAAACACTCAGGACTACACCATACCACTATAAACCCACTGAAAAGCTTTTCCCTCAGCCATGGAAAGAAATCCATACTTGTTAACATGCCACTGCAGTAGAGACTACTGTCCAACTACTTTTGTGCAATATTATCAGAAATAATAGGCCCATCTCTTAGGATTTGCCACGTTCTTGCTGAAGTAAGTGAAATGGTTTGGCCAAGTTTGGATCCTAATGGGTAAAATAGTATTTTAAAATATAGCAGATTAAAAATTAACCTCATTCTTAAATGCTAAGTGCAGTTCTCTTCAAGTGAAACGACATAAAACACTGCATAACAACTTGTTCCATTGATCCTTAGGTTAAATCTATACCACATATATAGAATCAGGATACCAGCCCTAAAGTGTTTTCACATTTTTCTCAGATGAAGTCTATTTCAGGAAGAGAATCATAGGAATAATAGTTAATTAAAAAATTAAACAAAATATACCAGCCTGGATACCATAGCCATTTCTATGAATCATATACAACTGCCTTTTTAAAAAATAACAAAAAACTAATACAAGCTGATCAGTTGGAGATGATGATTTTGAAGACTGATGGTCTGATGGTCCTCTCTTGTGTTTATACACACTGTGTTTACCATACTTCATAAACTAAGTATGTCCACAGTCAGCATGAGGATGCTTCTAAAACAAACCAGTCAACAACAAAGCCAGCTCAATTGTTTTGTTGCCTCTGGCAATAAATGCTGTATATTCATATAAACCTCATGACCAAAACTTTTCACCACTGAACTGCTCTGCAGCAAGAAGGCAACCATCCTTCTCCCGTGTAAAACTGAATGACCAATGTGCATAAGATGTTTATTTTGATATTTTTGTATCAAACATTCCTTCTCACAGGATATAAACAATAACACATGATCGATTACATCAAAACCAAGCAGGATTGCCGAGTATTAACAGCAGGTACACAAAACATTCCTACTCTCCTCCGATTTTTCCCTCACTCCCCAGTCTCTCTGTGTCTCTTCTAATTACCCAGCCATGTAACATTCACAATTCCCAAAGTAAGGACAAAAAAGCAGAATTAAAATTATTAGCACAACACGAGAACATGAAAACACATAAACACTGGGCCAGCCTAATGCCATTCTTTTTTTTAACTCCTGATAATACCGACTGATTCAGAGAAGTGTGTTGTAAAACATCCATGGTAGTCAAGTTGTCTCTCACCTAAAACAAGCCTTTCTCCTTCCTTCCTGCTGCCTGATGTCATCTCTCCCTTAATCATGTCTTTATTTAGAGTTGGTGTTTAAGATGGTGTTTAAAACAACCACCTCACAAGAAAAGTTCAAGTAAATTAGAAATAACAAAATCAGATCTACAAGATCAGCCATGTGAATAAATGCAAAGTAAATAAATGCAAAATAAATGCCAGTGGTCATTCCAGCAAGTCTGAGGGGGCACATAGGCAAAACAAACTGCAGAAACAAAGCTGTAAGACTTTGGAGCAGCTATCATTTGACAATTCATTTAAATTTGTGAGCCCTGCATCAACTTATGAGGAACAACTTGCACAAGAAAGACTACTCATATAAGCTGAGGCAAACAAAACAAAATCATGCCCTTTACTTTTTGTACAGATCACCATGTACATGCTATATAGCACTATTTAATTTCATTTAAAAATAAAAATTGCCACATAGCAAGACAAATTCTCAAGTAAGTCCTTTGCTTTATTAAATCCTCAGTATGAGATGAAATGTCCTTTAACCTTTGTATTTTTAAACTATCTCACACACTTCAAAACGTGACTAATGAAGGGTGGCTGATTGTCCCGCTGCTTGCTGACAGCCACCAAACTGGGGCTGTCAGAAACAGTCCTACGAAGATGTCTGGGGACTACGGAACGATCACTCTGCCGATTGCAGAAACCGGTTTTCTTTTGCACTAAGCACCAGCTATATTTGGGAGAGTCAGCGGCACGAGAGCCACTGCTGCGGGCACCGAGCTCTCTCCGTGACCGCCGCTGCTCCGGCCCCTCCGGGCCCCGCTGGCCAGCAGGGCCGGCCGCCAGGTTCCGGCGTTATCGCGCCGGGTTCTGGGCCCGCTGGTTCCCGCGGAGGCCGCGCCCGGGGCTCACGGCCGCCTCAGCCGAGCGCCCCATCTCCCGCAGCCCCACTCACGGGCCCACCTGCCGCTGGCAGACGACCAGGGCCAGCCCCGCGCACCTGCGCTCGCCGCAGCGCCGCCACCCCGCAGGCACAGACTCCAGGATCAGGCTCCAGCCACACTCCTCCTCAAAGCGGCCGAGGCCGGGGAGAGGCCGGCCCGGGGCGGGAGTGGGATGCCCGGCACCGGCACCGTGAGGGAGCGGCCCCCGCCGGGCGGAGCGGGGCGGCACGAGCGCGACGAGAGGGCCTGAGGGGGCACGCGCGGGGATAGCCAGGAACGCCACGTGCCCCCAGCCCTTGCAAACAACACGGCGGCGGCCGGCCACTTTTATTTTTTTTTTTTTTAACCTTTTTACCAGCTTTTTGTGGTAACATTTGCAGCCACCCTCGCACCGGTGCCGCCTCCCTCCCTGCCCGCGCTGAACACACGTGAGACTCCTGCAAGGACGCGACCGCACCGCGCGTGGCAGCCCCCGGCAGCGCGGGGCCCTTCTCCATGCGAAAGGAACGCGCTCCCTGGCAGGCGGCCCGGCTCCGCGGCGGGACAGTCGAGCGGGGGAAAGGACATACAAGAATAAAAATCAGTTCCGCAGCGCTCCTCAGCGCACCTGAGACGCCGTTCCGGCTGCTGCCCCGCGGCGCTGCCCCCGGCAGAGGGCGGCCAAGGGCAGCGCCGCCGTGCCCGACTGACAACCGACCCCCACGGCCTTGGTGCAACCGCCGGTGGCCAGGGCAGGGAGACAGGCGGCTGCCCGCGGCTGCCTGGCACCTCCGGCCCCGCCGTTGTGCCGTTAGGGGCCGCCGGGTGGAAGGATGTCCCGTGGGCGCCGTCAGCAACTGCTGTACAAAACACGCGTGCTAGGCGGAATGTCGCCCTTCCGCATGTAATGTTACGGAGATTTCACTGGAAAGCTCCGCCACTCTGGCACAAAAAGCGGGTGATCTCCCGCAATGTGCACGCTCTCCCGGGGCCACAATAACTGAGAGGGACCACAAACGCGGCCGCCCAGCTCCACCCGCAGTCAGGCGCGCCCGCGTGGGGATGCCGCTTACGGGGGGACCGATGCGCGGATCTTTCCCTGGGGTTGCCGGCCAGACGGGGGCACACACCAGAGACACAGCACGGCAGAAGCGGCCGGGCTGAGCCGCGGCCCCGAGCCCTCGCCGGTGCGGATCGGACCGCCCCGTCCAACCAAAGGTGCGGCAGCCTGAGCCGTACGATGGGGAAGGTCCCGGTCCCCGGTGACCCCGCGGCCGCTCGTGCCCATGCCGGGCGCCGCTCCCGTCCCGCACTCCGCGAGCCCGCGGGGAGCCGGCGCGGGCGGGCTCCGCATTGGCTGTTGCTAGGTGACGTACGCCGCGCCACGTGACCGGTGTTAAATGCCGTCCCGGCGGCGCGCGGCGCGCAGAGTCCGTCCCGCTGGCGGCAGCGGGAGCGCGGCTGCACCGCCCCGGCGGAGCGCGGCGAGCATGGTGGCGCGGCTCTGACCGCCTGTCCCCGGAGGGGACGGCCGCGGGGCGGCGACCCGTGCCCCGGCGGGCGGGGGCGCGGGATGACGGGGGTGCTGGAGAGTCTGATGCCGGACATGCACACCAGCCAGATCTCCGCCGGCAGCTACCACCAGCACGGCGGCCTGCACAAGCCGCAGGAGTCCCCCACGCTGCCCGTCTCCACGGCCACCGACAGCAGCTACTACACCAACCAGCAGCACGGGGCAGCGGGCGGGCCGCCCTACGGCCCCGTGAGCTCCTACCCCTACGCGGGTGGCGGCACCGCCCCCTACTCTGCCAAGGCCGCCTACGACGTGGGTTACGGGGGCGCCTACGGCTCCTACGGCCCCTACGGCAGCAGGGCCTCCCCAGCCAACAATGACTCTGGTACGTCCGAGCCCCGCGTGGGGGACGGCTCGGTGAGCCTGGCGAGGAGGCGATCGGGGCTTTGGACAGGGGGTGGGCCGGCAGAGCGCTCGTTCCCGGTGGGTCGCCCCGATGGGGCGGGCGGTGATGCCGAGCTGCGAGCAGGGCCCGAGGTGGCGGGGGCGCCTCGCCTCACTGGGGTTGCCGTTTCTGCCGCAGCAGAGAAGGAAGACTGCGAGCCGGAGATCAGGATCGTGAACGGGAAACCGAAGAAAGTGCGGAAGCCCCGGACCATCTACTCCAGCTTCCAGCTGGCGGCTCTGCAGCGGCGCTTCCAGAAAACCCAGTACCTCGCCTTGCCCGAGAGAGCGGAGCTGGCGGCCTCCCTCGGCCTCACCCAGACGCAGGTAAGGCTTTTCCGCCGCGGGGCCCCAGGCACGTCCCGCCCCGCCGGGGCCTGTCGCCCTCCGCGGAGTCGGGTGCGAGCGTGGGAGGAAGGCCGGCCCATGGCGCCTCGACGGCCCGGGGTGGGAGTGCAGGCGAAGCGGCATCGGCGCTGAGGCAGCGCCCGGAGCGCTCGGGGCTGCGAAAGCTGCGCGTCCCTGCCCCGTCGCGGGCGGTCTGGACGCCGGGAAGGCGCCGCAGAGGCAGTGGCCGCCTGACGCCCATTTCCCCGCAGGTAAAGATCTGGTTTCAGAACCGCCGCTCCAAGTTCAAGAAGATGTGGAAAAGCGGAGAGATCCCAGCGGAGCCGCCTCCCCGCCGCAGTTCTTCGCCACCGTCTCCCTCCTCGCCCCCAGCCTGGGACTTCGCTCCGCACCCACGTACCGCGGGCGGCGCCGGCACCGCAAGCCCCAGCCCCGCCGCCGCCTTCCTCGGTAGTTACTCGTGGTACCCGCCGGCCACCGGCGGCCCGACGCACCTGCCGGCGGCCGCTCCCCTCCCGCAGCCGGCGCAGCCTCCGCATCACCACGGCAGCGGCAATATCTTCTAGGCGCTGTAGTAGAGACTTGAGCCCGCGGGCCGCAGCCGTCAGCCGCGGGGCACCGACGTGCAGCACTGGTGTTTTGGTGAAGCCTGGCTCCGGCCCCGGCCATCCCGGAGGAGAGGAACTGCTCCGCACCCCGTCCGGCCCCGTTGCCGGCGGCGGTGGGGCCCGTGTGCATTCGGCCCCGTGGGGTCCTCCCTCCCTCCCGCCGTGAAAACAACCACGCTGCGAAACAAGTACTCACCTCCCTCCCTCCTCTCAGTCCATCTTCCTCTTCTTCCCCGGCATTTGCATCAAACTATCGGTGCAGAACTCTGGTTAACTTTTTATTTTTTTAAAGTTGACAGGTGCCTTTGCGGATAACCTCACTTTGATGTTGGGGATTAAAAAATAAAGCGATTAAAAAAAAAGGATAAATAATTTTTATATGTAGATATAAAACAGGAGCCTCCCGTGTTTAAGGTATCCGTTTTAGCCGTGAACTAAACCGTCCGACGGGGGCAGGGGCCGGTCGCAGGCGGCGGTGCCGGTACGGCTCCCGCCCGTGCGCTGCCTCTGGGCTCGTTTCGTGCCCCGACGGGGTTTCCCCGCGTCGGGCGACAGCCGCAGCGAGCCCTCCTCTCCACTCCCCCTCCGCTCTTCCCCCGCCGGCAACCTAGCCACTGACATGCCCCTGATCTGTTGGATGTCTAGCATCGTGAAAAAAAAAACAAACCTGTATTTTTGGTTATTTATTATGGAAAACTTATACACTCCTTAATGTTTCTTTTACAATAAGCAGAGAGTATTTAAATAAATTATTGTTTCCATGGTGCCCACGCTGAGTTTTTGGGGGATGGGGAAATTTGAGCGTGGCGATTCGGACCCGGGCGTTCGCTGAGAGGGAGAGCCGCATCCCCTCCACGCCCTCTCCATTGTAACAGTTTGCCGCAAGCCTGCAACTTCCCTCCTCCTTCCCCTCTTTCCCGTCTACAATAAAATCTCGTCCCTGACAGTCTTCTTGGCGGGGCCATGAATCACTCAGCGCTGCCTGCAGCAGCCCAGAGCCGCCCCCCTTCCCCCTCTCCCGCCTGCTGGCGCCAGCGACATTTCACCCGGGACAGACGACTGCTGTCTCACAGCTTCCTATGGCCGTCCGGAGGGGTCTGGGGCAGGGCCGTGCCCGGGATTCGTAGTAGTCCTGGAGCTGCTCCTCGGGCGCAGCCCTGACCCAGAGGCATTCCGCCTCGCCCCTCCGGCAATGGCAACCAGGACGGTAACCTGCATGGGATCTTTGCTTGGGCCAGAGCTGATGGCTGCCCCAAGCCCCTCTGGGGTGCTTCGAGGGCTGGAGGCACCGACTGGACTGTCTCTGAGATGAGCCCCTGGAGTACTGGACCCCTCAAGATGTTCCCCTTTGGGATGCAGCCCTTCAGCTTCATCCCGCCTAGCTGAAATCCTCTGGGATGCACCTCATAAGGGCAGCATCCCTCCAGGCTGAACCCCTTTCCGGGCAGCACCCCCTCCAAGTTGCAGCGTCATGGGATGTATCCCTCGAGGGCTGGACCCCTCTAGGATGTAACCCTCTGGAACGCTCCCTTGCACCCCTCTGAGCTGAACCCCCAGTTTCATGGCCTTTGCTGTACCCTTCGGGACCGCCCCAGTCGGGATGCCACCTCCCGGCTGTGCCACTCCAAGCTGTCACCCTGAGGGGTATACCCCTGCGGGCTGCATCCCTGGAGGCACTGTTGCTGGAAGACGCAAAGGGCGTGAAAGAAGGGATCTCTGGCCTTCATCACTACGAGGACCCCGCCATTCTTGGAGAGGGCACGGGGAGAGAGAGCCGTGTTGAAGATCCCGTTGCAGACAAGAAGGCTCCGGCCAGCTTGCCCGGGGTCGGGAATGGCCAGCCTGGCCGAGACTTTTCCGAGAGGCCTTGGCATGTGGAGCCCGGGCGGGGCCGGGAAAGGCGGAGGGGGGCGGCCTCACAAGGAGACACATCGGGAGGAGGGGGGAAAGAAGGGGGAAAAGAAGGAGGGGGGAAGAAGGGGGGAAAGCGAGAGGGCAGATTGCTTCTGAGAGCTTGGGGAAAGCTTAGAGGCAAGGGGAGGCGGGGGTCGAAGGAGGAGTGAAGAAAAGCGAAGAATGACGGGGGCATGTTGGAAGACGAGAGTCGAGCGCAAAGAAAGCGAGAGGAGGGAGTGGGAGAGACAAAGGGGAAAGAGGCAGCTGCCCTCCAGTGCCGGCGCTGACCCGGCGGCGAGGACGGGGACGACAGCCCAGAGCCGTCCCAAGAAACAGCAGGGCCGACTCATGCCATATCTCTCCCCTCCTTCACCCTCCTGCTGGCCGCGGGCCACTGGTGGCAGTGGCTTCAGTCACCCGCTCGGACCGGGGAGAAGAAACTTCCCCGCTGGCGGACAGCGAAGCGCTGGGGCGGCGACCACGGAGCGGGGCGGCACGGGTGGCGAGCAGCACCGAGGAGCCCCACGCCCCCGTGGTCCAGCAGGAGCTGTGTTCCCGGCAGCGCGGTGTTTCCGCGGGCTACGACGTGGGGGCGGAATGGGGGGGAAAGTGGGATACACCCCTTTGGCAGGTGACAAGTTTTGCTAAATCTGTCGTCCGGGTTGCACGAGAAAGCCGTGGCCTCGGGCCACTATCGGGACGGAGACGATTCCCGCTCCCTCTCTGTCCCTCCGCCCCACCGCTTTCACAGGCGCTTCTCGCAGTTAAATAAAGTTCCCCCCAGACATCTGCGCCCCGGTCTCTCCTGGCCCAATGTCCTATGTAGCACTGCGGTGCGGGGTGTTGCTTGGTTCCGTGGAGTCTGGCAGGATGCCCACAGCTACGTGGGGTCCCTGGGACAGGGACCTGCCCAACGGGGGAACGCTATCAGCGGTCGGGAAGCAGAGCGCACCACACCCAGTACGGGAGCCTCCGCGCTTTCTTTCTGTTATTTAGTAATTTTTAATTTATTTATTACTATTTATTTGCTGTCTGCTAGTGGCAGTCCTCTCTGGGCTCTCCTGGTGTATGCGACGGGGTTTCTCGTCCTTCAGCATCCCCGTATCTCCCAGAGCCCTCCCAGGGTCCGTATTTCACCCGCTGTTCGCATGCCAGATGCGGCTCACACCGTGCGGGGGTCGGCGACGGCAGCGGATGCAGAGGCGCGGTACAGCAGCTCCCGCGCGCACCGCAGATGCATACGTATAGAGATATGCGTGTGTTTGCAACCTGTTTTCTTCTGCTCTTTTCCCGTCCGATGGGACGGGGCAGACACCGCTGAGAACCACGATCCCCCTCACAAGTTGCACGGGGATCGGCCTCCCGGAGCCGGCCGAAGTCGCGGGGAGCAAGATAACCGGGGGGCGAGAGATGCCCTGGCCTCCGCAGCACTCCGGGAAGGGCTGCGGAGCGGGGGAGGGAGCCTGGTGGGGGGCTGGGACGATCCCACCCCACGTCCCAGAGCCGAGGTTTCCCCTTCCGCCCCCCGTCGGGCCTGGTCCCGGCTCCGGGCCGGGGGAGCGGCTGAGCGGGGCCGGTCCCGGGGGGGCGACCGGGGTAAGTGGCGGTTCCGCGACCAGCCTGGTCCGAGAGGGCGGCACGGCAGCCGCCCGGCCGAGGGGGCACCCTCTGCCCCCCCGGAGCACGGGCGGGGCCGGCCGGGCTTGTACCGTGGGGAGGCAATTTACTCATTTGCCCGGTGAAAAGAGAAAGCACGAGAAATTCAATTAAAGCTGCTCTGGCAAAAGGAGTTATTTGAGGCATGAATGTCTCCCCTAAAGCTGCAGCAATCATGTGGCATTAGACACTTCCGGAATCCTATAGCCAACTTGAAAAATCCCAGACCCCTTTTTTCCCTAATTTTTGCTCTGATCTGTAATTTTATCCACATTTGCACTAGTTTGAGCATTCTGGCTCTCCCATCTGAAAGCCTGCAATTACTATATAATTCTTCGCAATTTCACATGTCCTAATATGGACTGTAATTTTTGCGCAAGACAATTTCCTGCTATTTCAAGCATCAACATTGTCAAAGTTGTATGTACATAATAAATGGGAATATCAATGCATAGTTTTTAGCATAACATCTTGACTCCTCGATAATTATATCCGTTCGGAGCCTACGCAGAATTAGCCTGAATTGCATGGTAACTGCTGCTGCTTTAAAATTTTTAAAAATTACTCATAATTTTCCCAAAGATTACCAAGATCTCGAGTGCACAATGTCATCAGCGTAATGAAGAGTAAACATTTATGCTAATAATCTGCAATTTTTTTCATCAGCTATAAAGACAGAGGCTATATAGCAGAAAATTTCAGTCATATTCTGCAAGAGCAGAGCTGCAAAAAGGCTGCTGCGCTTAGAGGCATGTGCATCTCTGGGGGATCTCAATCCACATTTGCACTCTCAGGATATTATTATTGTGCTCGGCTTCTTTTTTTTTTTTTTTTTTCGCTTTCTTTCTCCCTCCCCGATCCTCTCCCTCTCTCTCACACTCTCTCGTTCTTCTAACTTTCGTAGCAAAAAGCCGCGTTCGGTCCTTTGGTTTGTTGTAAAGCAAAGACTTGTGCCCAGAGCCTCAGCGACTGAGGCGGAAGGTAAGGGTGGCGACACAGGCTCCTTTCTCGCGGGGGTAGGTGAGTGTACGGGGCGCGGGCCGGGAGAGGGGGGAAATACCGACGGCGGCTCCACCGACCCAGTCTCCCCGCAAAACTGCCCACCGGCGGCACCGGGGCGAGGAAGGGAGTGGGGCGGCGGGCCGGGCGACGGGGTGCCGCGCACAGCCGAGCCGAGCCGAGCCGAGCCGCGCCGCGCCGGAGCATCCCGCGGGCCGAGCCGCGGAGCCCAGCGCGGGCAGAGCGGCGCGGGGGCACTCGCCGCCCGGGACTGCCGCGCTGCCGGGGGCTGCCGGCGCCGGCGTGCGCTCGTTTTCGGCGGTGCTTTCGTGGTGTGCGTTTGTCGGTTCCTTGCGAAGGGGAGCGTTAGTGCCCGGTCCCGAGCCGGGAGGCGCGGGGGGGAAAGGCGCCGGTGCAGAGGGGGACATGGCACTTTTTCACTGGCATGAGAGTGGCGGTGGCGGCAGGAGCGGGGTTAGGAGGGCGGCGGCGGGGAGAGCGGAGCGGGCGGCGGCGGGGATTTCTTATCCCCCTCTGTCAAACGAAGGGAGCAAATTCCGAATGCAAACGGGCTTGGGCTCTGATATTTGATTTTTTTCTAGTTTCAGGGGCCGCTCTGTGCTCTGCAATTAGATTGACACATGTACAGCATCCCCAGCTATTCAAGGGGGTTCGCAGGGACACTCCAAGGGGATTTTTTTCCCTTTTTCTTTTTGGGTGGAAGATATTAAAGAGGTATCTGTTGTTTGGCAATTTTGCTAAGTCTGTCTTCATTACTTCAACATTGTGCATTTGCTAATTTGGAAGCCCCTTCCTATTGACAGCTCTGCTCCATACACCTGCAAGCAATTTGCAGAGCTCCAATATAGGAGAATTGCAGAGATGGCAGCTCGCACCTATTTTATTTTTTTTTCTTCGCTTTTCTCAATGCACAGCAAATTTGGCTTTCAGTGCGTTATCTCTTTTGTTAATGCAAAAAGATTCCCTGGGCGAAAAAATTGCTCATAATTACCAGAGAGATGGGGAAACTGCATTAGAATAAATAAACCTGAAATTACTGTAATTATGTTGTGTTTGATGGGCTCGGCTTGTAATCAAGAAGAGAATACAGTGAAATGATGCTGACCCTCTTGGGTTTGCAGCTGTACGCGCACTTTGGGGTCTTTTTTTGCAGAAAAGAGTCATTTTGATCATCATTAAGCTGTGTGTAACCTATTTCAGAAGTGTTTGAAAATGAGGGGCACTTTTTTTTTTTTTCCCCCAACAAGGAAAAATATATCCCAAAATTACATTTTGCCATTTACGGGCACATCCATAAGGTTGTATTTGCCGTGTGACAATTGGTAAAGGTATAATATTCGAAATCAGGGCTTAATCATTGTAATGAGGTATTGTTTCAATATAAGCACCTTTGGATTATTCATAGTTTAATTAATATCCTCATTATGAAAATCTTCGAATCAGATATTTGATGAACTACTTGTCAGCAACAAGGCAGAATTAATTAGGCCTGTATTGAGATTAACATTTTCAAATGTACAATTATAATAGCCTCTAACTCAAGACCGCCTCGCTGAGAGAAAACTGATAATTTCTCTATTTGAACTGTTAGCAAGACGTTATTGAATTAGGAGAAGCTAATATATCTTTAAAACTCTCCGAGCTGCTTGACCACCACTCTTCGTGCCGGTCAAAGCGTTTGGTCACCGGCAGAGCCGCTGTGGGAGCTGTGTGGGTCCTAGGGTGCTACGGTGCCGCGGAGCCCTCCGGCTCGCTCGGGACTTCGGGCCGCTCGGGACCAGACTCGGGCCGCGGCACTGCGGGAAATGCGGAGCTGCGGAGCGCTTGCCATGTCGGATACAGCGCTCCCGCGGCCGCCGCGCCGCGTGTGCGCGCTAGGGCGGATGCTGCACTGCCGTGCCTCGGCTGCGCACCGGGGACTGGGCGCGTATCTCGGGGCATGTGAGTGAGCATGGCCCCCGCGGGGCTGCACAGCAGATCCCTCGCGGAGCCTGCGCGCAGAGATGCGCACGGCCAGCCGGCCGAGCCGAGCCCAGCCGCTGCCGGCTCCCTCCGCTCTGCAGCGCTTTACCCACCCCAGCAATAGCCACGGGTTGTGCCAGCGCTGCTCCAGCCCGGGGAGCGGGCACGGCTCAGTCCAGGGCCGGATGACCGCGGCGGTACCGGCACAGCTTCGCCTCCCGTGGGATGAGTGGGTAGACAGCCGGCTCGGCTGTTGGAACGGGGGCCGGGGCTCTCCTGGCTTGAGCACATCCCCTTCCCGTCCCAGCAGCCGTGCCCTGTTTGCCCCGGCTCCGAGCAGCCCCTCCGCCGATGGTCTCCCGATCCATCGCGACGGCTGCCGCCGCCTAACTGGGCCCGGCCGGGCGCACGGGGGACAGGCTGCCCTTTCCGGGGCGCGTCGCTCCTCCGTCTCGCCTCCCGGTTTACGGCCACCGCAGTCCCGCCGCGGAGCGCGGAGCCTGGCCCGGACCCCGCTGCCGGCCGCGCTACGGGACAAGGGAGCATGCGTGTCTCTTTTTCCAAACCATAATTTTACTGTCTCAAAGAAACTTTATAACTTATGTACAAAGATTTGTGTGGGTTTTTTTCCATTTCTTCCCCCAGATACAAAGCAATAAGTTAACATTCTCAATATAAAACTAAACTTTGACATATAGAACACTAAACACAGCCGAGCTCAGTTTATCACATTTTCCGAATTTCACAAGTAAAATGTCAAGATCTCAGTACACAAAGCATCATGTTTTACAGCCACACGAAACAGAACAGAAATAATAATAATAATAATAATTAAAAAAGGCTAAATTTGTGCAACATGTTTACAGAACAATAATAATAATAATAATTAATAATAAAATATGTACAGCGAGTAGCTCCTGCACGTCGATTTGTGCATTTCGACTTCGGGCCGGCTTTGCGCGGGGAGGCCGCGCCGGGACTGCGCGGGTGTGCTCGCCCGCCCTCCCGCTGGGTCCCCCCCGCCGCCCCCCGGGCTGTCGTTCCGTCCTCTGCGCCTTGCTTCACCTCAGCAAAGCGCTGGCAGCTGCTGCAATTCCACTTCAGGGTACCAAACAATGTGCATTTATTTCCTTTGTTAAATACTCGAGAAATGCAAATCATTCGGACCAAAACTTCCCACACCAGCGAAGTATAAAAGTTACTGTAAAAGTTAAATCGCATCCTTCCCTCGTGGTGATTTATTCAGGGAGAAGGGGGGGGGGACGGGACGACGGACCGTCTGTGGTTTTGTTTAAACTGTGCGTCCAAGCAGTACACTCAGCAAGATGAGTTCGTTTCTAGTACTCTCATAGTGGTAATTTAAATCAATAAATAAACCCCCTGTCTTCCCCTTTTAACAACAACAACAAAAAATATACAGATGGATAGTGAAAGGTACAGAAAATGTCGCGGGAAAGAAACTCTGGTAAATTATACAGCTTCCTTCCCCCTCGCAATTTAAGAGACGGTCAGATCGGGGTAGTAAATAAATGACCTACATTTCAACAGACACAGACAGACAGACAGGACAGAGGAGAGGGCTTCCCCGCCCCCCAGACATCTTTTTCTGATTGTCCCACAAAGCCGCGGCCGGCGCTCGCTCTGCTCCCAGGCTGTTGTGCGGTGCTCGGGGCCGCTCCGTCAGCTGTCAGCGGTGGGAACCGGCCCGCATCACATCTGTGCTCTCCTGCACCGAGCTACCGTGCAGCGTCCTAATGGCTGGATGGGCAAGAGACCTCCTGTTTGTTTGTTTGCTTGGGTTTCTTTTGTGTTTGTGGGGTTTTTTAAATTTTTTAAAATTCTCTCTCTCTGTCCCCCTCTTTTTTATTTCCTTTCCTTTTATTTGACTTAGTTTCTTTCTTTCTTTTATTTTCTTTCTTTTTTTTTTTTTTTTTTTTCCCTGTAGTATTTTTAATTATTTTCGGGACCGATAGTGCTCGCGTTACGGGAAAACGTATATATAATCACATCAGTTGCGGCTGCTGCATAGCTTCTTGGTGGGCCGAAGGATACCACGACGTGTAGCTGGGGATGTAGGTGCCCGGGGTCCCCGACGAGGCCTTACCAGAGGCAGAGGTGGTATTCCACACTGGAGGCACGGGTGGCGAGCTGCCCGAGAGAGCCCTGCCGTTGGTCAAGGCGCTGCTCTCCAGGGCGGCCCCTCCTTGCTTCATCAGCTTCTTGAATTTGGAGCGCTTGTTCTGAAACCAAATCTTCACCTGCAAAGGGCAACGGAGCAGGGTTCAACATCCCTCGCTACGGTCCAGCATCCCTCCATCCCTCCATCCCTCCATCCCTCCCAGGGCACGACGGACCCCCGCACCCGGCGGTCCCCCAGCTTCTCTCCCTCATTCCCCCCGCCACTGCTGTGTTATTTTGTGACGCCAAGCCACCCAGCAGGAGCCCCCTGGGCCCACTCCAGCGGGCTCTGCGGGGGCTTCCACAGCACCGGGAGCGCCCCGCGGCGGGACGGGTGTCGCCCTGGGCCCCATTGCCCACGGCTGTGACCCGTGTGCGTTACGCGTGTGGTCTCCTACGCAGACGGTGGGGACACGGAGGGGACACGGGAGAGGGGCCGGCTCAGTCGGAGCTGTACCTGGGTCTGGGTGAGTCCTAGAGATGCTGCGAGCTCGGCTCTTTCGGGGAGAGCCAGGTACTGAGTCTGCTGGAACCTCCTGTTCAAAGCCTGTAACTGCAAACTGGAGTAAATAGTTCTGGGTTTGCGGATTTTTTTCCCTTTCCCATTAAAGCGAACTTCCCCTCCTTCTACCACAGTGCTTTTCTCCGATTCGGCCCCTACAAACAACAAACGACGCAGAATAAATAATAATAATAGCAGCAATAGCAATAATAGCAGTAACAGTAATAGCAGCAGCAGCAGCAGCAGCAGTAACAATAACAACAGCAACATCGACAATAACAATAATGAGAAGGAAGAAAAGTGAAGCTCGAGTAACGCTAACAAAGGCTCCGGGCGATTATGGCAGCCCAGGCTTCTTCCCAGCGAAAGTTTGCTATTTTTACAGGCTGCAGTTTAGGTTTAATTACCCTTAATTGCATACATTGTTTATAGCGCTACGCAATAAATAATTACGAAGACTAATACGTGCACATCTGGGTTGGTTTCTTTTCCAGCCAAGCATTGTGTGCTCTGTGTATTGGTCCCCTGTGATTCTCAGCCTCTCTTGACTAATATTTTGTAATTTAATTTAATTTTTTCCCCCGATAGATTTTTTTTAATACAACAGCCTCCCTCCCGCCTTGCCTTCCCTCCTCCCCTCCCCCCCTCCCCAAAGCCGAGTGCACCTACCTGTCTCCTCTAACCGGGTCTGAGTCAGGCTGGAGCTGTTGGGGTAGGACTGCACTGAACTGATGTAGGGGTTGGTCGAGTGGCTGCTGACCGAGTTCACATAGGGGTAGCCCAGCGGTCGGGAGAAGGACGAAGCTGTGCTGTACGAGCTGTCAGGCTGAGAGTGGCCCGCGGAGTGTAAACAGTGCATGGAATAGTGTCCATGGGACATGGGAGAAGGAGACATTTGCTGGCTGGGCGGCCCAAACTCCATAAAGACAGCCTTCCCTGAGACGGGGCTATTTAGACTCTCTGGCATGGTAGTCATGGTCATTTCTTGTCGCTTGGTCTGTGTGTGTGTTCTCTCTTCAGCTTGCCTTTTTGGGGTCTGTTGTGTTTCTCAGGACAGGAAAGAACCCAATTTAAGCGAAACAGGGTTTTTCACTTTCCATTCATAAGAAAATGGAGTTTGTCTCTTTGAAAAGTCTAAGCATGATGCTGTAGATCTACACAAACTCGCCTAAAAGCTTTGACTCAGCCAAGTCTATGAATATTCATGAGACGGCGGAGCTGATTGGTCCGCCGTCTTGCATAATCGCTTTGGATTGGTCCGAGGAGCTCGGGGCTCGCCCGGACCCCGGTGAGCGCGGAGAGCCGGGCTGGCAGCGCCGCGCTTGCCCGAGCGCCGGCGGCGGCCGCACGCCCGCCCCGCTCCCGGCCCCGGCCCCGGCACGGAGCCGCCCAGGAACCCACTCCCATGGCAGGCCGCCCGCTCCCGCCGCCGGCGACCGAGGGCACCGATCCGGACTTTGGAGGAAGGCATCGCAACTCCCTCCACCCTTCTCCGCCCCTCGCCGCGAAGGCGGCGCGGAGGGGACAGCAGCCGTGCTCCGCCGGCCCCGGCGGGCTGCAGGGGTTCTTGCAGCTGCCCGCCCCGCTCCGGCAGCCGGCGGCGGGACCCGCGGACAAAGCGAGCGGCCCCCGCCCGCCAGGCCCCGCGCACTCCGCGGGCGCGCAGGGGTTCTCGGCCCCGGCCCACGGGTCCCAGAGTCGTCCGCACCCCCCGATCGCGCCGCCCGGCTATTGCCGTTTTGCTTTAAAGGGAAAAAGCGATCCAACCAAACAAAGTCGCCCTGAAAGGGCCCAACGGCGCATTTGAGCTTAAAATGAAAACTTCCGCGTGCGTGAGCGGTAAATGAGGTGGGACTTAGGAGATCCTCCCCAGAAAGCCCACGATGAATCCCAAATTACTTTGCTAGATAATTAGAAAGTGTTGATAATTATTTCTTTCATAATTCTGCGGTGTGACTGTAACAGGAAAATGATCTTGTGAAAGTTCACACGTGCAGATGTATTAGTTACTGATTCATTTGATTAAATGCTAGTCTCAAGTGCTCTGATCCACAGCTGAAGGCGGCTCCATTAGCATAACACTGATGTTTAATTTTCATACGCATAATTAGCCATATATTTAACACTAATAGCAACATGCAGCCTTCCAGCATTAAACAGCCTGGGATTTGATCTGGCCTGGGCTGAACTTTCCCGGTTACACCTAGGCTGTCTAGGGTGCGCAGTTATCATTGCATTACATCTATGTAATCAAGCACATTTTGGCAAAGGGAGAACACCAATAAAAATGAACATTCAAAACAAATCGCAGCGTTGATGTCGTTAGAAGTACTAGCGCCGGCAGCGGGGCTTGGGCACCCCCGGCAGAGCCCGCATAGTGTTCAGGCTCCTTCGGGCAGCGACGGCCCTTGAAGCAGCCGGCCCCTCACTGTGCAAAGCTGGCACAACCGAGCCCCTCTGCTCCCTTTTCTTTTTTTTTTTTTTTTTTTTTTTTTTTTTTTTTTTTTCCCTTTCATTAGTGGCTCTGTCGGTTTTAATTGCCCGTTTCCTAACGACTCTTTTACCTCTTTTCCCCCTCTCCCCCGCCCCTTTTTTTTCCTCAATGTTTTGGGTATTTTTTTTCTTTGCTTGCAATGCGCGAAGTTCATTCTCGCTAACTCTCCGAGGCTTGGCGCAGAAGGGGCAGTGACGGTGTTTCTGCACAAACACGGTGCCCCCCTGCAGCCAGCTGTGCCCTCCTGGCCATGGAAGTGACCATCCGAGGCGGGTCAGCGAGCTTTACCGGGCAGGGAGCAGGGCGCCCCGGCAGCTCCGGCACCTTCGCCGGCCTCAGCCTGACAACTGCGCTCCGCGTTCGCCGGGACTGCCGTCTTCTCCTCCGATCGGCCGGACACAGGCAGTCCCGGGGCGAACCACAGTCCTTCCAACCCCGCCAAAACCTCGTGGACCGGCCGGTGAGGCTCTGCTCGGCCCGTCCTGCAGAGCAGGGTCCCCCGGCCCTCCGTGCATTGCTGGTCCCGGTCAGCGCGGCTTCGGCGGGCGCGGAGGGGCCGCGGCCACAGGACGTCCTGTCCCCGCAGGAGCGACTGCCACATCGGGACTCTCGTTGTGCTGGCCCGGCAACACATTCTGCATGATGGGCTTGTGCGAAGCGCTGGCTGTCCCCGAACAGTCGAGACATCTCTTCAGTCTCGCTCGTAATTAGGATTACAAAGGTGCGCTATCAATGCCTCCGCCTGGCCGCCAGCGCTCCGCAGCGGCCGGTAAAACTCGCAGTCCCACCAGAGTTACCGGCGGGACTTCAGAGCGCAGGAGCTGCCGGCACTCCCCCTGCTCCCGGGTGCCCCGTTCCCAACTCATCCTACGCCGCGGTAAGAGCAGGACAGAAGGCCAAGGGCAGAATGGTGAGAAACTTGGCACCTGCGGTGGTATCCAGGGGCTCCCGGCGTGGCCAAAGTCCACGGGAGGCACCTCTGGTGGGCCTCCGGTACGCGCCGGACACCCAGCTGCCCCCAGTGCCCCTCAGAAGGGGCAGCGCGGCTGGCGACGGAACGCAAGGGAACAAAATACATGTCCCTCCAGGCAATGCCGAATGTCCTTCGCACTGTTAATCTCAGCATATTTGTAAACTTGGCTGCATCGTTTGTTTTGCAGGTTTTATGGCCTTCCAAGCTCCTCTCGGGGAGGATGAAGCTGAGTGGCTGACCCGCAGTGTTAGCTGTATTTAGGGAGGGGGGGGTCCCCGTTTTTTGAAAATCTGCTGTTAGAAACTATTAGAGCTGAGAGCTCACTGTACTTGAATGAAAACAAACAGCAGAGTAAAGCTGTAAGAAAGCAGCTTACTTCTGTCCAGGACCACTGAGGGAGCCAGTGCTGCGCCACTCTGGTTGCCTGAATGTGCAGCTGGCCAGCCCTCAGCACGCGACCCCATCTGCCTGCAATGAGGGCCAAGTTACTTGTACCAAGCAGCACCACTGTTGCCGTGGGCCTGGGGAACTTCTGGAAATACTTTAATTATCTCCAAGGCTATCCCCACGTTTCACAGGCCCAGGTCCTGCTCTGGTAGCCCCCAGATATCAATCCCAGACTTGTTTGGTCCCACAGGGTGGTCAGCAACTGGCTAAATTGCAAATCAACCCCTGCACGCCTGGCAGGCCCAGGACAGGACTGCAGAGAGCACAGGGCCGAGTGAGACCGCAGCTCATGAGGTCCATCGGTTCCAAACTCTGGGCAGGAGTCAGGACTCATCTTCCAGACTGCAAACTCCTCTGCCTCCATAAAATACTTAAACTGTAGCGTTAAGTGCGTCTCCCTTAACTAACATGGGCACCACAGAGCAGTGATTACCCCAAACTGGCTAATTTTTCAAGCAGGGCAATTATTGATCCCCAGAGAGGCATGCTTTGCATCTCATTTTTAATCACTTTTTGTGCTGTGTAAAAAGAGGCAAGAAGCAGGGGATTGCTGCTGGGAATGATGCTGGAAAGTGTCTGCTCCCTCTGCCTGACACTCTCAGGAAACTTTTTTCCATCCTAGTAGAAGTTACAGCCTGGGAAACAGCACTGTGTTAATCGCAATGAAGACAAATTGACTCCATACCTCAGCTATAAAGGGAAAATGCTATGTTTCTCTGTCCTCTCAACTGCTTAAAGACTGTATCATCTGATATCTATTTGCCCCACATAGGATTTGGAAGAAAGGGGTGTCACTTTCTGCCCCTAACCCCAAATAACCCCCACCCTTTGCCACTTGCAGACTGCGCTTGGCTGTTCCAAGGGTCACAAAAAAGCTAAAGACTTTTATTAAATACTCACCAGCTAATACACAGAAAGAACTATGTCCAGAGCCAACCCCTCAAATTGCTTTTTCTGTCCCCTGGAGTGACTTATGCAACAGCCATTCCCCTCAGAAATTACAGAAACCTCTTCTTTGTCCCGAGTGAAACTTGAAATCCCAGAAGTACAGCAAGTCTCTCCACTCCTTGCTCCATCTTTAGGCTTCTTCCACCAGTTTAGTGAGGATTTCTGCTCCCTCTGAGGTAATCACCAGGGTATGTTCAAATTGTGCCGATCTGAAATTCACATTTAGCAGTTATGAGGGGGAAAACACATTCACCATGCCAGGAAACTCATCTGTTTGGGTTTTTGGGGCTGTCAGTGATGAGTTCCATGTCTTAGGAAATACCAAAAAATAAAATCAAGCACCTTTTATTGTCTACAGAAATTGCAGTCCATTTGTCCTCCAGAATCTTAAATTCAGGGGATCCTTCCATTATTATTGGCTCTGCAGCAAGAAAAACAAAATGTATTCTAAAGTTAGTTGCAGTCCTGTGTGGATTGTGAAACAATCAAAAACAGGGGGCTATCTCAGCAGGTAGCTCCCCTTCCACACAGGTCCCATCTCCCTGGACTGGCATTCTCTTGACACACTAAAATGTGAACTAAAAAGGAAGACAAGAGAGCAAGGTAGGAAGTTGCCCAGTCCTCTTTTGTAAAAGCATGGAATTTTAATCAAGCTTTAATTAAGACCGTGTGGATAATAACCAAAGCACCAACCACATTTATAAACAACAGATAGTTTTAAATATTTGAATTTTTAAAACAGGCTTAAAATGTTCATTAAATCAGCAAAACAACAATTTTCTTATTTCCTTCTAATTGCCATGCCATTTAACCACACAGTGAGAACGAAGGCTTTTCCCCCAGCAGTTCTCCACGACTGGAAGTGAGCACGACAATTCTGCGGGGCGAGGCTCCGGCTGGTTACCGCCGCCGCAGTCCCCAAACCCAACAGCAGCTCTGGAAGGCAGCGAATGACTAAGTGCCACCAGGCTGCTCGGCTTCGGGGACACGATTGCATCCTTCTCACCCTGCTCAAATCAAGTGTGCTGGCAGAGTCTCTGCCTTGCCAAAAATAGGAGTCAAATATTAGCAAAATTTATAATTAACATTTCATTATTTAAATCTTGTAATTTGAAAATAATTTCATCCAAATAGTTTTTAATGCATATTTAAAATGATATTTTAATCTATTTCCTAAGAAGTCAATCTCACTGACGTCTCCCTGTCTGCACAGTTATTTCGATATCCCAATAAAGAAATGTTACAGATCTGGGCTGCTCCGTGTGTGCTTATTAACAGAAAACCATAGCAGAGAGTTACTAACCTATTGTGAACGCCATTCCCTCTTCCATTAACAAATCACTGTCATTGGCTACAAAAGAAAAAAAAAAACACCGCGTTTATGTATCTCGGTTTTTTTGGTTTTGTTCTTTGTTTTTTTTTTTCCCCTTATTTTAAGAGAACGCAACCAAGCCCTTTGTTTAAACCCCTTTTTAGCTCGCAGGTACTGCGCATCCGAGCCCCGTTATGAGCCGGAGCACCCGCCGAAAGCGATCCCGCTCCGGCCGCAGCGAGACCATCCCGACGGCGGCTCCGCTCTGGCCGGGAGCTTTAACGTTTTAGCAGAGATTTTTCTTTGTCCCGTGACAAACTTTGCCGGCGTGGCTCGGGCGCGGGCGGGATGCGGAGGCGCGGGGTCACGGCGGCTGCCGCCCGGAGCGGGCAGGGGAGGCGGTGCGCGGCGCTCAGCTGCCCCGGCAACTCCGTTACCGAGCGAACGGTCCTCATAAATACCCTCGCGACCCTCAGGAAAAGAGCCCGGGGATGCCCTCCAGCCTTCCAGCGATTGACTCTCCCCACCGGCAATCCCCCGCCCCGCCGGGCCGGCACTGTGCCGGCAGTGGGGGTGAGAATGCGTGTGTGTGGGGCTCTGCTCGCTTTACCGCCCTCCCTCTCCCCCTCCCCGGAGCCCTCTCATCGCCCGGGCGGAGCGAAGCGGCGAGGGGGAAGACGGGCCCGGAGGGCGGGGGCCACTTACCGTGGTGCCACACCTCGGGGTGCCCGTGAAAGTACGACCCGATGCCGTGGCCGACGAAGAAGGGGCTGACCTGGAAGCCACCCTGCCATGCCAAGGAGCTGCGGGGGCAAAGAGGACCTGTCAGGGTGCGTGCCCCCACCACCAGCCCCGCTAGACGGCCCCAGCCCCTGCTACCGTGTTGCTAGCGACACTGGATCACCACTTTGCCACCGTTCCGAAAGACAGCCATTGAAGCGAGCATGGCTGAGCCATTGTTAGGTTTCAGAGTTAACATGCCCGCCAACAGAGGCTGGTAGTTCCCGTGCCAGCCCTGCTAAGTAAAACGGCAGCGTGTTGTCTCCGTGCTTGACGGAGGGTAACCTTTTCCACAAGCACGCTGAGAACTCATTTTAAGATGGCACAGCTGAAGTTGCCAAGATGGGCAGCCAAGGCCCCAGCACAGTACCAATTGCAGCCTCTGCTGAGTTCTCTGTAAGTGCAGAGTCTGTGCTGGGCTGCACACCCAGGGGCCTGCACTGGGTTTCCTGCAGGAGAAGAGGCTCCTGCTGCCAACAGGGAGAGTTAAGAGCCCTACTACTTCGCTTTCATAATACTTCAAACATTTAGAATAAAAATGTATTGAAAGTTCAGCAAATAGATGTATGCTAAATAACAACGTATTTCTAATGAATCTGTTGCCAGAGAGGCAAAACCAAATCATAACAATTACAGTATTTCAGTTCTGCCTGAGAGATCTGCCTTGCCTTTCACGGCCTGCCTCAGGGAGAAGCATCTCTCAGAACTGCCTGCAGGATCATGGCTGAGCACTGATCCCTACCCATGGTAGGAAAGCAAATTCCTATCCCAAAACTGGAAGACCTGGAAATACATGGTGTATCCTCTGGCTGCTGGCCCACCCCATGTCTGCAGGCTTCACTTTCAGGGTCTACCTGTACTCAAGCAGTGGTGGAGGCAGTGGTGGACACAGTGATTTGAGGCAGCTCAGTCAGGAGGCCTGCCTGTATCCAAACCAGGAAAAAAACAGAGATTCACAAAGATCTGAAGATGGATTAGAAGTGACAAGAAAGTTACCCCTGTCCCTGCATATCACCCCCATCCTAGTTCCAAAATCAAACAGGAGCAAGACAGGAACCCACTTAGTCTGAAGAGATTTTGCCTATAACATTAAAGCTTAATTTGCTCCTTTGAATGAAGCTAGTCACTGAAGAACTTCAGTGTCTGTATTTCCGTCTTAGGAAATGCTCTCTCACAGTTTCACTACAGGTCGAAAGCTGGAAAAGTTAGAAAACTCAACTAAAGGTAAAGCTGTTGTAGAAATTAAAGCCTGTTAATCCCCATGGGGTAGCTTTCATTCAGGTGCAAAGTGGCCTCAGCTTGCTGTACAAAGTAATCACCTTTGCACACCAGGCTCCACACGCTCTGCAGTGCTGGCTCCAGTGCCCATGGGTCATCGTCCCAGAATTTAATGCCACTCAACTGAGGGACATGCTGCTCCACCACAGTTAAATGGCAATGAGAGAGTAGAATTGGTTAATGCTGCAGTGTTCAGATCTTAGAACATGTTTTAACAGGATTCGTATATTAACTTTTACCTTGTTATTGCTCTGATAAAAAGGCTCATCACATTTCTTCATTAACTCCGGAGAAGAACGGAAATTACAGGTTTAACTACCCCCAAACTCTAAAGTACTGGCAAAGAGGATTACCAATAAAGCTCAATTTGTTTGCACTCAAAGTCCAGGCTTTATAAATAATTTATATATACATAAATTTTATACAACAATTATTTTGAAAAAAAATCATGACAGATTATGCAATGAGAAGTCCTACTAGAGATGGAAAATACTTTCTCCCCTGCCTTTCTATCATGTTCCCCATATCTGGGTCAGAGACTTGGCCTGCTGGCTATGATGCTGCTGAAGGTCAAGCAAGGAGTACAGGGAATGGTGATGAGTTAGAAAGCCAGATTCCACAGAAACAAAATCCAAGATCTCCAGTGACCAAGCCCAGAGCAATGAAGATGATGATTACCATATGAGTGAAGTGATTCTCTGAAGAGAGGTGGGAGAAGCCATTCATGCAACATGTGATAAGGTTTTCTTTCATCATCTTCTGCCAGTCTTTTTGCAAAATCATAAACAATCACACTAACTGTTCAGCTTTGCTGATGTCCTTACATGGCATCCCTGACCACTGACAAAGCATGGTCATTTTTTGTATTGCTACAGGGTTTTTTCTTCCAGAAAAATCCATGTTCTGTAGCAAAACAGAATTAGTTTCTCTCTGTGCATCAATACTTTTGAGCACCATGGCCACATACTTTCCGGTGTGCAGGGGAAGCTCCAGCCTCAACATTCAGCTGCTGCCAAGGAGGGTGGCAGCAGCAGCAGGCGCTGGGTGTTGGGCACCAAGCGCACAAGCACTGGGGCACACAGAAGGCAGTGTTACAACAGTATCCTGTCCTCATGCAGTCAAAGAAATGGTTCATATGCATCTCAAGGGTGAATTCTACCACTTTCTTGCCAAACAGCTTGAAAACAACTCTGTTAGCATCAGTACTTCAGTGGTTACCGTGTGTGATCAAAAGAGGGGATTCTGGAGCTCACAGGCCTTTGACATCTACACTGACAAACACTGTGCCCCTCTTTCTTCCCTCTTGTTTACATACAGAGCATTGGTATTCTCCATATAAAATGTAACACGGTCAACAGACCTGAAGTGACACACAGAAAATAAGCTGCAGGTATGAAATTCAGCCATTTTCAATCTGGTTTTACTATTTGCATGTACTGCAGAAGGTCCTATGAGGTGTTTGCCTCCACAACTACTAGCTTTACTTTAGAGTATTTAATAAATCCTAGTGAGCTCTTACATCCTTGTGGAGTTACAGTAAAACATCGAACTCTCATAACGAAATGAAGCTTCTAATCCTAGCTATAACTTGCAAAGGTAATCCTGTAAATATACATGTTGGCTGTAACTTTGAGACAGCTCTGAGAAGAGTGAATTAAACGTAAGGTCTTGGTTAGCCTCTCCAGTCTCCAGGATTCCCAGGCTGTGGAATCTGATTAAAAAATCAAGATGCCAAGGAGTGGAGCATTTTTGGACACATTTCCCATTTGTTGCTGGCAACAGCTCAACATTTTGGTCTCACTGTCTCACTGCCCAGCTCAGGACCTGTCAGTGGTGGCCTTTATTTGCAGCTTTCCCATAAGACAATCTTACAAGATTGCAGCCCCAACTTCATCAGATGCTTCTTGTAGACAGGCAGGGTAAGCTTAGACAGCTAGAGGAGCCCTGACTGCAAGTGGGAAAGCAGTGAAAGAAGGAGGCAGAGGTTGGCATGGCTGAGCTGGGCTGCCTAGCATCTGTGGGAAAGGATGTGCCAGTCTGCCAGTTCCCCTTGGATGGGGTACATCCCAGCAAATCATTTCCAGGGCAAATGCTAAGGCAGCAGGGGTACACCTCACAAGACAGCATCAAGAGAAAAAGAAGGTTCTTCAGAATAATCACTGTTGAAAATACCCATTGACAACATTTATTATCATACATATCGATCTTCGTTGCATATTTGGGCAGAGGTGAATTGGGCAGGATTAAAAGCATAATTATTTAGTGAGCCCAGTACTTGATTTTATGTTTTGCTGCCATGTGTTCTAGCCCAGTGGCTGCAGAGTCAGGAGAAGCTGCAGTGCTGCTTTTCTTTTGCTGATGCAAAGCCAGGCCAAGTGTCTGGCATTGGCATGGATCGGCGGGACCCAGCCGGTAAAGGAACATCACCGAGGGCCAAGCTATCCTCCCGAAGCCATTGCCAGAGCCTGTCGTATGGTGGTGTCACGCTTCAGAGAGTGGAGACAGGAGAGATAGGTGTCAGTTGCCATCTGAGCATCCTCCTCCCATGTTGCCAGACAACAGCTAATTCTCTGAAAGGAGGGATAAGTGTGGAGACATGCATTGCTGTCCTGACAGCAGCCTAACAGGGAAATTGCCACAAAGGAGGAGGAACAGGCAGGACTGACTCTCTAGAAAGCCTTCCCCGATACTCAAGCTTCCCCTCAAAGGAGCTCTTGGGTGATAAATCCCTCCTGTTAAGCTGAAAAGCAGGTTGAAAGAATTTCCTTAGGGAGCTGTCCTGTGCAGATACCCTCTAGGTGCACCTAGAGGAGCATTTTCTTTTTTTTAACCAAATTTTGTCACTTTTTCCTCAGGGTAGGTCTGGTCTAGTATTCTTAACACTCACTCAAGAGAAAAAAAGTAAAACAATCCCATTTTCAGCATTGATAGCTATTGCTTTTCTGGCACAAGGGAAGAAAGAATTTGACTGATTGGACAAGATGGCACAGACTGCTTTGCTGTCAAGGATAAGCATCCTGGTGAACTGATCCTCAGCCAGGGATGCTTCTCCCACAGTGCCAGCTTCTCTTACTAGGGATGAAACCTTATCCAAAACATTCCTGCAGAGCAGCATGACTTGAATGGCTGAAGTTGTTAAACAAATTTGTCTTACACTTCTTGGCAGTGAATATACTTGAGAAACACTGAAACTGGTAACAGTCCCATGACAATTGCGTTCTTATGTAGGGATCTGTTTTTTTTTTTTTTAATTAGAAGTAATCATGCTTGTCTTAGCTATATTAGTAGTAAAATGGCCACTGAATGGCACACTTGTTTTGTTTTTTAAAGTATTGAAACCAGACTCATCTTAAACTATATTTATATGTGATTAAAAAACCTATTTTGAATAGTACCATAGTATCTAATTTGAGAAATTACAAAATCCTACAGGGAAAATATTCAACTGTTTTTTTTTTCCTGAAACAGCAATCCTAGACTGAGGGAATGCAAAAGTTCAGGGATTCCCTATAATGACAATAAATGTTGAGGTATAATTAGCAATATTTTTGAAAGCCAACAATTGTTTTTTGAAAGAAAGGTACATTTTAGTTTAAAACTGGAACACAAATTACTGTATTTTTCTTACAATAGTGCTGAACTTTTATTTGAGGTTCTCTGTTTCTGAAAGCAGACATGATGGATTGAAATAAAAGATAATTTATTGCAATGCTTACTTTCAAGTGCAGAGAGAAGCAGTGTAATTGTAATTTACAGTAGCTGTCAAGGAAAATCTATCACAGATGACATTAAAATGACTTATTTTGCCTGAGCCACTTATTGTTTAAATGTGCATAATCTGATAGAAACAGATTTTTTTTAAACCTGCTTTATATTGTTCTAAATTAATATCAAAACATATACTTACTAGTTAAACATTTAAAACCATTTATTAATACTTTCATCACTACTATTTTTTTGGTAGGAGTTGAAATTTGGTTTATTTAACGACATCACTTTTAAGTTCTTTAGCTCTCTACACTCATAATACTTTCATGCACTTAGACTCACTGTCTAAAAAAGCAGATTTCAAACTAGATACATTTTTCTCTGAAAATGTCAGAAATGGTAGAAGACAATGGACCATAGGGACCAATTCCATTTACACTGGAACTTTGATATGTCTTCCAGTAGAAAGAGGTTAGCAAAGACCCAAATTTTTCTAAGCAAAGTAACTCACGAATCCATGCAATCTTTTATTTGTGACTTGTAGCTGATGGAAGAATGAACTGCTATCAATGAAATACTCAGTGTCAGCTACTGAACTTCCATGACAAAGACTATGTTAGAATATTGACTGCAAACTTATTCCAAGATATAATTTTTCTGACACCTACTGTAGAAAGGAAATATTCTCATTATTTGTGCATAAGATGCATTCTGGATATGACTTGAGCACCTTTACAGAAAAACTGATGACAGAAACCTAGATACATTTCCATTCTGATGGAATTAATTGTTTTCAGCTTGTAGGTGCTTGTTCTCAGGCATTTATAATATCTAACTCTTGTGAAACTTGAGATTTTTATATATATATAATATGTCTGTCTGTAAGCAAATGTCAAATGACAAATAACCTGAAACACACAGCTTCACCAAGCCAAGGTGAGCCTTCAGCAGAGGGAGTGTTAAAGTAGTTCTAAACAAATCACCACATTTAAATCGTCAACGTGATAAAATCTTGAGAAATAAAGTTAATGACCTGCTATTTCATATGCAGTTTTGAATAGCTACTAGCTTCAATTAATCTGCTTTGCAAAGGGGACACTGACTATATATTTACATTTTGCAAGGAAACTGACCCCTGCAACAACACAGCAAAAATCCAATGTCACTTTCAACTCTGTTCTTTTTTTTCTTCTTCCTTAAAAAAAAAAAAAAACAGCTAGAATTAATGTAGTGAATCTGTAATGAAATGCATTATCCTGCATGGAGATTTATCAGATTTTCCAACTGAATGCCATGCTTTGCTAGCACTAGCTGGAGTTCACCTGCATGTTGGTGTGGCGTGTGGCTCTTTTTTGTAAAGAGTTAAGTTGAACACAAAAAAAGGGAACAAAGGTCAGCACCCAGCCGCCACTTGAATGTGAGATTTTTCTTTTTATTCCCCTTGATGTATACTAGGCTCTGTGTTATTAGTCTTAATGATGGAAAATTGTAGTGTTGATACAAATCTTTTTTTCAAAGTAGTAGGCGGGAGCTCCATTTGTTAGTAAGTTTTTTTGTGACTAAAAGCCATGGACAGTACATTTATGTAGCAGTAAAAGGCCTAGATGCTCTTTCCATAGCAGAGCTAATTATTCCTACTGTGACCTTACTGATCTACCCTGTTCCTAGTACATCTCATCTGCACGCCTGTTCCTCTGTGTAGATGGTGTCAGAGAATATGAAAAACCCTATAATGAAACCATTTTCATGATGGAGAAAGGCTACTGGAGTTGCACTTGCTACAAAGAGGCTCAATTATATGAGTAATTGTGATAATTTTCTACATTCATAGCCTTCAATGGGGAAAAAAGAATGAGAGCCACAAAAGAAAATTACTTTAACAAGAAAGTACAGAGAGTAAAAATGGAAGAAGAGACAAAAAGGGGGAAAAAATAACCAGAAAAAAAAAGTTTAAAAAATAGATCTGGAGGGAGGAATAGCAAGACAGGGAGAACAACAGAAATGCTCAAAAAGCCTATGTGCAGCTGTGTTGCACAATTAAATTGAATTTTTTTTCTGCAGTTGATGAATGTGACTACTGCAAATGTGCCTCTGTAGTTAGCTATCATTTGTTGTTCCGTGACAGGAAAAGGATAATTACCTCTCAGAGAGAATCAAAGGCTGACATGCCCTTTAGACACAGCCATGAATGCAGAGCTCGATAGAATGCTTGAATAAGAATCCAGTGTTCTGTGCCCCCTTCTACTCAAGAATAAATTTTGTTAAAATGCAAGAGCACCACCAGTAAATTTGTTGAACCCTAGGTGTTCAAAAATATGAGGTGCATCTATCGACTCATCCCATTTGCAAAAATAAAACTACATTTTGAATTCACTTCTATTATATTCATGGACAGTAAGATAGTGAGATATGCATTAAATTTCTTTTCCCAGTAGGGGTCTGATTCAACATTTCCTATGAAAGAACAGAAAGACACTATCCTTTTTCTCCAGGCTAGTTAGCCTATAATTTAAAACTGTCAAAAACACAATTTTATACAAAGTCTTCAATAAAAGCTTCTCAGATATAACCCGAAGAGGTTTTACTAAAGTTTGATTCAGACTCTGTTACAATATTTTTAAAGCTATAAATACATCTAACTGATATTTTGCCGTTCTCATTTTTTCTTAAAGTATTTGAAGATTTACAAAGAAAAAAAAAGGCAGCATCCTTTCAAGGTGACTAAGCCTTGCAGCTTTTAAGTAATCAGAATGAATTCAATAGCTTGTTGGGACCATTAGCAGTCCGAAGAAGTATTGCTTAATGAAATGTATATGATATATGTCTATTTCTTTCTTTTGGCAAACATTTTAAAATAATCCATAGGTACCTGTAAAAAACTAAGACACATTTTTATTTAAAGCCATCAGCAGAAGAGTCATGACTGCATTTATGTGAAGGCTAGAAGAGATGCAAAATAGGGAAAAATCTCTGAATGTCAGCTCTTTCTTCCCTATGACGTTAGCAGGCACTGCTCTCTGTAAGATCAGAAGCTCTTGAGTTAAATATTTTCGTAGTTTTTAAACAAAGAACTTATTTATGTTGACGAATTCCTTTGTAACATTCAATGAAAACAATGGTTTCTAACTGTCTTACACTGTTAGACATATGTGGTGTAGTGTCACATACAAATAAAAAATAAACAAAAGCCCACTGCAAATTACATCTGTTAATTTAAATCTACTTTATGAATATCTTTGTCTTTTTCTAAAGTTATCTTTCCTGACCCTAGTGTAATTCACTTAAAAAAAATACCTCTTACCCAAGGAACAACATTATAGCTTGGCAGTTCACATACTGGTATCAGACTGAAATGATGGTTTTGAATCATAAAACATGTCATCAGCTTTATACCAAACCACCAATAACCTTTGTCCCATTTGCCAGCCCTCCTTTTACTTGTCAATATAAGGCTTACCTGATTGTGTTTCCAATTACAGAGAAGGGAGCCCCTGGTCTGCAAGCTGCAATTGCTTCATCTCTACATTTCCTGGCAACCTCCACTAACTTTTTACCAGATTTATCCACACTGCCCACCAAAAAGGTTTCAGAAGTGTCACCATGGTAGCCATTGTAATACACCTAAACATATACAGAAATGCAAAGACATTTTCTCATTTTGTATCCAGAGACAAGTAATTGTCTTAATTAAATCCTTTCTTTCTAGGAACAAGCTATATATATATTGCAACAGATAGACAGGTAAGTCATATTTGAAAGACTGGAAAAGCAAAACGTAGCAGAGAAAAAAAAAAAAGAAGCTGGAAAGACTGCAAGGTGCCTAAGGGTTGCTAATGTTGCCAATTAAAAATTCAAGAAAAGCAGAAGCTGTGCATCAGTGCCCAGCAGTGCACCAGGCAGTGACACTGCTCAGCCACAGGACATGAGGATCACTGGGCTGCTTGGGAGAAGATGGGTGGGGGCCGTGGATGGGCTGAGGTGGGCCTTGGGGGCTGCTGGGTGCCCACCCATCCTGGCCCCTGTCCCTGCAGCCAGGGACCTGCCTGCACCCCAGAGGGGCAGGCACTGAGCCCCAGGGCTGGCCGTGGCCACGGCGGAACCTGCTGGTGGCTGGCAGGGAGGTGAATGTCTGCAGTCAGCAACCCCCGTGGGTGAGAGCCATACCCTGCTACCAACAGCCAGAGTGAACCCCACGGACCAAATCCACTGTCAGCTGCCACAGGTTTTCTTTAATCTCATTTTTAAGCTACAATGTGGCATTAACACTGGATTTTACTTCTGACTTCCAGAGATGAATTTTGAGAGAACAAATGTACTGCTGTGGCACTGAAAAATTTCATGTTCTGAAAATGAAACATGCTGTTGAATTAATGACTTTTTTTTTTCTTTTCTTTTTGAAATTTCATAGGTTTTAAATGTTAGCCCTCCTGAAATTCTCTGTTGGGCACAAGAAATCCTGGCTATGTACTGTGGAGCTCTGCAACACACCATTAAAATGGGGTTTGTAGCTCTGCACATGGCAGGCAGGCCCATAATTAATTGTAAGACCAAGGGATATTTCCCTACATAAAGACAAATTATAATGGTGCACAGTTTTGATCTTCTAAAACATTTTTTCTCCCCCAAACAGTGGGCAACTATCCTTCTACAACTAATTACTCACCGAGCTCGAACCACTGAACTTTTGCCACTGGCAAGCTATTTGTGAAAGACAGACTCACATTCTTTTTGGTTGATTCCAAACTAAAAAAAACCCATAACCCCAAAAACCCCATGCTACAGACAGTTTATCTCAAGGCCAGGTTTGTCTTCAAGCTGAGATATAAAGAAAATGCAGGCCATTAGGAGCAAGGGGTATTTTAAAGAAAGGTGAGTGCCAGCAAGGGCCTAACTGTGTTGCCACTTCTCTGGCAAAAAGCAGCTGCAATCCTCTGCTCTACACCTTCCTCTGCCAGTTTACACTACCATAAAATATTTTTAAAATTTTTTATTTAATGCCCATTGGGCAGGTTTTAAAGTAGATAGTTCATATTTAAAATAAACTAGTTTGTTTTTAGCTCTAGCAAGGAAAACACACAAACCCCCAACATTAAGCATCATCATCTTGGAAGAACAAACACAGATTTAAAACATAGGAGAGTTAAAAAAAAACCCAAACCAAGAAACAACAACAACAACAACAAAACAACAACAAAAAAAAAACAACCCAACAACAAACCAAATAATAATATTTACTGGAGCCCATCAGCTGCAATACTTCTGATGTTAATAAACTACAACCACAGCAACTGTAACATACTATTTCCTTAAAATTCAGTGAAAGAACCAAGTTGTAAGAAACATTAACTTGGTAACAATAGGCTGAAAATTGCACTATGCTAAGGATCTTGTCTCTATACTAAAACACATTTTCAGGTCCATATGTTTCAAGTATTTCATCTATGAAATACTACCATCTTAATTGTGCTAAAATGGATTTTTTTGTTCAGATAATCCGTACATAGTGCTAGGTATTTACACTTAACATCCTGAGTGTTATTTAATTACTTTATAGAACCTGTACACAATTATAAACAATTGGTTGCGCAATATTTACTTTGATTTTTATTCTGTCCAGCTGTGAAATGTCCCAGTTTTGCTCATTAAAAATAAGCTAAGAGATCAGTTAATAATGCTGAAAAGTAGTATTTTTTCCACAGCTGTTTCAGACTAAGCAATTATCACACAGCACAGTTCAGTTCTAAATGGTAAAAAAAAATCTTACAAAGATCGTCAGCAATTCCCATCCTTGCAGGAATCTTCACATTCACAGAAATATCAAGATTTATTTTATTTTATTAGAGTAAATTAAAAGCAAATAAATATATGTCTGCAAAAAGGCCAGTAACATTTAGTCAGACATTTGTGAAGCAGAGTGGACAAGATATGCACACTATTTAATATAAAAAAATATTGCCTTTAGTTTATCATGGAAAGTATCTGTGATACTATACTTTTTTAAAATCTAAGGTATCATTATTGTCCTGACAAACTGAACAAAAGTAAAATGAACCTTAAGGAGGTACAAAGAAATATGATTTAAATCCTTGGTTGTTGCAAACTGATTTAGTTTAATAAACTGAGCGAAGTGACACCAGTTCACCAAAGTTAAAATGAAGGCCAAAAATAAAGTTTAAAAATGCTAGATTGCACTGTGTAAACCTGATAGTCAGAATTCTACGATTAGAAAGTACGGAGATGGGAAAGAATTTAAAAAGATCAAAAGCCCAAGCCAAACCAAATCCAGTTCTGGATCACATGTGAGTATATAATGGGAAAAAGGTCGTCGACCCTAATTTTAATAGAAAAAATATTTTAGAAAGCTTGAATCTCATGCTCAGAGGTAAGTCTGCTGAAGATTTCTTCACTCTGCCAGTATGAACATAGTATCAAGTTACCAATAGGTTCTTTAATGAATTAAAAAGCTTGTTTTTACGAGATTCTACTCCCTTGTATGTGACATATTATTGCAAAATAATGGAGAGATTAAAAAATCTTCTGTGTTCATACCAGAAATAAACAGCACTTCAGAAAAATAAAAACATGCACAGCAAAAAGAAAAAAACTTCTGCAAGACACAAATATTTTTTTTCACAAATGAAATGAGAATTAGGTTTCTAAAGCACAGTTCCTGTGCTTTCTTGCTCCTAGGAAAACCCAGCCTGTGTTTATTTAAATAGCTGTAATTGATGATTCCCTGGAAATATTAAGTCACGGTTATATCACACTATTTCTGTTTTTGCTCAAAAGGTTCAGGGCTTCTATACCAGAAATGGAACACAACACTACCTTCGGGGATTTTAATAAATGTAGGGAACACTGCTAGCAAAAGAGTTGCTGTCCAAATAGACTGACATACCCAGGCCAATGCAGCCTCTAATGACAGAGTAAGATAATGTCAGGCCCCACTCAAAATCAGCAGGAAGAGGAAGATCAATCTTGGCAGAGTGAAGGAAAAATGCTGGCTTTCTTCATGTTAGCTCATCTCATACATATCTATCTTCAGCTGCTGCCCAGTACCGTGGTGCTCTGCATTAACTACACAGTGGATCAATAACAATTACACCTTCTCAAAAACATGACACATAGCAGGATTGGGTTGACATTTCACTTAGGCCAACATTGATCTCAGTGCATCTGATTCCAGTCCTAAATTCAAGTCAGGCCTGAGTCTAGCTGGAATAAACACACAGTCAAAAACAAAAAAGGAAACCAGCTGCTTGTGCCTTGGCTCAGAAGTAAACAGCACATCCATCTGTGCATCCCCCATCTCCAATGCACTATTCTTCCTGTTGCTACTAGTGATTCTAAAGTTGATCAAAGACTATTTTTTTATATGAATTACTCACCGTGACATCAATGTTGATAATATCTCCATCCTGAAGAGGTCGACTGAAACATAAACAGAAAAAAAAAATGGTGACAGACAGTTCCCAACAAAGGGAATATAAGAATAAACACCTAATGACACATACATAAAAAATCAAGGGGTAGATATTTTGTGATGGAGGAAGGCAGAAGCAAACAGAATAACCATTTTTAATGTTCAGCTCTGACTATTTAGAGAACAAGTGTAGCTGAATATAAAATAATGAGAAACAACTACCAGAAAAACATATCAACACCTGAAAAATCTACCATTATATTTATTCTTTTTCTCTCACTAGGGTTCATATTTTACTTTGTGAGTAGCTGAATGTATTGAGAATACAAAAAAAAATCCCACATAAATTCAAATATATTTATTCCTTAGCCTATACTTATTTTGCTGGATGAACAAAAAATCAGGCCATACCGTTTGTTTTTTTTTTTCCCTTACACACTAAACTCAAAATGCAATATGCTATTTGTCTTTAAGTGTCTGGAAAACCAGGATAGTATTTTTTTTTCCTGTTTCACATATATTCTGTAACAGCTATCAGCATCACAGGGTAACATGTTCTGCATCTACAATGCATTTAAGTATGACATTTAGTTAAGCTGAAGCATATTCAATCTTAAATACAATTTATTAATTCCAGTTTAACATTTTAATTTCCAGATGTAAAATGTACATTACTGAGGAAATACCTGTCAGGAATACCATGACATACCACGTTGTTTACAGAAGTACAAACAGATTTTGGAAAACCTCCATAGCCCAGAGGTGATGGATAGGCATTCTGTCTGATTATTTCATGATGAACAATGGAATCTATTTCTTCAGTTGTCATGCCAACCTAAGATATCAAACATAACATCCTGTTAAAAAAAGCAAAGATAGTTTTTCATATTTACTGAATGTGATTGCAGCCAAGCTTCAATGAAATATTGGGTGTTTCAAATACGCTGCTTTGATACAAAACACTATACTGTCTGATATACTTCATTGATATATGGATTTTTTTTCCCGAAAAACCCTCTGAAAAAGAGATTTTAAATAAAGCATGCAGTAGAAATAAGCACTCAAAGGTTCCTAGAAAACCTAAAATCCTGTCTACTTCCTTTCTGTTCTTTTTTCCATATCTACTTTCTCAACGACACCAATTTCCCATGGCATTGTTTCAGTAGCTGCTATAGAAATGTCTTGTTTCAATGCTTTCAGTCCCTTAAAACACAACATTACTTTCTTCTTTATTTGTAAAAGAAAGGATATTAAGTCTCATAATTACCCAGTACATTCATCATAATGTATTTAAGCATTTTAAAAAATTGTTTTCCAGGTATTCCTAAATTTTATAAAACATTGAAATATTTAGATTCAAATTTTAAGGATATTTTACTTAAAGTTGCCATAGCCTGGATGATCATAATGAATCCACAAGTACTGACTCATTATTTTTAGAAATCTTCATTTTTATGCTTGATGTTTTCTAGATTAATCTTTTCTGCAAGATTTTACATATTAAAAAACCCCTCTCATAAATCAGTCAGCCATTTTCTGGTTATCCATGGAGTGCAAAATGCACATGCTTAAAATAATATTATTCTTGCTTTTCTTTTCGATCAACTCTGTCTCTGGAAGGGTTAGAGCTGAAATTTGGTAGGGAAACCTCTCTAATTGAGAATACTTGTGAGGGTTCCTTGGTAAATTGATTTTGCTTTGAATGAGTTCTGGTCCTTTGAAAATCATACTTTGTACAGATACAAGTATCATTCTTAGCACACTGAAGGAAACATCACAGAGGCTATGATTTTGAAGTAACATGTGGAATACAGGTAGGCTGTGGTGCAGGAGACAGTTACATATTGAAATACTGTGTGGCCATGCACGGCCAATACAAGAGAGTGCACTTGTGTACTGTGCTGAGGATAAAACCAGGTCTGTTTACTCAGCTGAATTTTGCTCAGCACAGAAACGCTGTTGGGCAGGTGAGGAGCAATGAATGTGAGTTCAAGACCAGGATCTGGGATTACTGCACATGCCCCCTGTTTTGCAGCTGCAGCCTTGGCAGGCTGTCTGGATTGGATATGACAGCCGTTGGTTCTGGATAAATACAGGTTTGGTGCTCTTGCCTCTGCTCAAACATCTTCATCTTTAGCCCACAGACAAACTGAACTGCTATGTACCTGACTGGCTGCAGTCTACTGCTTCTCTGCTCAAGCAATTTGATGTGGTTTCTGGATACTCAGCAGAGAGATCTCTGGTCTCTGCATGGCTTACACTCTGTGCAAAGTTCTGTTTTAACAGTATGTGCTTTACTTTTAAAGATACTTTTGCTAGCTGGGCAAGTTAGGGGTGACACCTGCTGTGCCCCTAATCCCTTACTCGGAACAGGGCAATTCAACGGTATAGAATAACATATTTTCATGTCATAGAATCTGTGGTTTTATTCCCAAATCTGTAACTCAGACTCAGGAAAGCTATCATATATAATACTGTATCGTAATTTGAAATCCCACAGGCAGTAATGGCAACATCAAAACCACGTTCAAACTCTATCTCTCTGTATCCATGGATTATAATGCACCTTTGTTACATCGGGGGATCTTAACTGCCACTATCTAAAGCACAGGCAAGAGACAGTTTGGAGGACTGTGTGCAAGGTGGGTTCAGTAAGATAACAGGAACAGGTGGAGGGATGGGACTCTTCAGGTAAAATAGGACTGTAGAGGTTAGCTTATGAGACTAGGCTAAAAGAGCTTGGTTTGCTCAGTCTGTTGCACAGCTCTATTCCTGCATGAAGGGGAAGACTCACGGAAAGGCAGGAAGCTGTTTAAATTAAAGAGCAGTGTTGGCACAAGAACAGATGGGTATAAACTGACCACGTGCAGCAACAGGCTAGAAAGCAGAAGATGCTCACTGTCAATAAGAGAGGGTTTTGGAGCATCCTCTCACTTAGTGGAGTCTTGAACAAGCATTTAATTGTGTCAAACAGAGCTCACCACCAGCCTGTGACTGACCTGGGCCGTGGTTTTAGCCATGCAACTCCAAATACCAGCTCTCTCCTAGTACACAGGCCCTGTTTATGTAATTATTACCTTATACACCTTTTTGCTCCAAAATATTCATTATGCATGTGTAGTATTTTGCTTTATGCATGATTTGGCACATATTATGAGCTGCGTCATAAACTACACCATACTGCATACATATGTATTTACACATGATAACAGCCAAAGAGCGTTTGTGAAAAACTGCTCTCATTCAAAACCCACATTGCACCCTGATCCTTTGGAAACACGTATATGCCTTTAACTTTAAATGAGTAAGTTTTATTGTACTGAAAAACAATTGAACATTAAAAAGTTAAACATGCACGAAGCTATGTAAGATTAAAGCTTCAGGCAATTTTGTTATTTGCCATCCCAGCTCCAGAACTATACCTTTGTGAAAGAGTGATGATAGCTGAAAGAAAAATCCCCTTTTAAGTCAATGGCATTGACCTACAGTCCCCATCTATCTCTGCATCTCATAGCTACTCAACCCATTTCACCTTATCCAATATGCTATTACATGAAATACCAAGGCAAGGCTAAAAAAGCATTTTCTCATCTGCAAAACCTGGTAGTAGGCTCCTCCCTCTACATTTTTTCTTGGGCGATATCCTAAAAAGCATACTGTAGGAACATTTCTGGAAATCAGGAGGCTTTACTATCAATGCACTCTGGAGAATTGTGTAGAATTTGGCAGCTGTTTTTTCCAGTGGCAGCTCTACGACTTGCATTGGATCCCACAGGACAGTGAGAGCTGAAGGATGGATGGGAATGGAGAAGGCAGAGCAAGTGTGGGCTTGTACACATGCAGAGCTGGAAAGCATGACATATGAGGTAGATGGGTCATGAAATGAACGGAAAACATGTTGCATGTGCCTTAGGAGAAACTCACATGATTTGACACAATCTGATGAGAGGGAGATTACAAACACAGAGATATTACACCTGAGGCAGTAACTATGCATTACATAGGTCCAAAGTACAGAAATAATTAAACAGGCATATCATGAACTGAAAAAAAAAGTTAATAAATCCTTATTTTTTCAGGATCAAACTTAAAGTTGGATGCACATAATAGGAAAGTTAAAAGAACAAAAAAGTAGAAACAAAACCCAAACAAGTGAAAGTATAAAAAACACCCAAGCTGTTATGGGACTTCTGTAATTGTTACCTTTAAGCCCTTTCCAGCCAGAAGCAGGACATGACGGGCCAACTGACAAGCTTGACGAAGCCCTTGAATCTGATCTTCATTCTTAATTTCTATGTCGTCTCCCCAGTCTGGTACAATGCCTGTCGTCACATAGTCTGGCTTCTTTATGTGCTTGGAGAAAAAGGATTGAAAATGAAGATCAGAAAACTGAGCATGACAATGGGATCATTTTCTCAGATATTGCCTCCTGCTTCATGGCAGCTTGCCCTTTCTGTCGTAGTATCGACCTTCCTAAGCCATCAGGGCAAACCCTCAAGGCTGCCTCAGTATTTCTTCCACTGCCCTTTTGAACTTAACATTGCCTGTTACTACTGACTTACACAGTCTGTTAGCCATCCAGTGCTGAAACCCCAGATACTGCAGCTGACTTCCAGCACAGACCATCTCAAGTTAAGAAACTGAGAGAAAGACTTTAAAACTCTTCATTTTCTTTTTCAAATAGGAGCATTTTCTACAAAAGGCATCTAAACACTGGAAGTGATGGGACAAACATATAGAATTAGTACCAAAATTAAACCTGATCAAAGCCTGTGTTTCTCATTCAAACAAAACTCCTGTTGAAAAATCCATGAGACTGCTTTTTGACTAAGAACCTTAGGATTTAACTGATTTTAATTTAGAGGCTCTTACACATTTATCTAGTTCATATGTTGTGTCTAAATTTGTCCATCTATAACATTACACAAAGGTATCCCAATTTGATATGTTAAAGAAGTGTAATAAACCTAATTTTTTGCACACAAGAACTTCTCAGCCCTTGTATCAGGTGAAATTTAATATCTCATTTTGAAAATCCACAACAAATTAACAACATTTATAAACATGAAAGCTAATAAGAACAGTAATGTTTTGCACAGAGTTGGAAATGCACTTTCTCTCAGAGGGTCCTGGGCTGTTTCACTGGCTGTGGAAGAATCCCTCTGCCCGTGACAGCCAGGCTGATTTTCTGTCATGCTGGCCACAGGGTGAGTTTTGCACTGACTTCACAAAATACAGAGTCAAGCTGGCAGGCAGAAAACAAAGTAGGCATTTTGGCTGTACACAAAACAACCATACATCAACAGGGTGTAGGAGTAACAAAGAGTGGGGCAACTGATGAACTCTGTTGGGACTTTAAATAGGAAGACTGCTGTTACTGTTACAGGTATTTTATGTCTAATCTGATAAAAACTATGAAATTATCTTCAGCAAACTTATGTCAACAGAATTTCAGATCCCATTTCTTTAAAATTAATGCCATAACAACCGTAACAACATCCTATTGCAGTAGTTTGGGCCTTAGTAAAAAAAAAAAAAACAACCAAAGCAATACCATTTGTTAGACAGCAACTCCATACACAGCATCACCCTCGCTTTCTCCTTGGAGGGCACTTACCTATTAACTGAGACATGATCCTAGTGACCTCTAAGAACTGTGAAGGGAGAAGCCCAAAGCAGAGTACATACAAATGTCCATATGGACAGTTTCACACCAACATCTTAAAAAACACTGTCATTTCAATGTGATTTCTGCCATACTCTGAATAAAAGGAAAAACTTTGCCCTCAACTTTTCAGAGTTCATAGGTGTGGACTGATTTTTAGATGTCTGAGAACTCTGATCTGGGAAGACAACTTTTCATTATGACAATATATTTCTTCCTCTTTATCCTAAAAGAGGCATCTAAATACAGCAAATAAAGTTTTTAAATCCTATGATTTTAAGCTTTTGAAAATATATAGAGCATGTGACCCTATGTTCTCCCTGCACACAGAGCTTCCACAGCCTCTTAGGGCTAAGAGCCCTACTTCCATCATTCTTATCTGTTTTCCTATCTAACAACTTTTTAGTATATCTGGCCCATGGAAATGCCCTATATTTGGCATAAGAAATCTATATTAAAATGCAAAACAAAACTGTAAAAAGTACTAATGCACATCCTGTGAAGGACTGTTTAGAAAGGGTACTTTTGTTTCTTTTGGCTAAAGGAAAGATACTAAACAGTTAATCTGTATGCTGTAATTAAACAGGGGAAAAAAAGGAAAGGAAAAAAAGGAAACAAGAAGTGGAGCACATGTTAAATTTGCATTTGCATCAAAAAGTCCCTTTTGGCTTTAAAGTAAATAAAACCAAAAATATATGTTGCAAGGAATAAGAACACTCAGGCACAAAAAAGACAAGTTTAAAACATGCAGAGGGGTTGCGGGACAGCTACCAGCAGGTATTCTATGTTCTCTTTCTGACATAACCAAACAATAAAACCATCAGCAAAATATAAGCATTTTTATAATTAGCTTGCTAGAGATTTATACAGAAGGGGACTCAGATGATCATGTATGATTCCTACTGACTTCTCGTAAGACAGTCTACCATTGCTGCAAACAAGAATCTGGACCCAGAGTTGTCGACAGATGATTATAATACTCACATTTATTCTACTATAACTAAACAAGCCCCAGGTTTGAACTCCCTCATAACTAAATACATCACTGTGTTTAACACGGAAGACAGCTGGACATCAGCTCTCCTATCTCAAATGCCAGACCAAGCAACAGGACAGTGATCCAACCCCCAGCTGTTGGACAACAAATACACTTGATCATGACTGCAATCAAACTCTACACTGGCTGAAGAACAGATTAGGGAACAGAAATTGCAGTACCTTAGGAACTTGGTGAGCTGGGGAAACCACGGCTGGCCAAACTATACTATAAGCAGCATTTCTTTGTCCTTGAAAGAAGAAGCATCGTTGCTGATGATTGTTTGAGTGCCTGTGCAGGTAGTTATGATTACACAAAGAAAAGATTTTGTGGCAGCCAGTCGCAGAACCTGTTAACAGATAAATTAAAAATTATTAACATTTTTTTCTACTTCCACATTACAAAATGGAAAGTATGCAAAAAGAAGGGCATAATGTAAAACAAAGCACAGAACTCATGTAGTTGCTGAGGATAATTCAAATCTTGTACTGTTTAAGAAAGAGCAGAAAGAATGAGAAGAAATGAGAGCAAAAAATCTTCCCAAACAACACTTTGAAGCTTTATAAAATCTGTTTTGGTTTGATGCATTAAAAAGCAGTGTGGGTAAATTCCCCACAGTTTACAGACAGGAGTGATGCTCTAACTGGCCTCTGCTTGGAGCAATTTGCACGGCTGCACTGTTCAAGGCTTGGCAAAGCAGTTAATAAGACACAATAGCAAGGAAAGAGAAGACAAAAAAAGATTTAATGTTACTTCATACAATATTTTCAGCTGTATTTTTGCAGAATTGGTCACAGATTTGAGCATAACAAAGGTAATGTTGCTCTTTGTCTTGTTGCTCAAGACACAAAGAATAGTTCATTTTGTTCAGGGGGCAACACAAGAAACTTCGGGAGATATTTTTAATATTGGTCAGAAGTAATTGAAGGGATTAAAAGTGCAATTTATTTGGAGTATTTGAATCAGATTTCCATTTAATTCACATGGGAATTTGGGACAAAAGTTTCACAGCTCAAACTTAGTTGTTGGGCAGTGACACATTTTGCCCCTGCAAAAAGGGAAAAAAGGAAAAAAAAAAGAAAAAAGGAAAAAAGGGAAAAGAAAGGGCAATTGAGGCCCAAAGGCTCTCAGAGACATCAAAACCAAAATAATGCACCACAAAAGACAATGCTAGCATCAAAACCAGGAAATTCAAAAGGATTATTGATAACGCCCAATTACATTACAATTACACACAGTGTGTATTTCCACTACTCAAATGTTCTGCAATATAAACAGGTTTTTTTTTTCTGAAACATAAGTTTAACATGACAGTTGATCTGCTTCTGAAAAATGTCATAATGTATACAAATACAAGAGCAATCTTGTGGCAAGTAATCCAGATGAATAATTATTCTTCAGTAAAAAGTTTTTGTTTAAACAGAAGTAACTAAACATTTTTATATCAGAGAAATTAAAAAATTAAACTACTGCATATTTTGTAACTACGTAAAAATGTTTATTTCCATAAGAGTTTCTGTCACATCTTGCAACTTTTTTATTCTATTGTGCCTTCCTTCCTTTCCTTTGGATGCATTTATCATATTCACATGCAGAAATTATTCTTCCACATATGCAATCTTTCAAAGACAGCCCTTTTACTCCATGACATACAGAAGATTCGAGTTATGCACTGTTTTGGAGCCCCAAATCCAGACTGAAATAGTTTCATAAGGTTTGCATTAGAAATGTTTCTGACTGTCTCTTTGCACTGGTCAGTGTTACATTTAGGTACCAATATCTGAAAAGTTAATACCTAGGTGTAGAAACTTTTACTCAAGCCAATTTTTACTGTTTTTTTTTTTGGTTTTTTGGTTTTTTTTTTTTGGTGGTGGTGGTGGGTTTTTTGTTTGTTTGTTTTGTTTGGTTTTTCTTAGCTTGGTTGGTCTGTTTGTTTGTTTGACTTGTTGATAAATAACAAAGTGAAGCTGAAGGGTGAGGTTCACCTCAGGCTGTCAGTTTAGCCTAAATACCCAGTGGAAGCTGCCTGCTTCAAAACAGAAGAAAGCGTCTCCAAGGAAGTGGAGCTGCCCAGTTAACAGAGGGCTGGATTGATATGGCAGCCTATTAACTAAAATTTAAACAGCAGACTCATAATCTACTTTCCTATAGTCTCCTTCACAAGAAAAAAAAATCATTGTCCAATTAACAAAAACCACCCAAATATACAAAAAACCCAGAAAGGGTCACCTAAACTGCAACTGTAAGCATATTCAAAGAACCCAAAGCATCCTACAAACTCCCTGTCTGGTTTGTACTCATTTCTGGAATTTGGAAGCACAGGATCTGCTGAGGCAGCAACTTTTGGGCCATCAGAAGCAGCAATCACTCTGACAGTGTAAGCCAAGTTGCCTCTTTTACAAAGTGCAGTTGAAGTACCTTGCTTTTTGCACAGCTAAAGGTACTACAAATACATTGAAACCCCACACTCACTGATGTGGTCAGCTAAAGTCCACAAGGACATCAATATGTGACCATGTATTTCAAATGCTCTCCTTGATGACCAGAATGCTCCCTGGGCACCTTGTCTATTGTGTCACAATTTAATTGGGGAAGAAAAGGTGCAAGTGTGCTTGTCAATTATTCCCAATGCTCTCCCCCAAAAACACACTCTTAAATACATTAAACCATATTCATGGGTGCATGTCTATCGACTAGCTAACATTCAGAAGGGATTCCTTTTTATTCAGAATAAAATTTTTACCTCTATTCTCCCAAAGATACACGGCAAGTGTTGTCACAAAATAACAGGATAATAAGGTACTGTAGCCTGTTGTTATTCTACTAACTACTCATTATAAACCAGATGCATACAAAACTATCTACTACTTGAACGGATGAAATGAGACAAGCAAATAAGTATCACCATTCTAAAATACAATTCCTAAATTATATTACAAGAATTATAAACACAGGACAACTAAACCTTTATGTGAAATATAAAAAATTATAAGGGAAAACATTCTCCTACAAAGTAAAAATAAAATTAAATAAAATGGCATTAAAATACAATGAAGTTACTGGTCTATAATGAAAATCTGGACTCCATCCACACACTTCCTTCCTTAAGAAGGCCTTCTAATGCCTCCACAGTGCCTTTTATTTTTCAAGCTCCTGTATTCCCAGCTAATTCAATATAGCAACATCATCAATCACCTGAGACAGGAACAACTGTCTGTATTCTCCAAGTCTGGCTCAGAGATTCCCTTCTCCCCACCCCTTACACCCATCAAAGCCTTTCTCAGTGCCTTTATTTACTTCTGCAACACTGGTGCTCAAGCACATCCTTTTGTTAAGCTTTCTGTGTATACTAATTACTGTAAGACAGTTCATACACGTGGCATGTATGCATCTTCCAGCAGAAACTGCAGCCACTGGAGAGCATGGCGCGTGAAGCTGGCTAGGCTGGTAGCAGACCAGCATAACCAGGAGACAAAGTTGACCCTCTACGTGTTTATTCTGTACCCCAACAGCAAGGCTACGTCACCTGCCACAGCAGTAGCATATTTACTATTAGCTGCACTAAGAACTAGCAGCAGCGCTACCGAATCACATCAGCAGCTCGGATGCATCGAGCGCAGAAAATTACTGCCAACTGCTCCGTGAGCCGCCGGTGAATCCACTGTGCAATCCGTGTGCACGCACGTCCCGCCGGCGCCGCTGGATTCCCCAGCACACCTTCCACACCTTCCTCTGGATTAACAGTGTAAATATGCTCTGCGAGCTCTTCTGAATTACCAGATGAATTTATCTTGTGTGGAAATTACATTTCTTCGCTTTTAAATGAGTCAGTCAGAGTGGCTGAATATGGCATTCATGAATTATGATGGGTGGGAGCATTTTTAAGTGACTGATTTTGCAGCACAGTGTGCCCTATATTTATTAGCCTTTTACTCTAGGGCTATTTTAATTGTTATCTGTTCATGCATGTTACACTATATAATGAAATGCTCTCATTTCACTCCTAGAGTGGAGAGTTTTTTATGTGTATCTCTATTAATGACCCTTAATTAAGTTGATTTTAGTAATTTAAATGTGATTTTCCTCTGGTCAAGAAGTATTTTTAACGGGAGATGTTGAAAATGAACTCTCACATAAGCCCTTTTCTAATGTTTCCTGTTTAACAGTTAGAGCAATTTATCAAGCGATGTTTCCAATGAATGAAGTGTGGGGTAGCTGGGCAAAAAAAATGCTCATTTACATGATTCATCAAATGTGATTGTTAGCAATCACATTGTTTGGTATTTATTAATGAAAGATTTCAATTTTCCAAGCAATTAACAAAAATATTACCAATGGATACACTTCATGACAGTTCTGAGCTACAATAAATACAAGGGTGCATCTTAAAAGAGACAAGAAATAAATTAACATATTTTAAAATAATTTAGTCATAGTATCAACAGAAGCAGAGTACCAAAATTACTTAGGATTACAAGTTTTAACATTCAAAACTATTTAGGAAATAAAATCAACTTGCTCTTGATAAAGTTAACAATATCAAAAGCATTGTTCCGACAACTCTTTTCAAATTATGTGATTTAATCTTCCTTTTTAAACTGAAAAAAGGAATGACTGTGGAGATTTTCTTAAAATATATTAATTTGGAGGTAAAACACTAGAGATCTTTCATTTGGCTTGTCAGGTAATTTTAATACTCTAGCATAATTTAGGTTCTTGTGCAAATACTCATTTGAAACTTCTGAGGATTAAAGCTTAAAATGAGGTATTAAAAATCACTAAAGGGAACAATATGTGGAATCCAGCCAATGCAACTAGGTAAGAATACATAGCTTCTTACTGCTAATTACTAAATGTTCCCATTTTTCAATCCAAAATAATGGCTGTGGTTTGAAAGACCTTTATTTGTAATTGTAACTCTGTCTAATAAAACACTGACTTTGTAACCCCCCTGTTGCAAAGGTATGTCCAAGCTTCAAAAATAGGATGGGAAAGATTAAAGGTTCGTTCCAGCCCTGTGTAACCTGTGTAGCAGAAGACCAGCTCACATTTCACATGCAATAACCTGCGCATTTTCTAAAAAAAAAAAGAAAAAGAAAGAAAAAAAGGAAAAAACCTCCAAGAACAACATAGGGAAATGCCTGAGGCAGAAGTTGAAACTGATTGGGCAAAGCAGAAGGACAAGAGCCCTTGAAATTAAACAAAAGCAAATTCATTCTGTTGACAGATGTTGATTACATCAAAGCCATGAAAGAACTTTTTTTTGTTTCTCTTTTTTTTTCCTTTTTTGCAACTAATACCTCCACATTTTCTGTACATTACGGATATAACGTATCTTAATCAACATAATCCAACACATGATAATTCTCAAATTTGGTAAAATTATATTATAAGAAGGTCTTAATGACAGGCTTCTCCAAACAAGAGTGTATTCACATGGTCATGTCTGCATACCCGTGCTGGTCACGCCATCATCAGCCCCTTACTTCCAGGGGTTAACTGCTCTGGCAGCCAAATAAAATACAGAGAGCGCTGTGTAATTATGGAGACAGTCAAAGGGCAGACTCTATTTTGAAATCTATTTGCACAGACAAGGTCTTCCAATTTCGCTTACAGGAAACAAGCTGGTAAAGGGGGTCTCCTCCTCTCCAGATGCTTTCCACACGTTTTTCCCACATCAGGAAATCGTGGACATGGACACCATGCAGGACTGTTTCCTGGATTGCAGAGCTATGTCATTACAAGGAGAAGAGCAAGTCTGTGCTTGTGAGAAATATTTCCTCCTAATTGGATGTACTAGGGGAAAGCAAAACCCATAAGGACTACTGAAAATGTGACTAGCAGCAATTTGTAAACAGGACGCAGGCACATCTGTCACGATGGTACTGGAAAAGAGAAAGCAGAAATGAAAGGGTAAAAACACTCTGTTTTTAACAGCATGATTGGGGAAATGAAATATTCATCAGCATAGATGTGACTTCAGTTACAACAGCAACACATTGGTGAAAACTTCAACAACAGCATGCGTATGACCCTACCCTGATAAACTGAAACACAGGCCAGTACCTTGCAAACATTATATTCTAATTGGGATTGTTTTATTTATTTTTTCTGGAAATTAACAACAGAATTTGTTTAGTTAATAGAGGCATTATCAGAACTGCTCTTGTTACTCTCCTAAGAGGCAATGAAGCATCGCAATGGTAGAACGGCGACTGACTCCAAGGGAGACGAGTCAGCCCCTCTGCCAGCATCACCATGACTCCTCCATGTCACTGAAAAAAGTCTGTTTCAGCCCTCAGTTACGCTCCTTGCTAACAATTCTGCCCTTATTTCATGCAGAGTGGAACTGGGCAATTTGTTGGGTATATGCCAATATAAATGAGTTTGTAAATTTATAAACTATATGGAAACAGATTCTTGTTTTGCTTTACTTACTATGATTTAGTCTAGACTAACAGACTAAAATGATGAATCAGTGCCTTCTGGAATAGTGCTGTGCTTCTAATTCATTATTCAGTCAAACTTAGGGTCAACAAAATAGCTGTTCTACAAGTTGGTAAACTGGGAAACCACAGAAAATCAGAACTCCTTCTATTTACAGGAAGGATGACAGCCTAAGGGTACTTCATCCCAATAATAACAACATTCAAGCACCGGTGCCCAGGTCATGACAAGCCATGACCCTCCCCATAGCTCCTTCAGGAAGCTGGCTTGATGCCACCTTTTATCAGCAGCAACTGACAGTGCAACTTTAACAAACAAGAAGAAAAAATTAGTATTATATCCTTCAAATCTCCTTTGACCAGTTGAGCAGTTACAGAACTGCTCAACTGTATATATACACACACGGAGTCACACCAAGGCAGTATAAGAAATAAATTAACTGAGTAAAATTCTGATATCATTAAACAGTACTTCCCCCTTTTATTATAAGACTTTAAAAATACAGAGTACAATCTAACTATAGCTGAGTGATATTCATTACTATACCAAAGGAAATGAATAGTCTATTACAGAACATGGGATCAAACTGTACAGACACTGGGAACAGAGCATCGCAGTCCTCCAACACAGCCTTCCATCCCACTGATATTTCTACTACATTTTCTCTATGTGACAGAAAAACACAAGAAGAAAATAAAAAGACAGTGTTGTCTAAAGCAATATCACTGCAAAATGAGATAAGTCCAGTACAAAAGCTGCACAAAGCAATATTAAGGGTTTCAATCACAGTTACTGTCAAGGGAATTTAGGCTCCAGATAACAGCATCTGGCAAGTTTCAACTTCTCTGACTAGCAGGAGAAACATTCCTCTTATGTTACTGCATTCCTTTATTGAGTAAATTAATTTATCATAAAATGAATAAATTAGAATGAGAAACATATCTGTTCAGGCTTCCATATTTAAATACATTTTCCAAGCACTTCCTATTTATCTTTAGATTTTTTAAAAGATCAGAGAAATTACTTTTGCTTAAAAGACTGGTTATTGTATTCATGATTTTGATTTTGTAGGGAAGAAACAACTATTGGAACAAGTTAGTTTAAAAATTAGCACTTGTTTTGGATTAAAGAAAAAAACTATTCAAATAATCCTTATATGCAGCACAATACCAAATCTTGTTGTTTATATGCACCCACCCACAGCTCTAACATTCACTGAATCCTACTGGGTTAAAATCTTTTCAGGTGCTCTGCGAAACAACTGTTTTTCCAACTGGTATATTTATGTCCTATATACATGCCTGACACAGTATTAAATGTTAAAAAGAAATCCTACTTTAACCTCTAAAATTTCCACCTGAAATGGAAAAAATCCATTTCCCACCCTTTCAGTAGGCAAGCAACATTGCTGAAATAAGAGTAATCTTTGCCTAGGAAATTTAGGAATGCTCCTGAACATTGCATTAGGATGTTCTGTGCAGCTTGACACATGAGAAGAGAACGGGCAGTCAGTCTTTTTCCCACAGTAAGTATTTTCCATACACCTACAGCCAAATCTCTAAGGACACAAGATGATTTCTAAATCAGTCTTATCTCAAAATTAAGGAAAATGCGCACACAGCCAACAACTTTGGGATGAATACCTTCATAAAATAAGATTACATAGCTACCCATTTGGTAAAATTGACAGCTAGTAGTATTTCTTGCCTTTTGTTAAAAGTTGCTAATTACTTGTATTGTCCTGTTTTCACATGAAAACACAAGTTATGTTAGGGCAGTAAGTCTTTACTGAGAAAACATGTATGCGTCCCTTGCTAGAGTGATGAGTCTAAGGTTGGGGAATTACATCCCATAATCCTGATTTCAAAATATATGAGCAGAGAGGTCTAAGAGTACACAGCTTTTTCTGCTAAACTGCTGTGGTGGTGGTAGAAATAAGCTCTTATTTTTACTTCAAGAAAATGCTTTGCACAATAAGATGTCCTAATCAAGAGCTTGCTGTAGATAACTTGTAGCATCCTGATTAAAACATTTATTTTTAAACCTGTCAGTCATTACCCTGTGCTATTAATGCATAACTTGGAAGCTTGTTCATAAATATGTGACATTTGGGTCACTGAGTGAATTATAATGATAGAATTTTGGATCAAATTTGGAAGAGTACAGTATAATGTTTGGGAGATGCTTTAAATGTTTTTTAAACACCTTTCACTTATCTCCTTGCTCAACATCATAACAACAAAGACCTCTTTTTAGCATAAAAATCCCTGTTTCTCAAACAGTGATACAGGAAGAAGTTGTTTACATTTTCAGAAGTACCAACATACATCACTTATGACAAAAAAACCAAGCACTCCATAAGAAATGCTCAATCACTGTCAATCATACACACTAAAATATACATAAACCAAAGCATGTGGTATGAACTGTATTAGATTCAAACTGAACACAGAATTACAACTATAACAAACAAAACCCAAATAATTACTAGTGACTCACAGGCCTATTTACACATCTTACCAAACTATTGGAAATGTAGGTAACCATAGAAACCTGTCAGCCTAAATTCAGCACTTCAAAATTTGTATTTAGTTTAAAATGCTGACAATTCTGTTTCTATTTGACAAAATTCATATTTTTAAAGGCTTCAGTTTTTACTTTGGTACTTAAATAAATGCTTAAAATTATTTCATCTGTTGGTTACTAATAATTTGCCTTTTATATTTGATTTTATCCAAGTAAAAATTGCAGTTTACTCTCAGTAATATAAAATGTTAATATATTTTAATATTGCAAATTAATTTCTAACATTTCTTTAATGACTGAAATTAAATAACAATATAAAACCAACACTTCTGCACTTACTATCAAATGCTTTGCACATGGACTTTTTTAAGCTGCACACTAGCAGAAAAAAGAAATTACTGAAATTAACTGTTAAAGCTGAAATGCTAATAGCCTTTTCAACTTATAGCTCTTTTTCACTGACAATTGCAATTTGCATGGCTTAAAATTTAATACTATCATTAGTACTAATGTCCTATATTTTACTTCATAATCTAAATGAGTAAAATATTATTTTTGTAGTTCACCGGCTCTTATACTTAGGCTGTAATGTTCAGTGTGTATTTCATTATGTAGATGAGCAATGGAAGTTGTCTAACATGATTTAAATGGGTCAACAGTATTTTCCTATTCACATTAATCATCCAGACAGCCACACACACACAAAAACAGCCTTTGAAAACTAACCTAGGAAATCCCTTTTTATCACTGACTCTTCCCACCACTCCAACAACAGCAAACACATGCTCCAGGAGACGGGAGCCTCGGGAACTGGGAAGCCAAGGCTGGGCACTGCTCCCCTGCCAGAGCACAGCTCCCCGCTGCCCGCGGCCCCGTGCCAAGAATGATTCTCGTCCTGCGACGTTCAATGGGAGCTGTGTGTTGACAAACTGAGCAAATCTGAATCGGCAAAATTCATTCTTGGCACGGGGACACACAACTGTGCCGAAAGCAAAGGCGCGCTGCCCGCTCCGCAGCACTGGCAGCCAGCTTCTTCTGGCGTAAACACACTTGTCAGAGCTCCCACTGAAGTCAAAGGACGCAGGATGAGGCCGTTTATTGCCAATTGTTTATAAACCACATCAAAATGAAGGGTTCTATTCTCGAGCCATGTAACTACCATCTCCAGCCCGCTTCATATATGGCATATGGCAAATAAAATGGCAATTTATAAACAACATAGCCCTTCCGTAGAAAGGGAAGCTGTTCTAATAAATGATAAAGGGGAAGGACATAAGTGTAAAACAGGCAGAAAGTAACAGAATTATTGTGTACCAAACATTCAGACCAATTTAGTCAAAAAATGTATTATTAAGTTAAAACAAAAAAAGCCCCAACAAAACAAACAAAAACCCAAAACAAACAAAACCCAAAACCTCATTTCTGAACTATCTTCACCAGGTTATTCACTCACTTTGTACAGTTTATTGGACAATTCTACTGTCTGATTTTCTAAGCTAGACAGAGTAAGCAAGGAGTCTTTGCAAGAATTTAGGTCTCAAACTCCTTTTTCTCGACTGAAAAGGGTTTACAGACTTTTCTGCACAAATAGTAAATCCATAAGAAAAAATAAATGTTTTGCTTTCCACAATATGAAGATAATCTAACTTGCCAGCAAAATATGACAGGCAATTCTCCTGAGCATGTTTAGCTACCTTGTCTGCAAAACTGGGCAGTAATCTATGAAATTCTCTATAGGGACATCCATTTAATCAATTACTAATCTGTAAACTCAACTCAGAACTTCTAGATTCAGTCAATTGCATGCTAAGAATCCTGCTGCATATTTTTTTGAGAAATGTGAAGACTTCACATGGAGAATGTAAAGTCTATCTCAATCTATATGCATTTTAATATACTATTGAAAAGTGTTGTGACTGTGAATTTGAATCTTACAGGCCTGGCCACAACTTCATAGATGTCAAGGCTCCTGATCTGTATTCAATAGGCAAAGAACTACAATGAAGTTGATTCTGATGCAGCTGTTCCCCTGGCAATGGCACAGTCACTGGAAGCCTTATGCCCATGCCTGGGCCATGCTTGCTTATCCTGCAGTGGTTGGTAGTCCATTGTCACTGCTCGTCACACCAGAGAAGACACAAGAGAACTGCTGCCTTCCCCCAGACACCCCAGCAGATTATTTTCAGCTGGTTGAATTTTCCGTGGCCAACACCCCACCAACCTGTTTGCAACACCCATCTGGTTTCCACAGCTGGGGATACTGTTGCAGCAATCTCTGCCAAAGTCTTTCCATCAGCTACCTCGCTTTATACCTGATTTTGTGAAGCAGCTTTTACAGAAGAGTTATTTGGACAAAACAGCCTCCAAATGAACAAAAACAAGACTGTCTTTATCAAGGAGACTTTAGAAACAGACACTTCTGCAGTCTTTGGTTTGCTCTGCAATTACATTCTTGCCAGAAAACATGTATTAGTTAAGGAGAGTACTCTACAACTCAAAACTCTTAGATGACATAATGGTACTAGTCAGAAAGCTGCTGGGACAGTTATATCAGCAAAATAATTCTTGCTGGTACAACTTGATTTTTTGGAGCAAGCTTTGATTTAAGCTTTCACAGAAGAGAACTATTCTCATGAGATGAGCTTCTGCTGATTTAGCAGGGTGTCTTAGAACATGAATAAATCTTTATAAACCTAGACAAGACCCACTACTGTATTTACTTCTTTAAAGAACACCCATTTCTACCATGACTCATAGAATTATGTTAATAATAATCAGTGCAGAACAACCAGAAATGGCTTGGAGCGGTCAGACCTGCCTAGCCACCTCACAGGTGGTAGTTCAAAAAGGACATGGCAATGACATTAAGCCTTGTCATCACCTACAATTTCATCCACAAGACAGGAGTGTGACTCAATGCTCAGATCTGCACAAATGGCTACAGGCAACACTTCCTCTCAACGTCAACTCAGCATGTCTTTGTGAGAGGTCTATCCACTTTGCCCAGTGGAAAAAGACCTCAACTCAACAGCTACAGATGAGTTTACAAGCACACTCAAGAACTGAGAAGTCAAGCAGAATACTAGCAGATCTGCAATTACTACATCATTTCTTACATAAAGAATCTCCATTTTACATGGAGGGAAGCTAGGAGTTTACAGTTGCTTCTGCCCAACTCCATCTTCACCTGTGTCTATCAGTAAATCTCAGACTGAACAGCTGGAATTTATATGAGAAACAAACTTGCCATTTTCTTTCAATGTTATGCCACATCTGTTGGCTTTCTTTTTTAAAAAATACATAAGGCAGGATGTAATTTAAATTTAGGAACAAGAAAGCATGAAACAGATAATCTGAGAGTGCACAAATTTCTACACAGAACATCTGATATGCTGTAAGTATTAATGCATAAATTTAGACTGTGTTCTTACTACAATAGTTCTTCATGGTTCAAAATAAGCTTGATCTAAAATGAAACATAACTTTAAACAGGTTTTAACAATGAATACCTGAACATAAACATCTTTAAAATGTGAAAGCTGGAGACTTTATAGAGCTGGTTAGAGTGGCTGGTTATTTATAATCTAAACTCAAAAGAGAACAGTGTGACTTTCAAAAACACCCACGGAAGTTTTCTCAGGCTGCACGCTAGAGCGTATGTCTGCCAAAAGACCTCCAAGGAGCTCTGAAGAGCCTTTTATTCTCCCTTCTAAGGCTTCCATGCAGCAGAGCAGCTTGTTGAACACCTGGTTTTTAACATTCTTCTTTTTCTTCAGAAATTACGAAGAGAAAGACATTACTGATTTGGAAAAGACATAATCTCTAAAAGAACAACAAACAAACTTTCCATACCTTGTTTCAAGTCATACAAAGAGGGTAAAAAATGACCAACTGAGAAGAAACCCTAATTATACAATTACACAATTTCAATGTTTTGAAACAGTTCCTTTTAAAAAAATCTTCTAGAGTCTGTTCTCACCCTAGATAACACCAAAGGCCAGTGGTGTGACCTGAATGGGTGAACACAAAATACAACTTTTCTTAAATGGAAACTAGAACATGACTTCATACAGTACCTTCATACTTAGTGTGTTATAAATTGCTTTAAATACTGGAAGGCAAACAACCGTTATGCACTTAAGAGCTCATATGTAATAATACTTAGCATTTTGATAGAGCTTTTCATCTTCAAAGTGCTTTACAAACAACTCATTAATCTCAACCAATGCACCTGCAAGGTAGATAAATATCTGCATTGTAGGTGGAGAAAGACACAGAAAGTTCAATGAATCATCTAAAGCCATGCACACTACCAGCCCCAAATATCCCTAGCTCCTGGCTCCTAGTGCCATGAAGGACCTGAGCCCCACTGTGTGTTGAGATATCTTCTCTTGAGCCAAAGAGCTGCAGGAGCACTTATTTTACTGCAAGGCAGTGGCAGAGTGCCAGCCTAGCTGGAGACCCTCCCTTTTCCAAAGCTGGTAAGTTCCCAAGAACTGCTAGCTCCCACCAGGATCACCAACCCCAGGAAGAGGGAAGTCCATGAGATGCCAAAGTGAGGCTCACAACATAGATTCTCAAACTGATTCACCATCAAGCAGTGAGCTGAAAAAGCCTCTGCACTGGTAGAAGCCTTTGCCTCTCTCCCTGTTTATTTCCAGCTGCTGCATAGACTCCAGAGCAGCAGATTCCTACAAGTCAGACAACAGAACTCTGAAGTCTCTGGCCTCTGAGTACTGCCACGATTCAAGAAAACAGCTTCACTCCTCTGGTGTTCTCTAACTATTGAAAATTTGTAATGAAATTTTGCCTTCAAGAATGCTAATTCTCTTCCCTGTTGATGACTGGAAAAAAAAATCTTAACGTGATTACATTGCATGATTTTATTTTTAACTTTCTGAGTTTTAAAATATCAGATATGATTTTTCTTAAACCTCAGAAATACTAGGAAAGTCAAACCTGGAGCAGATGAGAAACGTGGAAGGTGTGAAAAATACACGTACTGTGCTACAGCAGACTTTATGTTCCCTTACACAGAGAAAATGAATAATGAACTTTTAGTAATAACATATTTATTTCAGATGTTTATTAGTCACTAGATTTAAATATATAAATCTGACAATCTTTATCTGTTCATTCTTCACATTTGTGACCCCAGAGCTTAGCAAGTTCTCCAGCCACTGTACTTCCTCCCTGGGTAAACCACTCATGTTTAAAATATAAGTTAGTCAGACAGACTGTTACGATAGCAGAAAGACAAATCCCACTTTTTCTTAAGATATTGAAGAAAAAAGTCTCTCTACAAGTAATGGTATAACATGTTAGTTAAGCAAACACAAGCAGCAAAAGATAAATGAAGGCAAAAATGTATGTAGCTAAAAGAGCTCTGCCAGCCTGCCCAGTTGACCTGGGTATAAAAGGCAAAATAAAAAGAAAGAAGCAGCCTTTAATTACTCTTCCCATCTTAATGTTTTAAACTTATAAAGAAAAAAAAATAACAAGCCCACATAATCCAAAACAACATGAAGAAACAACTCCTGATCATTAAACAGAAAGTACAAGTTCTCCACATTTAGAACACTTTTAAGCTTATTATTTCATTGATATAAAGTGAGCTTGTGTCTGACTGCCAACACCATGCTTTTAAAAAAAGAAGTCAAATCTACAACTCCCAATGAAAATAAGGGCATATAAGAGCAAACTAAAAATATAACATACAGGAAATAAAATTAGATTTAATTACATTGAACATTAACATTCATTCTGCAATTGCAAAAAATTCTAAAAACATTTTCTAAATTAAAAACCCCACCATAATATTCTACAGCTAAAATAATATGCAATCCTTATATAATGCCGTTTTTCCAAAAGAACGAAACAGATTAAAGAGCAGCATACAAGAACAAAATTTAAATCTGCAATTGTACCCACTAAACTCTGGAGGCCTAACAATGATGATGCAGTAAAAAACCACCCAACATCACAACAGTAATGCCACAACATTTTTGCTATTTTGTTTAGTAACTCATCACTTTATTTGTACGCAGTAATGAAGAGATATCACAGCAACTCGTGTCTGTCTCTGTGTGCTCTATTCTTTCCTGCTTCTGTTTTCAGGGTAGTTTAAAAAGAATCTTTTCTCCTAATCATCAGCAAACCACTACCAGATTTCACTTGTGGTAGAGTAAGCTACCCATCAGTTCAAGGCAATGCTCAACAAAAACAACAAAGAAAAGAAAAAAAGCAAGAGGCAAGGTCTGAACGCATTTTTCTTTCAATTCCCTTGGGAATCATGGTTCTATAGGTCTTGAATTCCCAGGCAGAGGGGATCATGTTCATCAGTTACGGCAGCTCCTCTGGGCCTAAGTCCAGGTAGACTGCTTGTCTAAACTTGATGAAATATAGGCGCCATCAGGTAACAGCAGTGGTTGGGGAGACTCCAGAAATGTGTAACTGAAAACTAAAAAATTAAATTAAAACAAGGCTATAGCCAAACAGCCTCTTTCTACAGGATGCAATAACTGTAAGGCAAAGAGTTTACAACACACAGACTGCTCCTTACATATGTTCTTTTGCCTCTTCACACAGATAATATGAAAGCTGGATTCGTCAGACAAGCATATTTTAAAAAACATTGATTTTAAATAGAAATGCTTAGGAAAGAAACCACTGTGACAAATACAAATGGCTTGAATAGACAAAACATTAAAAATAAGTCATTGCCCTGTAACCCACTCTCCCTCCCACTACATTACTTCAAAATATTTTCAAATTAAATTTTCATGCTAATAAGTATTGCTAGATCAACAGCACTGGGATGTGGTGCCTAGAAGCACTGCAAGCTACCCATCATGGCACATCATCATGTCAAACTGTCAAAAGAGAAGAAGAGGCAGCAAGACTCTCACTAGATGTGCATTTTGAAGTGCTATAGGAATGTGTTTGTTTGGGAGTGGGGAAGGAAGGAGGAACCAAAAAAAGGAAAATTATCAATCCCCAGTTGATAAGATCATTGTAACTGGGTGTCCTAAAGGTTGTTTTTGTACAGAAAAGGCCTTTTCAGACTGCATATATGATGAAGTACTACTTTGAAATCACAAATTGCAGTGGACTAGCAGGACTGTCGCTGAAAAAGGCTCAAAAGCTCCTAAGCTTTTGTTTAAATTTCCTCTTGATTCACAACAGTCACAATCAGAACATCATGTCTACTATATCCAAATATCATGGAGAGGAAAACCAGCTTAGATTTCACAACACAGACCTTCACTGCAGCTTCACATCTGCAGATTCACATCTCTTCAGAATAAAAAAAAAAGAAAATACCATAACATCATAGAAATATTTTTTGGTAGCCTCAACCTTACACTCCAACTATAGCTATACATGGAAAGCCACACAAGAAATGACGTTAAGTGTGCCAAACTGGCTCAGTAGGGTTTCCCCTGCACAGCTAGAGAACACCCACAACACACAAATCCCAAACTTTACAGATATGTGGTATGTTGTTTTTATGTGCACCATAAATTCAGCTTCTGGTCTAGGTAGGGTAATTCAGTGCAAAAACTTGAGTAAAAGAAATTCTGTATCTAAACCTAGAAAGCACTTTACCTGTGTCCACTGCTAAACTGCACGTTTGCCTGGCAACTTAGGAGCAGCAGGCACCAGGGCAGGCTCAGGCTCTGTTTCATCCTGCTGATGCTGTGCTGCCACAAAACTATCCAGAAATTACTCCCTCAGTGCTAGAGTTTCCCCATCCATCAGCTATCCATAGAGTTCAGCATCCATCAGTGCTCATGATTCCAGCCCCTTTTGTCTGCCTTAGCTATCTGCACTGTGAGCTCTCAGACACAAAATAAAATGTTTTATTGTATGTTCATAGGACATTTGATCCTGCGATTTTAGGAAGTGAAGCTAACTGCTCTAAAATAAAAGGTAATTGACTACTTGAGGTCCAGAATTTCTTTAGGAATGATTCAATCATTCATTCTTTCTCCTCAAATGCTATATATTACTCTAAACAAGCTTAGAGGCCACCAGAGACCTGTCATATACTCTACCACTATTCTTGATATTTTAAGTAACACAACATGCAAGGACCAAGTAGCCAGACACTTCACAGTTTGATCCTGCACGCAGCCTTGGCAGGGTCATCTTCCAGTATAGATTTTAGGAGTCTGTATTTTTGCTCCCTTTAATTTAATCTCTAAGATTGTGAAGTGGTATTCTTTATTTCACTGATTTGCTGTACGAGTATAGAGGAGGTTAAATTAGTTATTTGGTTCTTTGCAGAACAACACTAGAATTTGTGCGTGTCGGTTAACACTGCATTTGTGAGCCTGAAGAGTAGAAGACTGAAGCAACACCTAAAGGAGAGACAAAGATTGCCTTCTTTGCTGCCCAGAGGCAGCACTGAACTGAGTATCTTGAATTAAAATCACAGACATGACTTTCCATTTTAGACTTTCCACCCTAATATGTGGTATTATGTTGAGCCTTTGCTTCTACATCTGCAGCCAGGTGAGGAAATGCCAGACAACAAAAGGCTCTGGCAGGCAGTGTAGAAGTTGTGCTCGCCAACAGTCCTTGCTCACAGATATCCCCATGTCCAACTGTGAACACAGAGACAGCACTGTAAAATCCACTTTAGCAGCACAGCAGCCAGACAAGTCCCTACGATGGGGCATCCCACTTTCTTGCTAGAGTCATTCCCAGAGTTTCATGGTATTTTGACCCTGAAGAGGTCAGTACCTATACAAATACCTATATTCATATAGGTACTGACCTCTTCAGGGTCAGTAGCCTATGCACAAAGTTGGACAATGGCCCTTCAGCGAATCACCACAGCAGGGCAGCGAGCTTCTGCAGATGGTAGAAAATTCTCAGAGCTCTGCCATAGGAATGGGAAGAGGAAGTTGTTCTTTTCTGCTTAGAGGAAGCTCCAGGTGAGCTTGAAGGAGAATTCTGCAAAATTCAAAGCGATACATAGAAAGTCCATTTCCAAACAAGGTCAATTTTGCCTCAGGATTATGGCTAGGCTTACTTTCCTTAACTTCTGGCATATGAAAATATACCTGTGTAATACTTTTATCACAGACTAAACACTGGCAGATACAGGACACTACCTGGCACCTGGGCACCCAAGATAAAAGGCATGCAGAGCAGAGAGAGCTGAAACTACGTACTCCTCAGGAACTCATCATTAACTTTGTCTCTATGTGGGTTTTAGCTGTAACCACAATGGTGATGCTCTAGTGCCAGGGCAATGGGCACCTTCCTACAAAGGAGAAAAGAGGTCTTGGTCTTAAATGTATGGCTACAAGAGTAGGTGTGGGTCACTAAAGCTGTTGATGTGGCAGAAAATGTTGCTTTTCAGCAGCTGTCCAGGACATCGGTTAATGACTTTCCTTCATTTAAAGGCAACCTTAGCTAATGCTGAGAAACCTAAACTCACAGGGAAACCACACCCTACACATCCACCCCCAGCTAGAAGTGATAGATCTCCTAAGACAAAAAGACACAGTGTGCTGCCAACAAAACACTACCTCTCAAATGAGAGAATGATCTAACACCTTATTGAAAGGGGAATATTTTTCTCTCATACCTCAAACCATGAAAGTGCATGTCTTCCCCAGAGTTGCTGCACAGTTGAAATGGGAATAATTCCTCGCCTGCCTAATTATTTTTGAGACAGGGATGAAACTACCTTAGGATCATTGTAAAAATGTTGAAAGTGTACTACGATCAAATGGTTTGAACTTCCACCATGCACCACTTGCAGCTCATAATGCTAATGTTTAATTCTGGAGACATGAGTCTGTCTACAAATTAATGGAAAATGTGAATTAATATTTTCTTCCAGCTAATTGCCCAACTCATATATTGCACAGTGCAGCCAAGCACAATAGATCTTGAAAACTCCCTTGCACAAGTTTTATACCACTTTTTCTCATTTGCCAAAAAAAAAAAAAAAAAGAATCAGAATTACAGGATGTATTTAATTGTAAGTCTGGAATACCAGGAAACAGTCAAGTCTCCCCAAAACTGTTATCTGTATATTCTATGGTTTATTTAAAAAAAAAAAAAAAAATTAGGTGAAAAGTACTGGAAATTACTATAGGTGAGTATTAATTGTTTGAGCTGAACATTTCTGAATTTCTTTTTAACAGTGAGAAAAATATGAAGTGATACTTCCACCATTTGAATATTAATAGTACTCAGAAGATTTTTATGATTCATTCTTAACATGATAATGGTATCTAATATGCTGAAATTTGTGGTTAAATATGCATATCAAAGAACAAGCTATAACAATTTTTAAAAAATAAATGCTTTCAAAATGCACCATCAGAAAGATGGAAACAGACTGATTCAGTAGCATACGGTAGCAAAAAAAATCTGAATTGAATACTTTGACTTCAGGGGAAAAAAAAGGAAAATAATCTAATTTTGAGTCCTTTTACTTCCTCTTAGAAATACTGAAAAGTTTGAATATTATAAAACCATGAGCATTACCAAGGTCTGCAGATTAAAAAATGTGAGAAATTAACTGTATCAGAAGCACTGCTCAGTAAAAGATTCAGTAAAGCAGGTACTTTATTTACTTAATCACGTCCCAGATGGAGACCCCATAGCACACTTCTGTACAGTAACATGCAGAGTCCAACAAAAAATGGCAATTTAAAAGTTCACTACCAGTTTTACCATCCTAAATGTCAAATCCATGTCTGATCAGAAAGAAAAACTATGCAAAATTATTTGTCTGCACTATATCTAGAGCACATAAACCAGATCACATTGCCTCAGTCACTTGCTACACCTTCTTTATTAGTCCAACTAATGTTTGTAACTTGTGTAGTGCTTCAGGATAGTTTGATGATTTTCATATAAATACTCTAATGGAGAAGAGTTTATTATTCCTTTAATATACACAGTTTTGGCTAACCTAATAATGAAATATAGAAAATACTCAACCATGCATTAATGACAAGACTTGTGAAGCAAACTTTTGACCTATACAGCCCAAAAAATAAAAGGAAAAAGGAAAAAAAAACACAAAAAACAAAAAAAAAAAAACCCAAACCCCAACTCATTTCTAATAAGACTCGGCACTTCTGGGCAAACTTGAAAGGGTGAGGCTTTGAAGGTGTATTGGAACAGAATCAACTCCAGCTATGTCCCTCTGTTTCTAGAAAAAATAAAAAAGGTTTAAAACCACATTTATGCATTTCCTCCTCATTTTACTAACAGAGGGGAAAGAGTAACATTCTCAGAAAAATTTTGAAAACAAACATCTCTGAAAGGCTCTGTAGTCACAGAAGAAGAAGCATCTCACAACGTCTCATATTCTGTGGTGCTGGAGACAGCTGTAGCTTCTAGTCGGGTGCAGCTTCCAGGTTCCCCACTGAGGAGCCTGTGGACAAATTCCCAGTTCCACAAGGTGCTGAACAGGGCAGCTCAGCCCCTTACCAAGCAAACAGCCAGCCTGGGAACACAAACTACATATGCAAGGGATGTATCACACCCTGTCACTCTATGCTGAATTGACTTAAAAAACCTGGCCCACAGTAACTCACACAGCTTAGCACAGAATTCTTATTCACTGCTAGGGAAGCAAGATCAGGAATCAGTTCTATCAGTATGGAACACAAAAGTAACTCATTTTACATGGGATGTCTTCTCAGCAATTATTTCCCTGTGGCTCTAAACCCTGAAACGTCATTGTAAGAAATTAGGGGCTTCTACTCTACAATAATTCACCTGTATAAAATAAATAGATCTGTAAGAGATTACTATGCTTTAAATCATCTAAGATACAATTGTAGATATAAATGCAGTTCTTCCACATCTCCTACTTTATTACCAATAAAGTAGCACAGATTCAATTATGGTAATACCCAAAACTGTGATAATATCTAATCAGACCATTTACAAGCCAGTGAATCAGCACACAATCCATACTATTTCTAACTACAAACTGTATCAGTGACTTGATGTGACTGTGCTCTGGGTGTTTCCTAGTTTTCTTTTCCTAAATAGTAAATTCAATTCACACTTCTACGCATCACCTGTACTTTTTTTTTTTTTGAATACTCTTCAAGAAAAGGTGACAGCTAAAATGCAGTTTAACCCGCTGCTAGTCCACTCTGAAACGCAGCATTTGAGCTTACAGAATTTCACAAAGGCTTGTGGAAACCACTCACCCTGAAGAGTTGTGTGCCTTCTCCTTGGTTTGAAAAGCGTTTGAATTCTGACATTAGCAAGGCAGAGACTATTCAAATAACTTCCCTATATGATTACTGAAAAGTACTTTTTAATTTCCTCGTATATTTCAGTCAATATTCTTTTTTAATAAAGGGTTTTTTTAGGCTAGTTTAAGTCCTTCTGATGTGTGGAGAAAGCATTTAATCAGTATACAGCTTCCAAGATCTCTGCTGCTCAAATGTACTTATGCAAAAACAAGTCCATAATAAAGAAAACTTTCATCATTTATAAAAATGTAACATCAGTTATATTAAAAAGAACACACATAAGAGGCTATAAAAAAGTAATTTTTGTTCAATTAAGGTAGAACAGATACCCTTAGGCGAACAGAAGCCTAATTTAAATTACTGTTTTCTTTTCGTATTTGCAAATTAAATTATACTGAACTGTCAGATTTGGGGAAAATTTGATTTCATTTAATCAGTCTTGTCTTAACTATGACAGTTTCACTTTCTCAAGTGTCTGTAACAGCATATCCCCTAGGGAAGCTGAACAAGGTTCGATGCCTGAACGGAAGGTAGGAAGGTTCAACAAAAGTAATTCCCTGTTTTTCGACTGGATGACAGACACTGGGCTTTTAAGCGCATGGGGCTGAAGACGGATGTAGGACATGGCCACACTTTAGCTTGTGAGAGGTGATGCGGCACAAAAACTGCTCGTCGGGGAGCCCCAGGGCACGGGGGACCACGGGCTCTGAACAGCCATGACACAGACGGGCATGCCAGCAGGCAAGAAGTTCCGCACTTGACCGGGCTCGTACACGAAACACGTATACTTATGTCAGGTTACTCCAGCAGCAAAAATCCCCACAGCAGAAGCAGAGCACAACACCCCACAGCCTTCCCCCACCGCGGGGTCCCCGGGACGGCGGGAGCTGCCACGCGCCGGCCCCGGGCCGAGCACGGCGCCGGGGGAACAGGCCTTAACACAAGCCGAGCCTTGACAGCTGCGGCCGCTGCTGCGAGGCGCCGCCGCCACACGCCGCCCCCGCCCGGACGCCTTCGCGAGCTCCGGCCGGCGGAGCGCTCTGTCGCAGCCCTCGGCAGGCGCGGCGGCGGCGGGACCTTTCGCTCCTCGATTTCAAAGCGAGCCCCGACTGAGCAGCGGCGCGGCGGCGGCCGGGGGAAGGGCAGGGCGGCGGCCGGGGGAAGGGCAGGGCGGCGGCCGGCCCCGCGCCTCACCCCGGCGGCGGCGGCGGCGGCGGCGGCGGCGGCGGCGCGCACTCACCTCCGCTCCGCAGCGCGCGGGCGGCCCTGGGCGCCGCCATGCTGCCCACGTGAGGCGGTCACGTGGCCGCGTGCGGCGGGAGCGCCCCCCGCCCGCCCCGGGCCGGCGCGAGCGCGGTGTGAGGGCGGCGGGCGGCCTGGGCCGGGCGGGGCCGCGCCCTGCGCCCAGGGGCTGCCGCCGCTGCCGTGCGGCCCCATGCCGCTCACTCGCCATCCCTAGCGCGACTGTGACTGCTCCTGCCGCCGGCGGGAGACGGGAGACAGAACTGCCCGGAGTGGGACTCGGTCCCGCACGAGTTGCAACCACGCTAACCCATGAGTGCTGGAGCGACCTCATAATGTCTTGCCATTAATAAATCAACAAAACCCAACCAACTAAGCAAGCAAACACCACCACCTTTCCCTCAACTCGTACTTTTGTGAATAAAATATGAACTACTCCTTAGGAACGAATTAATGCAAAGGGATATCTCGGAGGCAGGTGCCAAGAGGATGGTGCCAGACCTTTCCAGTGGTGCCAAGGGACGGGATGAGGAGCAATGACCACAACTAAAGCGCAGGTTTCATCTCAAGATGAGGAAGAGCTTTATGCTGAGGGCGGCAGAGCACTGGAGCAGGCGGCCCGGGGAAGGGCTGCAGTCTTCTTCTCTGGAGACACCCAAAACCCACCTGGATGCGTTCCAAAATATAAAAGTAATACAAACAATCCTTTCTTACATCCTCGCACACATGTATTGATCTTTGTGTCCTTACATACGTTCATGTGTACACACACAGTGGTAAACTGTGGGATAAGTAAGTACATTGTCAGATGAGAACTGAGGCTGTTTATCTCCAGATTTATTTACTCCTGGTACAGCCATTAGTAGTTTTTAACTTAGCATGTACAAGTTTTATGATTTAGTTAAGAATAGACTCAAAGCCCAAGGCAGATGGGAATGCTGAGCATATTTACCTACACGTGCTTTAGAAAAATCCCCCAAAAAGTATGAATTTAAAAGTTACACTTCAAGCATTTCTGATTTTAAGGAGCAAATTCCAAGCATTCTCTGATAATAAAAAAAGTGCTGTGATCCTCTTAAATTTTGCTAGTAAAAGTGCATCTCTTAATCACCTGCCACAGCATGATAGGCAGCCTATCATATAGCTTATATCCAGACTACATACTAGTTTAAAGAGCAATGCAATACCTTACACTGCCTCCGAAAAACAAAATATTCCACATCTTATAGCCACAGTCTGCATGAACTGACATGTTTCATCATCATTATTCAGTGAGGGGAGAATTATAAGATTTTCACAGAAATAAACATATAGAAATAAATGTAGAGAAAGCACTGCTAAGATGATCAGTTGCACCTTGTGAGCAGCATTATCCACTGCTCACTGATGAGAGCTATGCACACATTTCATTTGCAGGGCCAAAATGTGCACGTCTTCACTTTGCTCCTAATTCTACAGCGTTGTATGGTCTTTCAGGAGCATCATTCTGTCCTTTTTTGTGTCTTGGCAAGGCTTTAGGAATCCAGATGCACAAACACTAGTTCTGTAACATCAGTGTGCAGTGTAAAGCAATCACATATTCTGCTGCTTGGCCTAAGCAACTATATACACTCTTGAGTGGGTGTCCCTGTGTGTGCTTAAAGAGACTTCCCATGAAAGTATCCATGTAGGATGAGTAATTAGCCACATTTTCCTCAACTGTCACTAAAGGATAAAAACAGAGAGCTCTAAGGTGGCCTAGACTCACCCTTCTTACTTGAGTCAGCAAGTATTTCCTACTCCGTGGAATGAGGCCAGTGTTAGAGAAAATGAAGTGAATGCTTGGCTTTTTTTCTGTATCTGTAAGCCCTAAATTCCTTTTTGTAACAGCCTGAAAATTGGTTGATGGCATAAGAAAATGGAGGCAATTCTAGTTATGCTGCTACCACCTTTGTAATTACCTTGTCCTTAAGTGTCAGGCTATTTCACAAATACTTGTAGGTACTGACTAGTGGTTAGATTGGACCAATTATTTTTGCATGCCAGAAAATAATAGGGGATCAATCAAATTACGATCAATTACATTTCAAGCAAACTGTGTAATTTTTGCAGTCTCTGGCTGCATCTTAAGCCTAACAACAGTCATTATTCAGTAGTCTCTAATTTATGCTTAGATGCAGGTTTTCTCCTTTTGCTAAGAAATAAAAACAATATTTATAGTTTTTAAGACCTTTATAGCAGTAAAATTGGGGTAAATATCTCTGAAAAGAGAGACACCAGATCCTAACACAGCAAACCTGAAAAAAATCATACTCCACTGCATTCAAATTGTCACCAAAAGCAAATAACATCACTTTCTCCTTCATGTGTATAATTGTCTTTTGGTTTCAATTGACAAATCCCCCTGAAATATTTAAAATGGACAATGATGTCTCAAGATAGCCTGAGTGTCAGGTTGAGAGGCAGTTTTAGAGAAATTACTTTTCAGCCCAGGGTTTATTCAACACATCTGTGTGAAAGACTCTCCTTGAAGAATGTTTCACATCCCATCTCACTTACATTGGTTCTGTGCTGTGAAAGCCACCAAGCACTAAATGTAGAATCTCAACGTTATTTCCTCCCAAAACTGGACAGGCTGATATTAAAATAAGCAAATATGTGCTAAAGAAGACATAAAGCTAGGTTTGTACATATAAGTTTCAAAGCAATCTGTAACAGCCTGTAAAACAACAGTTGTACTTTATGACACACAAAATCTTTTATAGCGCAATACAGAAACATGCTCCTAGTTTAAGTATAGAAGCTGAGGTTAGGCTTAGATCTTAACTTGTGAAGTTAGGCTCAGACTTCCCTATCTAAGATTGTCTTAAAAGATGATTTAGTTCTACAGCAGCTTTTGCTGATGAGACTGGTGCTGTTTGGGTCCTGCTCTAATCACAAATAGGTGCTCTTTTTTTCAGCACTGATGTTCATCTGATCCAGGATGAGAGAGTTTGGAGCCCTGAACTTGCCCAGAAATCTCCTACATTAGTGATACAAAATATATATAACCAGGGAAAGCTACACTAAATAAAACTTATATTATACCTTGAAGGAAAGAAAAATAACATATTTACAGGTCCCCATCATATTAAATTCATTCTAGGCAAAGATTTACTCTTTTCTATGAAACCATCAATGAAGTTTTAAAACAAGAACACCCCATGTAGCTCAGAGAAAAGCCTAACTAGAAAAAAGGGAAGCATCTAAAAATAGCAGCTATTGAACATGGAATATCTCCCTTATTGCCCTACCATTTAGAAACAAAAAAGGGATGTCAAGCTTTTCCCATTGATCTAGATTTTCTTTACATTTTATCTCTTCAGCTCAAACTGTGCAACAACCACAAATGGAGCACGTACCTCCTGTGTGAGGAATGTTTACAGCATTATTTGTTCTTTATTTACTGAAGAAAGAAACTAGTCCTACTCTCAGAAAAAAACAGTGCACAGTACTGCTCCTGCTATATAGATTTTTTGTACAGGCAAAGAGGGAATTCTGAATCCTCTTCCCAAGGCTTTGTCTTCATGGTGTCATTACCTGAGATTCCTCCAGTTTGGGTGGGAGCCTCATATCTGAACTGAGCTTTAAAGAGTCAATGTAGGACATTTTTCCAACCTTTTCTCTCTGCCTCTGGTCTAGAGAATTAAACATATTTTGAACATGGAAATATGAAAACTTAGATTAATGATCCTTTGTACCCAGCTTGCACCATTCTAGATCTAAAAGGAAGCTCGGATACAGTGTGTAATCTTGTTTCTTGCAATATGTATTACTGAACGCTTTAGTGCAAGGAACAAAGAACCTGGTAAGCATGTATTTGAATGAGTAGCTATGAGTAGAAACTGGTAGTTGTATTCTTTTTCTTTTTACATTGTAAAAAAGATAAGTGATAGGGAGGCAAGCTCATTCCTACAATTTTCCCACCAGTTATAAGCCAGTATGATGGCAGATAGCATGCTCTGCCTGAGCCAAGCTTGCATCTATTTGTATTGCTTTGTGTAAAAGCCTTCCATTTTTACTGGAATTTTTTAACTGAATTTTTAGCCTCATAATTTCAAATATTGTCATTGGTGTGGTTAACCGCCTTTTGTAAATGTAGTATTTTAACAGAAAGAACTTAGGGTTAGATTGAAATCTTTCTGATCACTGGAGAAAAGAACTAGTAGTGTAAACCAGCTGAAATTACTGAAAATCATGAATGATAGCATGGGGAAAAATATTTCGATGACTTTAGGCTGGTTTTTTTTTCCCCAGAAAATTGAAATATCTGCAACACATACTTGCTTATGAGATACAGATGCTAATACTGATTATGGTGTCTTTTTTTTCCAAGTCCAAACTATCCTAGCAAGCAATGTTTCACAAAGCAGCAGCATTACACAATAATTTTAAATTTGAAAACTGGAACTCCAAGGTTTTCTATGACAGGCTTACCAATGTAACAGGTATTTCTAGTTCCAACAGAAATACTGAAGAAAGCAGGTCAGAACTGACACTGTGAGGAAAGGTAAAATGGCAAAATATGCAACATAAGATTTTCAAGCTTCCTAGTGTCTGACAGTCATAAAATATGATAAAGGAGAAGCATAAAAAACAACAAAGTCTCAGTGAGAGACAAAAAAAGGAATTGAAAAAAATCTATATAAGCACACACAAATCCTTCATACAGACATTATGGGCTGCTTACCCTCCTGCTGCTATTGCAGAGAGAAACAATAGGTCACTCTTGAATTGCCTAAACTGCCACATAGCAGCTTTGTGTGCTGGTTCATAAGAAGCAAAGATTTGCTGCCCAAGACACTCCTTCAGCAACACACAGACCTTTATTCCTCCAACGACAGCAGTTAGTGTCCTTCAAATCCTGCAGATTCTGCTAGTTTGCTTCCTCAGTTCTGAAGCTATAGGCATTCTGTTGTATTTCTTGAGATTATTAGTTGTTGAACAACAAGTTGTTTCCTAGTATCTGCAGTAGGTAACTTTTATGCTTTAAAATACCTGAAAGGGAACAGTTTGACCCAGGTTTCTGAACATAAAACACTTTTCAGAGCTTTATTTACCTCTTAGGACAAAATCTTGTATTAGCACCGTTGACAATACCTTTACATTGAAAGAAAACTTGTGTCTGTCAATTGAACTAAATTCACTATTTTACTGATTTTTTTTGAAGTAGATTCACTATTGCCATGGCTGGATTTTTAAGCGATGGAAGGGCAAACCAGCATCCTGATGCCAGAAGCATCTACAAAGAAAAACTTTATTAATATACTAAGACCTTAAGTACATTCTGAATATTCAAATGTAAAAAACTCTCTAAAATGCTTTATCAGTATGTTGTGTAAAGTTTCACTTGAAATTTGAGAGAAGTGACTAAAGCATCTGGATTTTATCAAAATGCAGAAAAAAGTCACATAAACCTATTATTAATAAGACTATTATTAGCGTTTGCTTTAAATTTCTGTTAGCTAGTAATAGCTGAAAAGAACAATAGTGCTTAAGAAACCTAGAATAACAGATTAAGTATTTGAACAAAAATATTTTAAATCCAGGATTACTTTAGCATCATATTGTACCCAGAATAGAAGAGGGCTCCAATAGCATTAATGTTCAGCTATCCAATTCTCATGCTCCCAACCTAGGGTGAAAGAGCTGCTACTAAGCCTCAGTGTTAATTTGTCAGCTCACAAATCCACACAATTGAACCCCTCCGGTACCTACTTGCAATTCCATACAGACAGCTGTTAGTAGCTCACCGGTGTTCTCAGCACGCAGAAGTCAAACAACACTAGTTGTGTACTACACCACAAAGTATTTGTTTAAATGTAGTAGGAGGTTCTTGTTCTTAGTTATGTTAATACAGAAATACAAACATTACACAAACTTACCAAACTTTTATAAATAGCATTACACTTTTTAATTTCACAATATGACTCACTGAACAGCTGAAGTTGCTGCTGTGTGTACTTCTGAGACAAGCATCCTGCAGTTCACTTGTAGGTGAAGTTATCCTGTTGAAAATCATGAACAAAATATCCAGACTGGCAAACTAGGACTTTGTCCAGCAGCATCCTGAAATGTGGGTATTTAGTCAATTATACCACAAATGCATAGTCTCTGAAATGTTAGCTCAAACAGATGCACCCCACAAGCCTGCTGAAGGAAACTGGCATGTGCCCCCCAGCAGTGTTAGAAGAGCTGTTGTAGTTTTCTAGCTGTCCAACAAGATTATTGCCTCCTTCTCTTTGCCAAGGGAAAGGATAGTCCAGACAGTTAAGACCACTTCAGGCAAAGTCAGCGGGGCTAGTTTAATTTGCTGATGAAGATTACTTCAGATAATTGGCTTAATTTACTGTAATGGATTAGGGTGTACTCACAAGGTCTTTCCTGGCAGCAGAGCTGCAGAAGCTGTAATCTGCTGCAGGATGGAAGGATTCAATTTCTAGGCCTCTAGGAAGCAGTGTATTCCTATTTTTCATGCCAAGAAGTTTTGCAGTTCACAGGCACATCTCAAGATCTTAGAATGTTCCCAAGACCATACTGGAATGTGAAACCACTAAAGGAACTGGAAGCACTAATCCAAACTCTTTCAATTGTGTCAACGTAAAAAGAAAATCTGATCTGTTATGAAAAAATGAATCTGTCCTCATCACTGTGTGAGAGAAGTTTTGCTATTTGTGAATTGGAAAAGGAAATTGTGATTAAGGAAACCATTTTTGTGGTTTTTGGCTCAGGAATTTCAAAGTGGGCAAACAGCCCATTAGGCAGTGTTTCTTCTTGTCAGTCCTACAGTTTCTTCAATGGTTTAAGCTCAGAGAGTGCTAGTGCAGGCTGCCCCAGAAGTATCTTGGACCTCTACACAGGAACCAAATTTAAGCACAATTCTTCAGTTCAGCTTTCCCACTTCTGACTTATCACCAAGATCGGAACACGTTCAATAAAAAAACCAAAACCATCCACAGAAAAAACCAAAACCCAAGTTTCCCAACTTAACCTTAGCCTTACTATTATTACCAGGAAAGGTCTTTTAACAATTGTTACTACTGATTAATAGATTTGGATACTACAGTAGATGAAAGACGTACCATACAGCCAAGATACCCTAATCTGGATTTAAAATTTCTAAAAATCATTTAATAGAAAATACAAAAAACTTCCACAGATTCAAAACATTTCAAAATTATTTCACTTCTTCCACATCACATCAGATAGTGGAGAACTGTCAACCTACAAGCTCCAGTTTTGAAAGCTAGACCTGAATCCCATTAGGAGCATCAAATATAGTTAATAAATTTCAATTATCCTTATGCAGATTAAATCCTCTAAAGCCTGAACTACCAGAAAAGATAACTATTTATTCCTTTGAGGGAGGATGGACAGGATATTTATGAACTAACCTCAGGTCTGAGAAGTAATGGATAGCAGGACAGAACCAAGGAACTATATAAAGGCTGCTGCTTCCTATGGATTTGTTTCTTTCTCTAGTAGAAGTGTTTTTTGAGTCCTCACAAAGTCTTAGCTGGTTCCCCAGCTGTGAGGTTTCTTCCTGAACATCAAAAACCTGAAAACTTGGGGGTTTGAAGCAGAATGTGCTTGAGGCATTTTAGAGGCTTAAACAGAATGGGTCTGTTCACTTTCAGCAGCAGGATCCACTTTTAGCAAAGAGTCTGCACACAGGAAACGCCCGAGAGACCACAGAACCAACCTTGTCACCTGTTCATCACATTAAACCTGCACAGGCCCTACACTGTACAACAGGATCCATGGAAAACCTGAGGAGAATCAAATTAGGAGAAATTTGAAATTGCTTAGATTTATATATTAACTTGCTATTCTAGTATCTATTAAGTCTTGATCAAAACAAAAGGGTAAAAGAAAATTCATACAATTGAAGTAACACTGTATCTGAGAATCTACATTTTTTATTTCATCAAGAAGTGCCCCAAAACCTAAAGTACAACATTTTTGAATCTACAACACAAAAATAGAAAATATTAAAAATGCACAGGAACACAAGTCACCTTTAATGTGATTAAAACGTCACATGAGATTTTTTTTTTGCAGTTAAGTGGCAATTAAGGATGTGTTTTACAACACTGTATAGATATCTGCGAGTTTCCTGTACAAGTAGGATCCTCATGCTTGTGCAAGTCGTTCTAGGACTCTTCGGTAATCTGAAACAAGCTGTTGGAAGCTCTCTTCTAACTGTTCACGTTGCAAGTTTAGGTCTATTTGGTTCAACTGATTAGTCATCTCCTCTGGTCTTAGACACCTTCTCATCTTGGCAAGTTCTCTCTGTTTTTTCTAAGCAATCAAACAAACAGTAGTTTGAACACAGCCAGTAATTTTCAAGAATATGGTATTTCATTATGGTATTTCATTAAAATTGACTATTTCAGTATCTAGTTCTTTAAGATGTCCCTAATCCTAAGAGAACCGGTAACTATGTTTGATCAGTACCACATTTGTTCTGTTAAAGGCTGTTGAAGTTTCTCTACTGCCCATGAGCTAGAGAAGGGAGGAATTTTGTTCCTTAACCAAACAGATTATGTCTAACAGTACACCCACTACTGAAGATGTATGGCATGCAAAACTTGACTGTAGAAATCTCAACAGGATATTTAGTCCTACATTAACATTAATTACACTGGTGTACCATTACACGACTATTCAGCCAAATAATTTCCCTATAACTGACTATCAAAAATTAATTTTAAGCCTCCAATACACAGAAGAAGTTTCACAAACTCTTACAAGTTATTCAGGTTACCAGGGACTAGCAGTAACAGCATTGAAAAGCAGTAAGATTATTTATAAGCATAAACATATTTGTACAGGAAGATGATGAGTTGTCCTTGCTCCGTCACATGTGATTTTTACCTGTTTCTTAAACACAGCTCAAAATACTTTTCTATTTTCTTTACCCAGACATACTTTTATGTAGGTGATACCCATTTCTGAACTATTCAGTTCTTCAGGTACTTTCATTCTTCAGTCTTCTCTAGCTTTGTAAAACCAGAATATCATTCAACATTTCATTTAAAAAAGCTATTATGTATGCCTGGTATCTTATCAATATATCTTTGCAATACCTATGGAATCAATGTATTAAAAGAACAACATTTCACCAAATTATTCTAACAGTCTCAAAATCAAGGTGCTTTTGTGCTCTAATTTTATGCTTATCTCTCAAAGGAGTATTTGTTTTCATTCTGTGATTGATGCTGCTGAGAGTCAGGAGGGAGGAATGGAGATACAGTAAACTGTAAATGAGTAATATCAGAAAAACTTTTACAGTATCCCAAAGATTCCACAGATAGGCAAAGTTCAGTTCAGAAAAGGAGGCTCTGTACTTAAGTCCTGATGAGGCGTTCAAGCACATTTCTGGCCAATAATCAAGAAGCCTTTCCTTGTTGAAAGGATGTGAAAAGCAGCACAGAAGTTTAAATTTTAGATTCACATTACCTCTGTGTAGTCAAAATGAGTAAGATACTGAAAACATATGATGAGCTGCCCAAATGAAAATAGAGATGAGTACCTTCTGGCCAAGCTTCTATTAGTAGAACAACTAAAACTTTACTCTAGAATTAATTCAAAGTCTGCCTGATTAACAGGAGTGTTTGTTTAGATTATAAACATTAGCTCTGAAAAAAGGATGCCATCTTTTAAATGTCCACTACATGTGATACTGTACCATTAGGCCATCTTTAAGTTCCATATTCCTGCTAAAGAGCAAACTCTCTTTGCACATTTCAGATAACCAGTTGTTTCAATATCCATTTCCCCCCTCCAAATATACAACAAGCATATCCAGGTACACAAGATTTTGAAAACTGCCATCAGTAACATTTTACCTAGCTTCAAGAGGATTCTTTGGGAGCAAGTTGTTGGGCTGGGCAGATAAGCATATTCAAGTAGCAAACAAAGCAGAACAATTACAAAAAGCAGCACAGTGGTGGTATTTACTTCCAAGAGGGATGACATGAAGAACAAAGACATGATCAAGGAGATTTGCCTACCAGCACAATCTACTAATAAAATGCAGAGTTTGTCAGAAATGGAGAAGCCACAGTGAAACTGAAATTTCACAAGCTGCTCACCCTTTGAACTACCTTGGAGTGATGCCCTGTTAATGAATATACCAAATCTTTTCTTTCCTGAATTAATACTACTTGTACAGAGAGCAACACACCCAGCTGCATCAGTCATCCCAATCTAGTCCTGCCACAGGCATAAAGGTCTCAGTAGCTTTAGCAACCACCTCCTTGCTAATGTAATGACTTCAAGGGGAATAGATCTATTGCATGTTCTTCCCCTGAGGTTTCTACATATAGTTTTCTTCACTGCTACTGTTAGGCAGGAAATAATTCTAAGATAGAATACCATTTTTATTAAACTAAGGTAGTATCAACTTAGAATTATTCTACATCTGTACAGCACTGTTCAAATGAAGCTATCAAACAGTTTATGTAATAAAATGACACCAGTATTAGAGTATGCAGTAATAGCCCTGATTATTTGTTTATAAAATTTGGTTCCCCCCTCAAAATTACCCTCTCTACACTAAAAATTAGTTTAATTACATTTCTGAAAACTTTTTCAAAATGGCAATGTGACTAAAATTTATTGGAAATTGTTTAAAATGAGTATATGAGTAAGCTATTTACTAGGTAGAACTACCATAAACAAGATGACTATTTCAGAATGTGAAATTTAAACTCAGGGAAAAAAGGAGCTGGTTCTTTAAGGATTCTTTTGAATCCACATTGAAATAACAAAAAACTAAAAATGCAATGTTCTACAGTAGCAGTATTGCATATTTAGCGATACAAAATCCAGTCATTATCCAGGCACTTATTGCGTGCAAAGACTGAAGTAGAAACACCTGCTAGAAGCACTAGAATTGAAGCTGCTTATGAAATTTTGGATTTCACCTACAGGACCTCAGTGATGAGCGAGTGAATTGAAACCATGTAATAGTCATGAAAAACAGTTGCTGAAAAATCACCTTATTTGTAGTGGACACTGAGTGAAGTTCAGCAACTGAGACGACATTCGTAAAAGAGAGTGTGTCTTGATTAAGGTTCTGGCACTCAGCATGACATGAAGTTATCACCAGATCAGATAGGTATTTAGTAATACAACGTTGGCCTCTCATTTCTACCAACAGCTCCTGTAAGCCCAACATGACTACAAGCAAAGTTTCACTGTTTTGGTATAACAGGGTAAATGCTGCTTTAGGAGGGTTTTCAAGCTAGTCAAGGTACTCCTCCTGCTCTACCTCTATATGCAGGGTTTTGATTTCTCAAGTACTTTGCTTGGCAAGTACTTAATTGACAACATTAGCTAACATGCTAGTTACAGCAATAAATCTAGATTTATTTGTGGCCTTTTGACTCTTGATACAAAGACTGATACCATTTGCATCTAAGACATAATTTTTAAAATCCGTATTTCAAAGGGTCAGTTTATGCAACACAGACCAACCACATTGAAAATCCAGAATGCATAAATAATAGGAACTAAGAAAATTACTTGGTACAATATTTAATACTTGCTTGAATTTTACCTCTGGTATATTATTTTATATTCCATCTGCATGGTGTTGGTCCTATGTTGACGTGACTTAATTACTTCTAGCAAGCTGTTTTCTTAAGACCTAGCAAACAATTAGAACAGGAATCTAAACTATACCTAGTCTGCAGTGTAAACTTTACCTCTCTTCAAATTTCTGGCTTGTCTATTTAAGGTATGTTTTTAACCTCTTCAAGAAATTGACAATTTTCCCCTCTTAAACCTACCTGGGCATAATTCCACTTGTAGTGAGATAGCATAAGCTTAATAGTAACCTCCTGCTGGAACTGGGCAGGAAACAGTCAGGACTCAAACACAGGATCTTCAGTGCTGCTATGTACAAATGTCCTCTGCATCTGTATATATGTCAGCTGAACATTGCATTACTAATAGTAGTTGATTGGCAGCATAATTGGCATCAACTACATTTATGGAAATTAAAGTAAAATCAAGTATAATTAGCCGTGAAATAAATATTAAATGATACTTAAGTCATATACACCTTATAGGGCCCAATCAGTCTTCTTTTAACATCCAACCGATAGCTTCTGGACTGTTCTGCATCACCCATATTTGTTGCACGCAATCGGAGAATTTCATAAACTCGTCTTGTGTGTTGCTAATGAACAGAAAGGAGAATAAAAACCACATCTGAATAAAGAGGTCATGCAACAGATCTCCAAGTGCTGAAATACTGGAATATTAGAGTAATTCTTCATCTAATCAGAAGATGGGGCAAGGATAAATCTGTCCTATCTGGTGAGTTCAGTGAATAAACATTTTTCTTTTGACTTGAAAACCATTTTCTTCCATGCACCCAGTGTATGATCTCTCAAGTGTTGCACCAGCCGTAGAGGTGCTTCAAGGACTTGCTGTAAGTGAACAGCAGAAAGCCCAAAAGCCAGAGTCCAAAAACACTTCTAAGAACAAGGTCTTGAACTAGAGTGACGTGAAGCAATACCAAGCAGTATCCACTTTGCTAATTTTAATAATCCACATGTATCTACTGCTCTTCACAAGGCCCCCTGAAAGTTATCAATATGAAAATGAAACAACAATATTTGAACTTTTCTGTTTACTGGGGAAGAAAATTAATTAGTAAATGGAAAAACTGAAGTGCTTTTGGTATCAGGATTAGAAAGTACATCTGGGGAGAAAATTATGTTGCTACTATATTAATATTAACTTGCATTTAAGACCAAGTATTTTTTTCTGAACAACACAACAAAAAATAAAGTGGTTTATTTGCTACACTACCACATTTATATACTGTTAAAAAACCAAATGAAATTTATTTATTCTTTCAGACTTAAAATACAGAAGGCTGCAGATGTAGTTTTCTTATATAAGCTATACCATTTTCATGAACACATCTGAATATGGCTTCACACTGCCCATCCCTCATGGTTTAAAGTCTTCAGTACACCACACTCAAATACATTTTTGATTAAACAACTCTGCTATTTCACTACCATACTCAAAGATGAGTTTAATAACTCAAGATTACCAGCAAATTTAATAGTTCAATTTAACTCTTTAGTTCTCCAAGTGTTTAGAGTTGCATTAATAAGTTGTTTGCCACTTTAGCATTCTGCATTCCCAAAGCAACACTTACTTGCACACTCTTGAAAGAAATAAAAACCATGTCAAATTTATTACAATAGAATTTGTAGGTAAAAAAGGCATTTACCTAAAACCATGAACCATGTATCTCCTGATACATCCTAAACAAGTATCAAAATAACCAAGTGTGTAAATTGCATGTTTCTCTCTAAGATTAAGTTGTATTATACTAGTTTGGTAAGAATATGTCCAACTACAATGGTACTGATTTAATACCTTATTTATTTTCAATTTTTGTTGAGCTTCCATCACCATTTCTTGACTGAAACCTTGCATTAACTTTAGTGGGGAAAAGCAAAGCAAATCTTGACAGAGCTTTACAAGAACAAAGTCTCTAAGCTTCACATAGTTCTCAGATGGATCTTCAGCTAGAAAGAATAAAAAAAGCTTATCAGCATTATTTGTTTGCTTATCTCTGGTATGTAATTATAAAGAACAGTGGAAAACAAAAGCAGATGCAGTATTCATCAGTATATAAACAACTGTGCTTAATTGCAAGCACTATTATCAAAGGTTTTGATGTTTGACAGTAGACATCAAACAGGTTACATTAAGAGAAGCTTCTGATATTTTGTGTATGCAGTGCTGTACATATTGTACATATGCATTATGAAACAGACTTGCTTAAAGCCATTTAACTCCTTGGAAAAAGACATGCCTTTAAACCTTTTTTCTTGTATCTTTCATCTATTCTATATTTGACAGTAGCAGAACTACTAAAACACAAACAAAAGGGAAAATGTGGGAAAATATTAGTGAAAATATCATATTGTATACAAGTAAACTAGCTGAAGACATGTATTGAGCAGGAGTTAGTCTTTGTTAGCAGGGAAGGCAGAAAAAGGTACAAGAAGCCAAAGGAAAAAGATTATCCAAATATAAAAGGCTGAAAGGACCTAAGCAAAAGCTGATAATGATTTCAAGTTACTTTCATTTTACTTAAAAAGAGAGCTTAGCTATCAAAACTGTTGCTATAGAAAAAAACACTGAAATGGAGAACTAGCTACAGTTAAGATCAACATGAGGCCATACGCAACTATTTAATGCAGAAGGAAAAATATGTACAACATTTTGAGTATATTTCTTTATTCCTTGCTTTAGACAAGCTCACTACAAACAAGTAGCAGGGCCATGCTTCCCCTTCAGCACTCATTCTTCTGGGAGCTAGCATTGTGGAGTTTATTGCTAACCAGCTTACATCTCAGCTGTGTTTTCCTTTAGTTTTGAGGTACACTGTAAATAGTTAAAACTTGCAGTTTCAGGATGATTAAAAGCAAAACAAAGCTACCAAGAAGGACTGAGATAGAAGCTTTTGCCACATGGCGTATGTGGCACCACACAACAATTTATTTTTCTGGGTTACGTTAAAATCTATTGTGCATGAGTTGCCTAATCTTGTATGGCAAGCCTTACAGCACTTATTCTGCTAAAGAGATTGGAGAAGGGCACTAAAGTAAATGGATTCATTCTTTTACACTCAGAGTAGTTAAAAGAAGAATGAGGCAGTCTCTGTCCAGTAAGCACTAGCAGCATACATTTGCTTGTGTCAGGATGACAAGGTATAAGCAGAACAAAGTATTTGCTGCACACGTGAAACTCAGAAATAATTTTAATTAGTAAATTAGCTTTTTCAAAGTAATTAACTAGATCTTCATTTCCTCTTTACAGAACTTAATAAAGGCTTTATTTCACAATTTTAGATATTTAACTAAATATCCTGCCCATATTAAGATAGTCCAAGTCCATTGTCCCCCTCAAAAAGGACAATAAATACTTCTCAACGAGTCTTTAACTTTCATAACTTGTGTGCCATGTAGAATATTGCAAGCCTTCTCCTGCTTCACTCCACAAAAAAATGCACCAAAGTTTTAGTGCACATTTACTGTTTGCTACAACCCTGTACTTAAGGCACCGACCCATGAACACGTCATAGGATTTATGCAGTAGCATGTTAAGACTTTGCTCATCCTCAATTATAAAAGCTATGTAAATGTTTGTTCTATTAAAAGGAAAAATGCATGATGCACATGAGTTCCTGTTGCATGAACTAAAGGATACTTTCTTAGGTTCCCACAAACTGGATTGAAATTATGAGGTGGATTATTTTGTTATGATGATCTGGCAACAACACATTATGAAAGCAAGTGGTCTATTGGGTTTTAATTAGAATGGAGAGTTATTTATAACCAAGATAAGACTACACATAGAACCGAATGATAAATGTGTTTGAACTGCATTTCTTCCTATAGACTTGAAACCACAGGACTGATGTCATGCCTGTGACAATTTTCAATGCTAGTTTTGTTATTCACATGGACCCTTTATCTGCCATTTCCACAATCTTTTGTTTTGAGGTATTTGTGCACACACATCTAATATCATGGATGCCTTCAGCCAACAATATGTGCTCCTAGAGAGCAAGTTCTCTACCAGCTCTTACTGTCTGTAAAATTTCAGCTTGCACACTAATATTAAATATGCTATTTTAGTTAGGTGTGTCGTGTCTCCCCTCAAGTTTGAATTTTGGCTAATAGGGGTAAGTTGAACAAGGAATTTACAAAGCTTGATCTCTTGGCAAACTCAGCTGTGTATCTCACAATAAAATAGTTACTTAGCTGGTAATCCATCCACTAGGGATTGAATTTTCCTGGTGTGCTGTTCTCTGAGTTAAGTATTTAAGAAGTTACACCATATACACTTCGGTAAACCAGAGTACTATTAATCCTGAACTGAGCAGGAGCTAAATCTTCAAAAGGCTTTAAATTCACACAAATGAACATAAAAGTTAGCTCATGGGCTAACAGCCTATAAAGTTCCTTATTAAAAATGTAATACAAACCTGTTATATCAAGTACTGTAGGAGAAGACATATAGTATCTATGAACTGTTTCAAGCAGCTGAGCACCATGGCCTTCTCCTTGGAATGGTGGCAAGATCAGCATCTGGCTACAGACAAAGGAATGCATTTTCAGTTCAAATGCAAGCATTTGGAAACATAACGTGAAGTCTTAAAAACAAAACAGTATTTCATTTTAGATTAAGGTATGTGCAATCTTCAAGTTAAAATGCAGTTTTTAACAGAACCTAAAATTGTTAAATATTCAAAACTTGTTTGAGATTCCCTTCGCTTCAAGAAGGGAACAATGAAAAAAAATCAGGGCACAGACAGCTAATAATGGGGGTTTTTTTAAACAAATCAACACTATTATAAACAAGTATTGGGAACTTCAGCAGTTCCCTCTTCTGAAATAAAAGGCAAGGCACGAGTTACACCGCCAATTACCTTACACGTGGCCGGGTTTTGTCTGGGTACACATAGTAATTATAGACTGTCATGTAGCCTACGGTCGCAAAGAGCGTAGCTCCATCCTTATTATACTTCTCAAATCTGCAGATAAAACAGAAAGCCAAGCAGGTCAATTACAGTTGCGCTCCCATGCAGTGTCCATTTTCTTTTCCATTCTCCAACTGAATTTTCAGTGTCAGCAAGCTACTCTGTGAGGGCCCAATGGGTACACCTGCTATGTTCTGAATGTACAATTCACTTAATTGGTGTGCAGCAACTTGGATAAATCAGACCTCTTTACAGCACTTCAGTGCACTTGCCTATTATAAAGATGAATAGGTGGCAAGTAAAAGAAAACACAGGCAAAGCTCATTTTACTGTTTAAGCCTACATTCAGGGCTCTAACGGACAACAGCATTTAATTCAGCTCTATTCTCAAGCTTTCCCAAAGCATAATGGAGGAAAACTCAAGCCTCATAAACAATGTTTTTTCTTTCCTGGGAAAAATATCATTATACTGCTCCAATAATTGGCCAGCCACAATTAAAATGCAGGCTTTGTGGAGGTAATAAGGTCCACTGTTGCTTTAGAACTGTACTTACACTAGAAAGTAGTTCCATCTTTCATCATCTACATCAATAAAGCTAGCAGTTTCAATAAACCACATCAAGAACGTCTGAAGCCTTTCATGATATTCTCGAAAGCCTGGACATGTCATGTCAGCCTAGGGAAAAAGCCAGGAGAAGTCAGGTGAAGCCTATCACAGATGCAAGAGGAAAAACTACGAAAAACCTAATTAAATTCACTGATATAAAAAAGTATGTTAGTGATTTACAAATGGGTAAAATTATAGTATTTGTACACTACAGTTGAGTCACTACAGAAGGTGCATCTCTGCAAAATAAAGTTGAATTTGGTTGCTCAAAAGCAGAAGCTTAACTTAATTTTTCATACCTTGTATATCTGATATGTTATATCGTCACCAGCTTCCTCATTATGGATAGAGTATGTGTGCAACAGCATTCCAAAAGGCTTGAAGTTGACCTCTTTCTCCAGCAGAGACACAAAGTCATCTGTGTTTGTGCAAAAACCAGGCGGAATGATTTCTCTAATTTTACTTTCCACATCATCTGCCTGAAGATTACAAAAAGGGGGAGGATCGGTGGAAAATTAGAAAAAGACAGCATTGATGTCACTGTTGTGTTTAAGAAATTAATATATCTATATCTACCATGGTACTATATCTACCAATAATTAAAAAACCAAAAAGGAAAGAGAAAAAAGAAAAAGCAAGCATTCTTGTTGGTCATTAGTGATCTTCCAACAAGTAAAGGAGCTGCACTCATGAGATCAGAAATGTCACAAAAAGCTCTTTGTTATAGCCTAAGTTCATGAACATTTTTATGTTTAGAGATTGTTGCATTTGTTCAAGCTTGACTAAGAGCATTGGTAGCTATTCTGTAAGCGCAGCATGCTCAGAAGCCAAGACTTTCTAGACAGCAATCTACCAAGACTATGCTATGCTACACAGGCTCGTAGAACTCAGGTTCCAAAACAAGCAGCTTACAAGAGGTATTAGGTGATGCAGAACTAAACAGACAAAAAGGGACAAAGACTAAAAACGGGAGCTCCCAAATAGGAAAGTGACAGCTAGCACATTCTGGCATTCTTATGGCCCCCTGCTTGAAATGCCTGTCTATAGAATCAGCTGCAAAACAGTACAAACTCAGACAACCACAGCCTGCATTCTAATAAAAGGAAGTTTTGAAAACAAAGTTTGACATAAAATAGTACAACTTATGAATACTGTCAGCAAATCTGACCTGTAGTCTAACATACTGTGGAAGACAAAATATTCTGACACCAAAATTTAATTCAGAGATTATTCTTTTCAGATAGCCAAAGTTAGAGACTATCAGCTGAGCAGACTTCATAATCCTTTTCAGACCCCCAAAAGACCACTTGATTGAATACATTTACTACTTCTTTTTAACCATGAATATTTGATGAAGCTTCACAATAACGTATTACTGCTTCTCACCAGGCAATAAAACTTAATGAATTGGTCTCAACTTAACAAAACCATACTCCTCAATACAACCCCTAAAAGCCTGACATTACATTCAGCAAAATGAGCTTACATTCAATTCAAACTTTCCTCTGGACAATGAATCCAGGTTTTTACTTAATGGAGTTTGCCGTGAGTTCAGCTGTAATGTTTGTATTGTATCTATTTCCACAAGGGCGGACACAAGAACACTTTGTGTTAACTTACTAAGCAGCTCTTTCACACCGTTTACATGCATGATGGGTATTAGTTCAAAACCAAGACTCTTGCTACTTAGCATTCAAAACAGGGAAATTAAGATGCTTAGAACAAAACACACTACAAAAGGCTAATACAACATGCTACTAATTCCTGTCCTTTCAACCATGGACCCTTAAGCAGAAGCAATGCACCTGCAAATGAATAGCACTTTATCATTCAGTTACATTTTTACTGTGGAGAAAGATAGACTTAGTTCAGCACAAACAAGTTTTATTCTTAATGGTTTAGTACTACCAACATTTATATTTATATTTGGAGAGAGAGCCATTAAGCAGTTAAAATACAGTTCTACAATACTTGGTTGTAGGAACTCCGTAAAAACGTGTAGTCTTTATACTCATTTCATTCTCAAAACAAAGATAATTTGTTGGTGCCTTCGCCATTCTTCATAAACCAGTATAAGCTAAAATATGTTTTCTTTACACTTACTGATTTAAAGGATTACACAAAACTAGCCACTTCTGAATCAATGAATTACATAAAAAAACCATATTTATATGGAACACAATTTAGAAATGCCTTTTTAAAAAATGTGCAAATGTATTGTTTACACAGCTTTTACGTCTGCACTACTGACAGAGCTGTAAGAAATCACAACTATCTGTAGCAATTTGCATTTTATATAGCTGAATAAGCATGCAAAAATAATCCAGAATTAAAATAGTATTTCCATGCAACAGTACAAAAAAAGAGTCGTCCACAGATGACATGTGGACAACATCTAAACAGGGTGAATATACAGTAGGAAGTACTATGTACATAATGTTTAAGTAATTTTGCTTCCCCTCACATTTCTTAGTTTCTTCATTAGTGTTAAGAAGGAAGCCAAACTGCGACTTGCACAAAGCCTGTAAGGTAGCACATCCATCACTGGCTGCCACCAGAGAAGTCTTGTTTTCAATACAGCAGAAAGAATTAAAATATGCCAGAGGCTTAGCAAATAAAGCACTAGATGATACTTCTTGATTCTATGACTACAACAAATTTTCACCTATTGCCTCCTAAAAATTCTCTCCCCTTGGCATGGGGTATGACACAAGAAAATACAATCTTCAATTACTTTTAGGGTTAACAGGATCTCTCCTTCTTACAGAGCAAATCCCAGAATCCTCAGTTTGAGTGGTGCCAGAAGTTTAAGTCATGCAATTTTCAGTTAATAAGACGTGAAATACTGGAATCTCAATAGATCAATGATGTAAAAATAATTTATTTCATTAAAACCTGTTCTTCTAAATGGAAACATCCATTACTTAGCAAGTCCTTTTAAAACACTTCTCTCTGAGGTGCCCATAATCCAAAGAGCTACAAAAATGTGTTTACTGCCTTCCCTTGTGCATTTTTTTGATACTGGTGAACGGCTAATTTTTTTTTTTTAATCAGAGCAAGACAGATCTTACAAACTGGAATGGATGCACACAAATTTCTCTTCAGAAAAACAATCCTGTTGACTACTACAGCAATGTTGAACATAGGCAAAGCAACTTACAATGAAGCATGCAAAAACCTGAATTAAGCCAGCCATGAGTTGTTAAGCTTATGGTTCATGGAAGTGCTGCCTGTAATATATTACCATCACAATCAGAATCACGTAAGGTGATGACAGGAAATTTGGTATGGGCTTGTAACTACACTTGATTTGTAGTAGGAGTGCTTAAGTGGGTAATGTCTCTTTATACATCACATTTGACTCTGGGTAATTTTAATTTAGAAATTATTGTACTAATAGGTAGCTATGACATTCGCATACCATGTAGATGCTGTTTCAAAGTGACTTGAATTAAAATAACTATAGAAGCATATTTGAGAGTTGAATTTGTCTAAAATTTTATGCATATACTTCAGAGGGGATAAATTGAGTGATCAGCAGTATTACCTAACAAGTGCACCAAATATTGAAACAATATTTTAAAATTAACTTTTGTATAAAGAAAATGCATACACTAGATGCAAAGCAAGATAGAGAGTTTAGTGAAATATTTTACACCTATCCCATCATAAAATGCAAAAAAAAAGGAAGATACTGGAACAGCTGCAAATCTCAAAGCAACAAGCAATTCAGAGGACATTGCTATTTATATTTACACTAGAAGAAAGCAGTTTCTCTTCAGTTATTTGAAAGAATTAACTCCATTCAAGGGATAAATTTTGTCTACTTTCACTAATGAAGTGCCAGCTTCTGTTCAAAACATGATCATAGTTTGCTGAGCCTCCCCCAGTAATATAATCTCCTTAAAGTCGGACCTAAACCATGTTAAGACGCATAAATATGACTGGACTTCTGCTTTTTGACATTTCAGGATTGTATCTCAAATGCTGAAAAAGAACTTGGAGAAAAAATAAATAGCGGTATTGGAATGAGTATTTCTGTCAGTCCCTAGCAGGGATAGCAGCAGCTGCTTTAGCAATAATAAAACCAAACTTAGTATTACAGAATAAAACCACCTGCCGTTGAATGAGCTTGTATGGGTATTTGGGTACAAAATCCTCAGCTGTAAATAACTTTGTGGAGCATTAATACCAGCTTGCTTGTAACCAGTTAGGGTAAAGGTAGAAACTGCTGTCCTTTCCTAAATGCCATCTATTCACAGCACAAGATTATCTGTCATGTGTGGCAGATAGTCTGCATCTTAGTATAATTATCATCAAGGAAGAGAGTTCAGCAAATAGTTAACTTAGAAAAGTAAATGTTAATATGCATTCAAATCAACATCCTGCTGTAATGACAGCTTATGTTTTAACCTCTGCAAATGAGTTATCTTAGCTGGTTAAACTGACAGCAAATACAAATGCAGAAGAAGACCGACTACATTTTTTTCCTACATATGTTTAGATATAGCAATATAAACAGCTTATTTGACTGTACAGTACTAGTAACACTAAGGGAAGCACATGTATGCAACCACATTCTTCCCCTTCAGTCAAGGCATGTAAATACTCTGGAAAGCAAACAAGTGCTGCTCAAAAAGATCTTTTTTGTCCCCATCTCAGTCCCTAAAGGAATTGGAGGAATAATTCAATATAAGAAACAGGCCTTGAAAAAAGCAACCATTTTGATCAATCAAAAAATTGCAGTGTGCATAGGGCAAGACAGACCTTGTTTAGACCTCCAGAGAAATAAACAGGGTTTTCCATTTGTATAGAAAATAGATGAAGTAAAAAGGTGCTACGGGGCAGATTCCTGTTATATTTTGAAATTATAGCAGTGAAAGATTGGACAATTTGATTTTAATGTGTTTACTATACGGCCAACAGCCTTTCCTTTTTTTCCTTTTTTCAAAAAATCCTTCTTAAGATTGAAGAGCATGACCTTTCACTCCTAAGACATGTTGCTCTACCTTATAAAGTATTTCATATATGTCCAGGAACTTAGCCCATTGAACTGAGTATATTCTAATACACCATCAAAACAAGGAATGGTAAATCTTTAAAATCATTTAAATGAAGTCATTCCAATGTATTTCTCCTTTTACAATAGGCCTTTCCTTGAAATTATTTAAATAAACTCCAATGAATTTGAAAGTAGTAACTTAAATGCAGTCTGAAGTCATGTTTGGAGAACATACAGACATATAGGAGAGGAAAAAAAAAGCTATTCTACAAGTACTTTATAAGCTCAGAAAACCTGCAGGAAAAAGAAGAAACAACCAAACAAAAACCCTGCAGGTAATTGTATTATCACATTCCTTTAAGAAAGATGTAAAGCATACATGATACCCATACAGAAGTTTATCATCTCTTTTCTGCCCTACTTGTTCTCCATGTTTAGAGACACAGTCAAGCACACTATCTCATTAAGTTCTTACAGAAACCTCCTTTTCCTTCTCATTGATTCTCTCCATCATTAACCCCATCAGTACTAGTCCTCCTCCTGGTCACAGTTAATATGAAGATACAGACTTGTCCAGTTGAGGTTTATTTTGTGGAACTGGCTTTGGCATCAACACCTCACATCTGACTGTTCTGTTTGACACAATTTTGATTGTACTGTTGTCGGGGAATAGGAAATGAAGCTCAAACCTTTTTATTAGCTTAGCAAAGTGAAGCTTTGTTTCTTTCCTTTTAATATAAACCATGTCTAGGTGGGCAATTACTAAACCTAGAACTGAAGTAAACCGTCTCAACGTCATGTTACAGACAGAAGCAGACCTGCACTTACCTCCACACAGTCAAACTTTTCATTCACTTTTGACGTGTATTCAACGCGGAAGAGAGTGGACAGGTTTCCAGCAATGTAATACAAGAGGATCTTGAGTCCCTTGTAGCCAAAAGCAACTTCACTGAGAAAGGAGAAAATAACAACCAGGAACTTGATACATAACAAAACATTCACATCACAGTAGGTTCATTTCATGTGACATTCACATAATCTTTCCCAGTAAGGTAAAGTAAGCTTCCTAATAGGAAAGGGGAATCAAACTGGATGTGTATTATATAGACAGAGATAATGCCTTAGACTGCTTCCATTACTTCGCTCCTCCTTAGAGGAAATATTCTGAACTCAGTAAGGCAGTGTCTGTGTCCTTACTGTGACAGCTCAGGAGAGAATACCTGAAACAGCTCATACCGTTTTTATGCTTTTTCAACAGCTTTAACTCATTAACAGTTACTTACAATAATTGATTGCTAATATTTACTAAAAATTACTTTCCAGTGTAGTATAGTATTTTGGAGTAAACTACTTCAATCTATAATGTACAAAGCAGATAACCAGGTGTAGCAATTTGTGGAGTTTTTAGTTGATAGTTTCTATTTAGTTGTCCAATCTAACCAGAAATTAGTACATGCAAAAAGAAGTATAGAATACAAAAGCCTTTTTTACAGTTTGAAAATACAAGCTGCCTGAACACAAACTCTATACTCTTATGCAGAGAATTTATTTTCTGAAAAAAACATGCAGAAAACAGTAGTGTTCAGAAAGAAACAGACAACTTTTTTTTTTGTTATTGTATAGCTAAAACTTCTCTTTTACTGGGATTTTTCCTTTATGGTAGTACATTCATAATTTAAAATCTGAAATGTAAGTGCCAGAAGAAGAATTTGCTTCTTAGCTAAACTAACAGATTGGAGAATTCTCTGATTATTAAAATTATAATTATTGTCAATGATACTATTAGTGTAACAAATTTATTACATTTAATACAGGTAGTTCATTCTAATTGGAGTACTTAGAATGCTTTCAAAAGGAAATTGAAATTAAAAAACACAACTACTTAAGGAAGTCCACAGAAACATGCAGGTGGATTCTCGGTAGGTTTGTTTGGGTTTTTTTGGTTTGGTTTGTTTTTTTTATCTATGGCCAGATTGTTGAATATCACTCTACTGAAAATAATAAATGACACTTCAGCACTAATTAATTCAGCATACTCAAAATAAAAGAAACAATACTTTTTGACCTACACTTTAGGAAAGACTTTGATACCAGCATTCCTCTGGAGAAACCGGCTGCTCACAGCCTGAGCAGGTGCACGCTTCACAGTCTGGATGGCCATGCCCAAGGAGTGGTGGGAATGGAGTTAAATGCACCAGACAGCTGTTCCCCTGTGGTGTTCCCCAGGGCTCTGTGTTGGTGACAGTCCCATTTAATGTCTTTATCAGTGATCTGAATGCTCCCTAAGTCAGACTGCAGACAACACAAGGCTGGACAGGAGTGTCTATCTGCTGGACTTGGGTCACAACAAGTGACAGACTTGGGGAAGAACAGCGGCAAAAGAGCTGGGGGCGCAGGTCGACGATCGACTGAACGTGAGCGAGCCAGCGTGTGCCAAGGTGGCCACGAAGGCCAGAGGCATCCTGGCCTGTGTCAGCAAATGTAGCAGCAGCACCAGGCCAGCACTTCTTACCTTGCACTCTGTATTAGCAAAAAGTTCTGTTTTTTAATGATTTGGAAACAAATTTGCCCTTTGGGACCTATTAGTTTAAATCTGGAAACTTTGACTTACTTGTCTCCAAACACTTGATGGCTGTACTCTGGATTAAATGTTGTGTTCTCATCCTCCAAATCCTCAGGAAAGCGAACTGACAAAATAAGAAGAATAGAGCATGACCAAGTCACCACCTTTCATCTGTTTATCCACGAAGCCCTGCTAGCTGTTCACGCACCTTTCCACTAGCGCTGGGCAACTTTAGTTAAGAAACTATGTGAGAGTGGCATGCAAATGAAATCAAGGCATCCTATACAATTTAGATGCATGTTACTTGATCTATGAGTATCAAATCAGTAATCAGACTAGAACTGAGACATTGACACAGATGTATACATATATACATTTCACAGGAAGACACTGGAATACTTCAGTATCACTCGTACAATATTTGAAAAGTGGTATTACCTAGTTTCAGCTGAATTGCCTCATTTGTATTACACTTGTATTCAGCCAGCTTCTTCTCCACAGCAGTAAGTCCTGAAAAAAAAGGTTTTTTAAAGAGGCGTCCAATCTCTGTCATTATTACTCAAAAAATATATTAGAAAAAGGGTCATAAACCAAGAAAAAACACACAACACAAAACCGCCAAACAAGAAAGATTAAAACAGCTACAATATGCCAAAACACATCAATACAGCGGATAAAGAGATCTATCACACACACTCTTTTGGAACTAGAAAACATACAAGTATGTCTTTTTAGTTCTTGAGAAATTAAAGTCATTACTATAAAAGTATTAAGTATTTTAAGCTACTACAAATTAAACAAGTATTTCACATGTATTACTTATAACATGTTATACTGAATAAAAATTCGGTATAACACATTATTAGTAACGCGTGTCAGGACACTTCCAGTGTTTGCATCAAGTCAATTTTATAAACTGCTGTTAATGACCTACAGCGGCACGTACAGCACTAACAATCATTTAGCCAGCACTACTCTTCCAGAACGGATGTGGAAAAAAATGCAAATAAACTGTATTTCATCTACCCCAAAACCTAATCTAGGCCAGGAGACACGTTTCACCTCAGGCATGTTCCAAATGCTTCACAAACATCGCCCCCCTTCCTTTCAGAAGGGCCATAAGAAAGTTCTACATCTTCCTTCAGGCAGCAACCTTCACGTAAAAACACCTTCGGGTTTTTAACTCCCTGCCCACGGCCAGCAAACTCGTGGCCACGGACACACACTCTGACCTAACATGACCAGACCGTGGGGGTCATAAGCGCGAAGACACGCGGGAGCAGGACCATGGGAGTCGGGCGGCAGAGGCCGCTGGGCTCCCCTCCCTCACAGCCGATTCCCCGTCCGCCCGCGCTCACCGCGGTCCGTCTTCACCCGCATCCGCGGGCCCCGAGCTCAAGCTCTCCTGCCCCGCTCACGGCGTTAGCCCCGGGGCCCCCCTGCCCCTGTGGGCGAGGCTCCGACAGCCCCCGCTGCCCGAGCCGGGACTCACCCGCCATGTCCGAGCCCCGCGCAGCGAATCAACCCGCGCGCCCGCCCGGCGGAAGTGAGAGCGCGCGCACACGCGCTTCCGCTTCCGCTGCCGCCCGCCGACACCCGGCGGGAGCCGCCGGCCGCCCCGCGCGGCGCGCGCAGCCCGCGCGCATGCCCCGCGCTGCCTCGAGCCTCGCGCTGGCTCGCGTGGCCGGCCCCGCCCCGCCCCGCCCCCCCGGGGCGCGGGCCGGCCGGCGCGCGTGCGCAGCGGTGCCCGCGCCTCTGTCACGTGCGGCGGCTCCGCGCGGGCCGCTCGCGTCGCTGCCCCGGCGCCCCGGCCCCAGCGTTCCCTGGCTCGGCAGCGGCCTTCGGGGACCCCTCCGCTCCTTCCTCACGCACCGACCTCGTTGCTCGTCGCTGCAGTTACGCGTTGGCCGAGCAAACAACCGGAGCTTTGTCATTAGTAAAAAAATAAAACGCTCTCTGCTGAACCGCTTGCTGCAGCTGCTGCGGAAAGGACCGTGGGGATTTCTGCCGTTTTCTTTGAAAGGCTTTTGATGCACATTGGCAGTTGCTGTGCTGGTTTGGGCGGAGGTAGAATTACTTTTTACAGTGGCTTGTGTGGGGACGATGGTCTTTGGGGGTCCTTTCCAAGTCAGCTGACTCTGTGATTCTCTGATTTGTGCAGACCGCCGGGTGGATAACCCAGAGATGTTTTTGTTACTGCTGAGCAGTGCTTACATGGAGCCAAGGCGTTTGTTGCTTTTTGTACTGCCATGCTGGTAAGGATGTTGGGGCCGAATGAAAGGTTGGGAAGAGACACAACTGAGACGGGTGTCCCCAAGTGACAAAGGGATATTTAGGACCAGATGGCATCATGCCCAGAATGTGAGGAGAAGAAGGGAGGGGATGTTTGGAGTGGTGATGTTTGTCTTCCAGGTTACTACTGCAGGTGATGAGGCCCTGCCCTCCTGCAGATGGCTGAACACCTTCCTACCCATGGGAAGCAGTGAATTAATTCCTTGTTTTGCTTTGCTTGTGTGCCTGGCTTTTGCTTTTCATATTAAACTGTTTGTATCTCAACCCACAAGTTTTCTACTTTTTACCCTTCCAGTTCTCTCACCAGTCCTGCTGGTGGGGGAAGGGGTGAGTGAGTGTGTGGGACTCGGCTGCTGGCTAGGGTAAACCATGACACCCTGCAGCTAGCACGTACATATATGGATTTGTTCAACAAGACGCTTGGGTGGTCAGATGCTTACCAAATAGGCAGATTTCTAGCAAAACTGTTCCTGCTGTCGGCTGGGACATAGGTATCTATGTAGTATATGAACTCTAAGTTATATGCAGAAGTTGTATTTTGTTGACATGTAACTAAAAAAAGATGTTTACCAGAGAAAAGTTGTTTTAAACTTGAGTCATTGTGACCAACATTATAAGCTACCAGTTACTGTATATAGTTTAACATCTCTGTGTTATTTGAAGAGTACCAGAATCTGCCCTTTTCCAGTGGCATCTAATAAAAGACACTTTGTTGGGCCCTTTAAATTGCACAGCAAGACAAATTATGCAGTATTATTTAAGTCAGGTTCTACAAGCACCATGATTGAACTGCTGGAATAAAGCATAACCTTCCCTTTCTTAAGACTTTGGTCTACATGCTTTTTGTTTTGAAGTATAAAGCATATGTGTGCTCTGCTGATAAAGGATTATAAAACCCTGTCAGAAGTTACTGAATTCCAGCCAGATTCTGGGCCTCTAGTTCTATGTTTGAAATAGAGAGCTACAACCGATTTGCAGCCAAGCTTCCAGAACATCAGTCTATGAACAGTTTCGGCACTTGAACCCAGCAGGTACACACACCCTCTGCTGCCCTCAGGGGCACGGCTGCATCTGTTAGGCCAGAAACGAGATCCAGCGGCACGTGAAGAGGCCAGGTTTTGCACTGTGGAGGTGCTACCAGCGGCCCCCGCCGAGGACCCGCAGCCGCGCCGCCGCCGCCTCGGCGGGGCAGAGGCGGGGCAGGGCGGGGCAGGGCAGGGCGCTCACCCCACGGCGCTGCGCCGAGGCGGCGGCTGCTGCGGCGGCGCGGCGGGCGGCGGGCTGGCTGGCGGGCTGGCTCCTCCTTCTCGGCGGGCGCAGCATGGCGGTCAAGGTGACTCTCCCGCTCCGCCGCTGGTGGCAGGAGGAGCCGGGCGGATCCCGCGCGGGGCCGGGGGAAGGCGGCCGCCGCCGCCGCTGCTGCGGGATTCTCGCGGGGGCCGCGGAACGGCGCCGACGGGGGCGGTGATGGCGGGGCGGCCCCGGGCGAGCGGCAGCGCAACCCGCACTGCCTCCGCCCGCCGAAGTGCCCCGGGGGGCGCGGGCCGGGGTCCCCGGGGCGGCGGTGGCCGTGGCGGTCGTCCTGTGGGGCCGGAGCGCCGCGCCGCTCGCAGACAGCCCCGTGCTGAGAGCTGTCACCGGCGCGGAGCCCTGAGCCCTGTGCCGTCCCGCGGCGGCGCGGCGCGGTCATGGCTGAGGCTGGGCCCGTGGGATGACAAGGGACCCCGTGTTGCCGCCTTCGGCCGGCGCGGCGGGTTTTATCTGCCATCTCACAGCAGCCCGCCTAAGCGAAACATTGATTTTCTTGTGTTTACAGGTGCATTCAACCAAAAGAGCGGATCCTGCTGAACTACGAAGTATTTTTTTGCAGGTAAAAGAGATCTAATGTTGAGTGTCAGACTTCGGTGTTTTGCCCTTTCAGCAGTTTGCCATGGCATCGAACTCGCGTCGTGCTGGTGGGACACTTAGGAGTTCACTTTGCAGGCGCAGTGTATTGACGGGGATGTCAGGCATTGAGGGGAAACTGCTGCTGACACAAAGTGTGATAACCATTTCCAAATGATAATATTGAATAAGCTCCTGAACAATTTTCTACAAAGCAAATAATTATAATGAAGTACTGTTTTTTTTTTTTAAATGCACCTTTGCAGAATCCAAAAAAAATCTTCTTCCATGACTGTATGTTTTGTCCTTGGGATCTGTATATGTTCATACAAATGATTGGACCGCTGGCAATGTTTTTAGAACTTAAATTTGATTTCTCAAGATTTATATATTTTGCAATATTATCCCTTGCAGGGCCTTAGAATTAGCCTATATAAATAATACTATGAAGGTTTCTCCACTCCCTTAATTTCAGTAAAGCATGATCAGAAAGGAAAATCCAGTCAATCCTAAAACGTAAATGATAAGGTTTGAATCAGTCATATGGAATAATAAGAAGAACAAGAATTATATTTTAGGTCCATAGTAGGGCCACCAGTATTTCAAAATGACTAAAATATGGGTCTTTTCCCTAATGTTGAATGTTACACAGCATATTTAGGAAGCTTTTCTCTATTAAAAAAAATAGGACTATAAAATTAGAGCTAATACTGTAAATAATAAAGTTTATTATTTAACTTTTTTATGTATCTTGGTTCTACTATACCATCTAGTAATTTCCATATATGATAAGTAGTCAGAGCTTTTTGCCTGAGAGAGAGGAGTTACATCCCAGCCATAATTTTGGTGGCCTTTTCTTTTGCATACTGGATTACACTAGGACATTGCTGGAGTGCAAATACTTAGAATGCTGGCATCAAACTGTGGAAGCTCAACATTTAGTTTCTAGTAAAAGATACTCCAAGACAGGTTCATTTTTGATTGACATAGTATGCAGCTTTTGTAGGTAAAGATTACACTAGAGTATGTTAATGAAATTAGCAACATAAAAATATTATCTTTTAAAATATATGTTAATGCAGTATAAAAATGTGATTCTAGAACATCTTTTTCCAACTTTTCACAAAATACTTTTGCACATTTGAATGAAAAAAAAGTGAAATGAGGTGTCAAAACATTATTCAGTTGTAAATGTGAATTCTTTATGATTCTTGACATCCAGTCAGTAGAAGTTCTTGCTTCTGGAAATAAGGAAATGAAGTTCTTGATAGTGGTCGTACAGACAACAGCAGAAAGGAAGAACATTGTACCACTGGCTGTTGAAATTTTCTTCCTGACAGTACATGTTTTATTGACCTAAAAAGCAGACAGTATGTTTAAAAAAAAGGCTTTTTGCTCTTCCCCATGTCTGTCTTGTTTTCTTCAAAGAAACATGCAAATGAAGTTGTGGATTGTGTGATACTCTGAGGAATGAAAAATATGAAGCTCTTCTCCCTCTCTTTGAGTATCTGAGAGTAAAAAAAAAGAATAGAAAAAAGAGTTTGTATTTCTTCTGCGTTCTGTTGAGTTTTAAATTGTGGGCTTTTTTATGCTTAGAAATTGAACTTAGTTGCAGGCTTTAAAACAAAAGAGAATCATTCTTTTCAAGAGTAAGTTGCAGAAAGTCTTGTTATGAAATATTGCAAGTGTTTAGGGGTCAGATATGTTGTACTCCTTGCTGAGAGTGCTGGTCTCTTCTGTGAACTTCAGCTAAAGGTCGTGCATTCCTTCCTAAATTTGGCTTCCCTTGGAAATGGTTAGAAGGGAAGATGTGAGCTCTAGGCCTCGTCACCATCCACCTTAATCATAGAGAGTCTACTTAGATTTCCTTCTGTTCATGCATGTCTTCTAAGGGCATACATGCCCTCTCGCCATGCAGCTTGCCTTGTATCTTAAAGGACATTTAATAGATACCTTTCTCTTCAGAATTTCTGAGGTGTGCTATCTGCTTCTTCTAACTGTTTTAAACTATTAAAAAGATAAAGTTTGATTTCCATTAAAAAGATGTGCTATTTCTCTTAATCCTGTAACTATGAAATGCAGGCACTGAAGTTTCATGTCGGTGTACCATCAAATAAGTTACCTTTTAGGTGTTTGCTAACCACAGACTTGAGTAAGAACCATAAAAGAACAAATTTTCTAACAAATTATCACGGAAGGTGAAACAGTTGGGTGGAAAAAGAGTTACCAGATTTCTTAGTGAACTTTCATTATTTTTCTTGGACAAGACACAGTCAACCTTTGGAAAATATTATTAAATTACTCCCTGCCTGTTGAATTCAAGTGTAACCTGTTCAGGCAAGGTGGAGAAGGAAACAAAAAGAGATTTCCAAAGCATTGTTTCTGAAAGTGTGGTGATACATAGCACCAGCTTGTAAACTGGAGTAGGGGGTTGGTATGTTTGTTATGTGAGGATGTTTTAAAAAAAAGTCTCATGAAAATTCATCAAGTGCTTACCTGAGGCAATCTACAAATGTATACTAAAAAAATTTTGTTATAAAGTAACAGAGTTCAAGACTGAGAAAAACAAAGATTTAATTGATGTGATATGTTTTATATTCAAATTAGGCTATAATTTAAAATAGCTTTTTTTGTGCTAAAAGATTCTTGACTTAAGTTATATGGTGCAAACATAGGACTAATGTATTTACATGCTTAGCTACTTTGTCAGGTCTTAATTATTGACTTTCTGCCAAACTTCCAAAATGCCGTGACCTTCTCATATGGAGCTCAGTGTGTCTGTCAGTTAATTATTTTTGTCTCAATATTTTTTAACAAAGCTTCCCCCAAACAGTTTTTATTGTGGAAGGTATTATTATAAATTATTATTTATTATAAACTCAGAGAAATTGGTGTCTGGAGAAAAAAAGATGGTGTTTAGATACTGACTGTCTTTGATAGGCTCTCTACTGTCAGCTGACTTCAGTTATTCGTGAAGATATGCTCCATACTCTGCATGTTTGATGGGCCTTCACACATGACAGTTTCTGTGAATTTCATGTTTTACAGCAGAATTGTGCTTCATAGATCACTTTTCAGTCACTTGTGTGTATGGCTGAGAAGAGAACCTTTCAGAGTTCTTAAAGGAAGGCACAGTTTCCTTGTGCTGTCATATTGGCAGCAGTTCTCAATTAAGGGATTCCTGTCCACTGCTTTGTGTTTCTGTTTTAGTGGAAATACTCTATTTTAATTCTCCGTAGATTCAGTAATCTGGTTTACAGTGCAATCTTGCAAACAGCTGTGGTCACAGCTGTAGGATGGAAGAGTAAGAGGTGATGAGGTGATGTGAGGAGTTGATATTGTGGAAGAGATACATGAGATCCTGAAGCAAGCACTCTGTGTATGTGAATTTTTCCTTAAAAATATTACTTTCAGGATAAAAATGAATCTGAACATTTATTTCTCACAGAAAAAAGAAATAATTTATGTTTTTCAAAATAATTATAGTAAAGATGAGGAACAATTATTCAGAAGATATCTGCTACTAGAAGCTGTAAGAAAATTTATGTGCTGTGTTTTCAGTGTAGCTGCAAATGGAATGCTGTACCATGGTTGTAATTTTTATAAATTTTCACAATTTCCTGACAGTTTCTGAAATATGTATTTTTCTTTTAATTAGAAGATACTGGTTCACTGATAATTAGCATCTAAATGGATTAATTTTTATTTGTGTGGCTTTGCTTTTTTATTTTTACTCTAGTATGCAAGTGTTGAGAAAGATGGTGAACATTACATGACCCCAGAGGATTTTGTGCAGAAATACCTAGGGCTTCATACGGATCCGCATCACAATCCCAAAACAGTGCAGCTGTTGGCTGGAGTGGCAGATCAAACTAAGGATGGGTGAGAATTTTGCTTTCCATTTGAAACTTGCGTTGTTAACTAGTGTATTGTTAAATGTATGAGCGCATGAGTTTGATAACTTCATCTTCTAAAATGTATTACTGATTTTATTACACTTTAGGATTGTTTAAATGAGAAGTTTTTTTCACAAGTACAATAGGCTATGAACTTGTGAAAATCGAGAAAAATTTACGGTGTTTAACATGGATCTTTTTTTTAAGCTGAGATTTATTTTGATGATATTTTGTTAAATTCTACAAAAGCTGAGGAAGTTGAACAGCAGGTATGGTAAGTGTAGTATGGTTGCTTTAGAAAAGCTCTTTTCTATATGTCTGCGTCCATCATCAGGTACTGTGGAGAGTCTTCAGTACCTGTAATTGAACACAAAAATATGGAAGAGCTTTCTTATTTCTGTAGTGTGCAATTCAAATCCCACCACTGAGGTCTTTTTAAAAGACTGACTATTAGAAAAGAGAGACACTAGTGACTTTATGAAGGAAGAAGTTGTTTGCCTAATGAAAATCAGGTCACACCACATAAAGCTTTTCCAACTCAGATGCTCCTGCTTGCTTTTAGACAGTTCCCTGAAACCAATTTACTTCTGCTGAGGTAGTGCCCTCTAACTCATTTGTCTTCCAAGGAGCCTTTTCTTTTGCTGTATGTAGGCTTCTAATTTTGGCCTTGGGTTGTAGTAGAAGGCCCAGACATTGTTAATGTAAAGTGAGGAGGTTAAGATGGATCAGAGAAGAGATCAAGAATGCAGAAGTGAGTGGTTAATTTGTTGAGAAGAAAATGCTGTTAAAAATAGTAAATATTATAAATATTTAAATATTTATAAATTTGTAATTATGTAAATATAACTTATTTTAAATTGAAAGCTCCTTCACTTCCTTGGTTACTTAAATTTTGGTTTTGTTTTCTTGGATTCTGTTGTAGAACATTTTATTAGTTTGCTTAGTATCCTGAGCAGCTTGCATAGTATCTGTGCAAGGGAAGTTATATTGTATGTGCTGTATACTTCTTACCCTAAATGACAAATACAGAATTTTCTCTTTGATGTAATGCTATATGATTTTTCATAAGGCTGCAGCACTTTGATTGTACAAATATTTGATAAATGTTAGTAACATGTCTCTGTTTCCAATACATGGCTTCAGTTTGTTGCTTTATTATGGATTGAAAAGGTATATCTTTTCAAAATAGTTTAATTGATAAAGTAAACCAACATGCTTAGTATTTTGTTTCTCTGAAAGGTGTTGGTTATCTTTTGTGGTGTGCATTTCTTCAAAAAATATCTTATAAAAAGGTCTTTCTTATAGTAGGAAATCAGTTTATTTTAATGCTACAACAGAACTTTTAGGTATTGCTTTTTGTTACTTTCCCTGTGAATAAGATTTTTTTTGTTGTTTTTGTTTATTGCCTTTTTTCAAAAAATCTGGGTAATATTTGAAGTGAAATAATCAAGTATGGGTAAGTGTGCTTTACCACCTTTATGGGAAGAGTGGGATTTTTATTTTGCACTGCTATATAGTTCAAAGTGTAAAATGTTTATCTGTTTGAATACTTCTCTGAAACTTTTTTCCTAAATGTTTTAATCAATATTCAATCTATATTTCATGTGAAGAATTTGTTACAGCCCCATTATCAACATCAGGGTTTTTTTTACATTCACAGTCTTTCATTTGTAATGAGCTGTAATATATCAAAATCCAGACTCTAATAGCATGAATAACTTGTAGTCTTAAACTGAATTCTGGGATATATTGCATCTTTCTAAGGACTTACTTAATGAAGTCCAAGGACAGAGCTGTAGTCTTGTTCTGTATATATACTTTTACATTAAATGACAGCCCAATGTCATGTAGCAAGTCTTTGAGAAGCTTTGGGTTCTGTTAGAAAATTTCATTCCTATATCTGCTATCATATTCTCTTAGCCTTGCTTGAAATAAATACTCAAGAGTGTTGATGGTTGCTTCCATTGTTAATATTTTTTTATTTCTTCTAGGTTTAAGTTTGGCACTTTAGAGAAACAGCACATTTTGGAACTGGCTCTCTGTAGGCATGCATTTAAAAAAAATGGTTTTACTTTTTTTCTCATGGTAACTTGATCCTTACTTAACCATTGCAGAGCACTATTGCTTTCTCCCATTACTGCTGTACAAGACTGGTTTGCTTTAGTGGAGCTCATTAAGGTAGTTCTTAAAACAGCTGACTGTTCATTTCCAAAATGCTTATTCCTCATTGTTACAAATGCATGTTCTCAGAAATTTATGTGATGTCCTCTAAATTAGAATTTGCTTTAAATTTGCCTGTTATTGATTTAGTGCAGTAGGATTTCACTGATGCTGAAAGCACTCCTGTGTCTCCAGACTGCAGCCATTGGTTTTAGGATAGGATAACTACCCTCTCTGAAGAATATACTTACATATATATATGTGCCAAAACCAGCTAAAATATTTGATCCCCCTTCAGACCTAGAGAATTTCACAGTAGTAATTCAAAATTCTTTATTTTAACTGCTTGTTTCTGGGTACTGTTTTTATTAGTATATCAATCTGGAAATGTGTTCTTAAGTGAAGTCCCCAAGAAAGAGTTGATATTTCACCTAATGGAGAGTCACAACAGAGCTATATATAATGCCTAAAAAGCTGTGTTGTATGGGGAAATGTTAGGAAAGACTTATAGTAGGAAAAAAGGAGAGAGAAGAATTGCAAACACATGGGTTACTTTGTGTGCTTTTGAAGGGTAGCAGTACAGAAGAAATCAGAGGAAAAGAAATTTTTTAAAATGTGACAGATAAAACACAAGGTGATTTGATATTGTTATGGACTCTGTAGTGCAGTGGGTTCACTGGATAATACTTGAGTAGTGATTGGGTGGGAAGCGTCATCATTCTGCTTAATCCAGCTCCTGTTATCTCTGCCCTAGTGCTAATGGAGGATCACAGAGGCTATCCCTGCTCTTAGGCATTGCAAGTTGAATATGTGGGAAGGAAATGGAATGTGCCTATCTCCTTTAGCTGTAGGCACTGTTATAGGGAGACTGCTGAAGACGTCTTCTTTCAGGTTCAGGCTTCTACAAATGCATTCTACAGAGATCAGCACTTGATTTTGTCAGTTATAAAACTTCCTGATTAGGAGTTCATTTGTGTGTCAGCTTTATGCATGTGTGTGAGATACATTTTGAAATTATAGTGTTTACAATTATTTTAAAGGAACATTTGTTTCTTTGGTACTAACCCTTTATTTATCAAGGTCATCCTTCGGATGAAATTGACTTTGCATGTGAAGAGCCATTCTCATATTTCTGGTTTTTCTGGCTAAAATGTGGTAAATATGATAGTTTTGTATTTTCAGTATCTTAATTATTTTCAGAATCACTAGGTTTCTTCCTGACTTTCTTGTGCGATGCATATATACAAGAATGTTAACATATTTAACCTTTTAAAAGTATCTCAATTCTGCTTCATGTCTACTTAGAGAAAGACTAGATATAGTAATGAATAGTGTGAATATTGTGATTTTTCTTATCTTTTTTTTTTTTTCCTGTGGGGAGCAGCCTTTATACTTGTTTCTTTAGCAGTAATGTTTGAAGTAATCTCTATGAGCTAATGAACTCATATGATGAGTACTAAGTTGAGATCAATTATGTACATTTTCTAGGAAACAGTGATATTCTCTGCTTTAACAGCATTTACTGATATATAGTACATTTTTTGTTAGATATAAAAGATGTAATTGACATTTTTACATCCACTGATTATTTAATGCTAAAATATATATATATCCTGTCATTTATGCCATTATTTTCTTGTGCCAGCCTTACCCTTTATCTGCGCTTAGCTTCAGGTTTATCCTTCTGCAGCAGTTCATGCATACAGCATTAGGATGCCTTCCGGAGGGGTTTTTTTGTTAGAATAAGCAGAGTTCCTCTAGAAAAGTTACTTATTTTTATCCTAATAAGGTATCTGTGCATACATTCAGGTGTGAGTTGATCTGTGGTGAGCACAAGGACTTGGATTTACCTGAGCACCCTGAGTTGTGCCCAGTGACTGTCCTGCATACCCACCTCAGACTCTTGTGATTTGCTGTTACACTCAGATCCTTCCCTGCCTTGTGGTGTCTGTCCTTGAGCCCAGATGTTTTATGTTTGGCCCTGAGTACATGACTTGGCCGTTCATGTTTTGGAGTGTAGTATTCTTTCCATAATGAAATGTAACTTTTTCTGAACCTGTTTGTTTTTTATGAATGTTATGTTTTGTTTTAAGAAAATGTGTGTTTTATAGTATATTCCTGTACTTGCATTACAGTATTTTTTCTTAGTGGAAATAAATACATAGTAATAGAACGACAGACCTGTAAATTTCACGTTGTTAGGATTTTTGTGGTGTTTTTATGTCTTAATTTTCAGATGCTGGTTATATTTATAATTAAAAAGTAATAACTTGTAGGTGTCCAGTGAAAATTAAGGTGCTTCCTAGAGGAAGAAACTGACTTGCATAAATGTTGACTACTTAAATGTAACATACTTTTCAGTTTCTAGAGTGTTAATTATCTTAAGTTAGAATTTTATTTAATATTTGGATCACACTGTTTTCTAGAATATCAAATGTAAATTATCATTGGTATTATGAACAATTAAAAAAAATCTTTATAACTTTTCTGTTTTCCTTTCTAGGTTAATTTCCTTCCAAGAATTTTTGGCATTTGAATCTGTTTTGTGTACTCCAGATGCAATATTCATTGTTGCTTTTCAGTTATTTGACAGGAATGGCAATGGAGAAGTAACATTTGGTAAGAATACCTAAAGAAAAACAGTTTTAAGAAACTGATTATAATAGTGTGTGTCATAGTAGTGGTTCATGACCACAGGTGCATAGAAATGCATTTTGTGCAGTACTATACTGTTTTCCTAAGACTCTGCATGAGCAGAATTTTTTTCCCTCTGTCACTTAAAGCTTAAGAAGGACACAGAGACAAAATAAGTATTTCTCTGTCTTCTTGAATCAAGGTTTTTTGTTTTCCTGAAGTAGTGTCATCCTAAGTAAAATTCTGTATCCTGGACTTCAAACTCCTTCAACCATGAGGGAGTTTTAAGATATGTTCTGGATCTTCACGTGTCTTTGAGTAATTGTCATTTCATACAGTAAGAGCTCAATACAGAAATTAAGGAAGTCTGATAATTTGATTTCCTGTTCCTTTTCTTGAGGAACAAGTCTTACTTTAATGTTACGAGTGTAACTTACAACTTGATTATATATTTGCAAAATTAGGAAGAAAATCTGGCCTTTGGTTTTGTTACCTAATCACATAAGTTAGTAATTAGACCAGAGTCTGGAGGCTAACTATACTGCTTTGTGATATTGCTAAATAGCTGTTATTAACATTGCAGTTTAAGGAGGACTAGGCTTTATTTTTAAAACTTCATGTTTATGAAAATCAGATAAATCAATGGTAAGAATTTTAATAAAATGCAATGAGATTTAAATGTTATTTCTATCCAAAAGAATAAAGCACTCAATAAAGAAAATACAAACTATGCTTGGATTCATAACCACTTGCTGTTTGTACTATTTCATTATTATGGAAATTGCTGTAACTTGTTGGGGAAAAAAAGCAAAGGTCTCTTTATGGAAACAAATTGTTTGACTTATGGTGCCTGTTAAATTACATCATTAACTGAAGAGTCAGATACTAAGCAGTTCGGATGCACAACATCTTGAAAAGAAAATGTGTTAGAATTTAAATAAAGGTGAAGTCTGTAAATGCAGTCATTAGGAATTGGACAAACTACTACAATCAGTGTGACCGTGTTAACGATGGTTTATTTAATAATCTTGCAAAATGGGGGTTTGAACTTGGTAGCTTTTATGAGCACACTTGAAATATCTGATTCCATAATTAAGCAATAAGCCATTTCAGAGTGTATACAAATTCCTCAGTTAGACTGAGAATTGTCGTTTGTACATAATTAAAGTCTAAAAGAAAACACAAACAAGAGAAATTGTAAAACAGAAAATTGGTGTTTTTTTCTGTATCTTCCTTGCTGGTTTTTTTGGTAAGGCTGATAAATCTTGAAAAGGAAATTTTTGAGGGAATTTTAAATTTACTATTGGTTTCTTGAATGTTTTTTACAAAATTAATTATATTGAAATTATTACTATGTTTAACATTATGTTAGTAAAATGGCATGGTACATATATTTTGTGCTACAGTTCCCACATTTACTTCTGCTTTTTTGTCTTTGTTTGTTTGTAACATGGGCAACTTACTTTTACTTCATACATGTATCATACATATTAATACAACTGAAAAATGTGAATGATGATCTGTGACATCTTCAGAATATGGTAACCCTGCAGTCAATTTCCAAGTCAGTCTAGTGACTGTTTTATAAATGAGACCTGTACCCTTTCATTTTTGTACCATGTAAACTGAAAGGCACAGAGTTTTATTTCATGTAAAAACAGGACAATGTAGAAATGTAAGTTTTAAAGTAGAAGGTTTTAGTAAATTCTTGGAAATACACTGAAATGCAATAAGTTCAGCCAGTTGGTGTGAGAATCACTATCAGACAAGTCAGGTCTTTTATAAGACTGTGTAATGTATCCAGTCTGCAGGTAAGCCGTGTTGGTTATGACAGCAAACACAAGTCAGGATTTTCTAGCTCAGATGAAATGCTCTGTGGATGTGATTGCATTGATGCCAAAGCTATCTCAAACCACTAAGTCTTGCCAGAAGCAGCATGGATTTACCGAGGCTTTTCTACACTGTGCATCCAAAGCAAGGGATAGAATCAACTTGGATCTGTTAGAGACCAGTTATTAGAACCAACACTGGCCTTGTGTGAGATAACATGTTCTTAAAAAATACTCTCATCTACTCAGATTTTCAGTTATCTTGGGGAATTTAAGTGTGCTTGTAATTTTAGATCTCTCTCTGTTTTCGGAAGCAAGCTTCTCTAGTTGGGTTTGCTTCTGTGCAGGATTTATTTACTGACATGATTTTGAACCATTCTCAAGTACTTCAGCATTTTGCAGTCCTCTTGAGCCTCAGTCTGCTACTTGTCTCTTAAAATACTTAGCTTCCAACTCTCCAGTGATGAAACTATTATGTCACAGAAGAACTGTCTTAGAAGAAGACTTTAGAAGCTCTTTTGTAGAAATACTTGTATGCTAAGTTAATCAATGTCTTTGTCTGCCATATCATATGTTGAAACATGAAGCCTTCTATGACTTTATTGTCATCTACTGTTTTCTTACTGCTTTGGGACACTTTTCCAGGAGCTTTGGACATTCAGAAATCCTGTATGAATGACTGCCATAAATGTGTAGTTGGTATTCTGCAGCATTTGTAAAGTAGGTCCATTGCAAGAGCATGAAACTGTACTTTACCCGAGCAAACTGCACAGCATGCTCAGTACGCTCTACATGTTTCAGCTGCACTGGACTTGCTGTCAGCTTGGTGAATAAAAAGTAGTAAAATGACTGTTTTAGCAACCCATTGATACAAGTGACAGTGTAGTTTAAACAAGTTTTTAATCATGGAGAAATAGAGAAAAAGCATGTATTTCTAACCAGGTGCTCCTACATCTTCATCAGTGCTTCCTGAGTGAATATTTTATGTGAAACGTGTTGCTGCTGAACCCTTACGATACTGCATTATCCGTAAAATAATTAAATGCTAACAGGTAAAGCTGATGAAGACAAGTTATTTCTTTTTCAGGTTGCTGTCTGTAGCCAGAGAAGACTGACAAGCACTTTACTCCTTTGATTATGGGATGTCTTGACTGTGCTACTTAACATGAGTGAAATATTCAAAATCACTCCATAAAATTAATAGTCTTCTACTAAGGAATATTATTTTTATTTTGTGTAGATCTTCTGACCTGAATTCAGGTTAAAGCAAACCTGAATATTAAATCTACTCAAGCTATTTGTTGTTTTTTTTTCCTGATGTTGAAGCAGATAATCTTTACTGTGTTTAAAATGTGAAGTCTGTGATTATCTGCAAAACTTCTCTGAAAAATAGGTTGTCTGACTGAAAGTAAAAGGATTATTTTTAATTTATCTCTCTGGCACACCATACAGTGATCTGGACTGCATCACTTTTAATTGGAATATACAATCTCAAGGCATTTTCCAGCTGTTCTTCCTTGTAGAGTCACCACAAAGAAACCCATTCTCTGGTAAACTGGGGAGTTTCAGAGATGCTTTTTCAGTTAAATACACATGCTAGTATAGATAGAAGGATAGGACTAAAATGTATTTGTGATTCTTCTGTATTCAGAATTATTTTGGAGATAATTGGAAAATATTTATGGAACTGAATTTAAGGCTTTTAAAAGCATCCTGCTCTCAAAATCTAATTGCAAACATTTTGCCAAGTATAACAGCATCTTCTTCAAAGGCACTGGGGGGAGGAAGACAGTCAGATGCCTCATAATGCAACTATGTGAAGATAGTACAATATTAGTGAACTGAAATAATAAACATCAATTTAATAGCTTCAGAATTTGAGTATGCAGGGATACTGACGTTTTGCCCAATCTGTTACTTAGACATGTTTTAATCTGAGAAAATTCAGGTTTCCCTTAATCAGGACATAGAGTTTCAGAACACTGGAAGAAGAGGAGCAGGAGAAAGGAGTTGAATACATGTTTGTGCTTTGCTTATGAGTATTATTTCTCAGGGACCACTTCTAGTACTCACTCCTTCACCATTTCTAAAAGGGCAGATGGGTTGAAAATGCTAGGATTTTCTGCTTTCTGAAAGTTCTGCTTTCAAAAATATTACTGGCAACCATAAAGACTGGAAATAGATTTTAAAATATAAACAGAAAAATACTCATGATCACATGACTACAGACATGAGGATATGAGGGAATCCATGTTTTCATCAAGTGCTATAAACCAGAGCTGCTATTTTTTTTTGGTCTTGTGTTCTATATTAGTTGCCTGTTTTCAAAGTGTCTTTTGCTTAACACGTGCAGATAACATAGGAGATGTCACTGTTAGGACTTTTTTCCTTTTTTGTTGTATGATTTTTTCCTACAGTTTTGAATGCTTGTGAACAATGCAGAATGGGAACCCCTCTTACTAGTACTACTACTACTACTAATTTTTTTTCAAAACCATGGTCAATAAGAGGGAACAGAAAAGGAGAACGTCATGTTAAAATTATATGTATTGACAACTTTTTATTATGGCTGTCATTCATCTTTCAATAGAATCAGTAATTCTTTTAAAATAAGAGTAGAAATAAAATGTAACTTTTTCTAGTTAAACTTTCTCACATTAAAGTAATTATTGTATTATATTTGGATTGCTTTTAATAAGCTTCTCCTGCATCAGGTGCTACAAAACTGTCTTTCTGCCCTGAGCTGTGGTTCCTTATTTTATCCTTCAAAGTGAAAATATGCTGTTAGCAGAAATAGTGAGCAACAGCAACATAAAAATGTTACAATTTTTTATGTATGTTAGGCACGAAATATGCACAAATTGGACAGTACATTACTGAGTAGACAGATCTAAAGAAACCCAAAACAACCCTGTTAAACAACAAATCTTTACCATACTTAGGCTGCTGTTTAAAACTTAACACTTTTATATTTTTGTATCCCTAAGAAGTGTGATTGCTTTTTATCACTGGTATGAGGGAATGGCAAACTCTGTTAACAGGTTGATGGTACTAGAATTGTATGAGCTTTCCACTCTGCTTCTCAGGGAGCTGATAAGTCAAAATAAGTAATAGGTACTGCTGCAAGGTTTACTTGGAGTATGGAGCTCATCCCCACAATGGGCCACCAAAGAGACCGCATAGTGTTTATAATTTAAAGTATTCTTCTTCCTTATATGAAATTGATTATTGCCTAGGATCTTTGGGGGTTTGTAACGTTTTTCTGAGCCTGATAGGTAACAGTGTTTGATGGAAGTTGAGCCAGTCATGTGTGTGCTGCCTGCAGATAGCTGCTCCAAGCATCTATAATTTGTTTAAAATGATTGGGTGGGGAAATTCTGAAGCAATCTTGTGAGAATGTGTGTCGCCTTGGAGGTAATGTACTAGTACACTAGAGTAGTAGGTTTATTGTTCCTGGGGCTGATGGTAAGTTGAGTATGTCATCAGGCTGCTGACTTGTATGCCTATCTGAGAGGAAAATGCATTACTGTAAGCCTGGAAAGAAAGTTATCAGCTCAGTAGGAAAGAATTCCACTACAGAACGGTGAGCAAAGAGTAGAAGACATTAGTAAATGAGCAACATGTATTGACAGGGACAATGAATGCATTCTGTAAAATGTCCTACTAAAATGAAAGGCTTGAAAAATAATTTGCTGTTTGCCCCCTGCAGAATAGCTCCGTTGGAAATTTGAAACACTTGTAGTTTATCTTAATTTAGAAGCATTACTAGGTTTTGACTGAGGAAGACGGGAAAAAAAACCAGCAAAGCCAGCATCTGTACATTAATGTTGCCTGTTTTCTTTGTTGTTAGTGCTTTACTTCTACTGTGAAAAAAAAAAAACTGGGGCATTTGTTGATAATCCAGAGAGGTGTAAGTGTAGGTGATGATCGCATTGTGTATAATTTCTGCAGTGTGATTGGCTGTTTGCTGCTTCTTGTCACACAAGTTGTTAGCTGTGGTGATGGCTATTTCTGTTAACGTAATAGAAGAGCCAGCAGAATTGGATTGTAAAGGTATTGCTCATCTGTTGTGAAGAAAGCACCCCTGCTCTTGGGTAGACATAGTCAGTTTTAGCACCTAACAGGAGGTTTTTGAGAATCTCAGGTGGCTTTGGTAAATGTTATTTAATGTTTCCATGGGTTTAACTGGATCAGTTACTTTGCTGTGGGGGTGGTGAGGCACTGGCATAGGTTTTCCAGAGAAGCTGTGAATGCCCCATCCATAGAGGTGCTCAAGGTCAGGTTGGATGGAGTTCTGAGCAACCTGGTCTAGTGGAAGATGTCCCTTCTTGTGTCAGGGGGGCTACAACGAGGAGATCTTTAAGGTTTGTTCCATCTTAAACCGGTCTGTGGCTCAGTGATTTTTCAGAACAAGTGGACAGTTTTGCCTCTGTACCCCAAGTGTTTCATCAACCAAGCCAACATGGAAGTAATTAAGCATTATATACTAGAGCATATCTTCAAACCCAGACTATTGTAATACAAGCAGAATATTCTGAGTGTGAGAGATTGCCTGGAAAAGAGAAATGGGTAAGGCACCTCAGTTTTCAGAGGCAACAAGCTAGTTTGGATACTGTTTATTAGAGCTAGTTAGCCATTTCTGGAATTCATCAAGTATCAATACACTCAAGTATTGAATATAAATTTATTAATTAAACTATTATTTTTATATGCTGATGAGTCTTCACTTGAGATATTTTGATGAGTAGTTGTAAATGTTTTTATGAAGAAAAAAATTGGGTGTAGGAAACTGCTTCTTGTTTTTTTAAGTAGAATACAGTTAAATGCTTGAGAGTTACGAAAACATCAGAGGCTTAAGTCTCAATAAAAACAAGTGAAAAATCTGTCTCAGTGAACATGGGTGAATAAGAAAACAAAATTTTTAAAGAAAAATGTGAGGCTTTTTTTATCTTTCTCTGAGGTTCTAAGAGAACCTTTGCTTCTAAGAGAAGCAATGATTGGAAACAAGTGAGAATAAGATTTAAATTTTCTGGCTGCTTCAGCATGTTCTTTTCTAAGTTTTTATTCGGGAAGCTCTGTGTATCAGAAATCAGGTTTGCATACATGTAACTAGTAGCCAGTTGGCACCCTGTTTGTGCATTAGTAGCCAAGCCAATAGAGCCAATGAAGCCTGCCTGTCTTCTGCTCTGTTCATGGTTCATTGCCATTTTTCAGGCTCCATAATGAGCTGCACTGACCTGTTTGTGTTTGTAGTACATGGAGACTCTAGCTTGGCCAGAAGCTGCAGTGGATTAGTGGTAAGTAGGGAATTTAAATGTGCATACCTTGATTCCTTGATCTGCAACAATGATGAATAAATCTACTGCAAACAACTTTCAGAGGAAGTATGGCAAAATAAAATAGTTTAGCACTATGTGTTTAGTGCTTTCTCTCTTTTTTTCTTAACCCTTGCACATTGATACTGGTGAGTAGCTATGAGTAGACAGATAGAAATGGTCAGAATTGTTTTTTAGGTTTCTTGTTGACCCTGATAAGTCCTTTAGTTTACCTTGTGGTAGAAACTGGTTTAAACTGTAGGGTTTTGACTCTTGTGTTTGACCTTTATGTAAGGGTTAATCACTTGCCATAATCTGCCTTGAGAATATGTAATCTCAATCTAATTGTAAAGGAGGTGATCTAGCCAAGGAATCTGACCTTTGTACCTTTGTACTTTTCTATCTGTTTTGAGATATGTATTCTGGACATTCACTTTCCTTTTCTCACTGAAAAGATAAAAACATGTAGTGGATTTCCTAGATTTGCTCTAGAACTAATAGACTACAGAACTGAAACTATGAATGAATCAAGTAGTCCTTTAGCATAGAGAAAGCAATACATTTACTTCAAGTAAATAGGTCTTGATAGAGTTGTCAAATGATAATTAAGGTTCTTACTGTATTTTGTGTCTCAAAACTGTTTAAATGTATAAAAGGTGTCTTATCAGCTAGAATAGTTTGTATTTTGTTTTAAATTTTAACTGTGCCACATTTTATTTTGCTGTTAGCAGATTCTAGGCTGATAAACCAGGTACTGTGAGGGAAGTTTTGAAAAGTGTTCATGTGTTATGGGTAGATGTCCTGTTACACAGTTCATGTGTTTGATAATCTGTACAAAAAGCAGGCTTGTTTTGCAGCATGGCAATGCTGTGTATGAATAATGCATGCTGTTTTTCAGATGAGGTTTTTGCCTGAATTCAGATAGTATGTTTAGCATTGAGATTTCAGTTGTACAGTATACATGTAGAGAATTCCATCTGAAATGACAGGTTTTTTCTTCATTTAAAGGAGGACATCTCTATCTTCACTTATCTTAAAACATTTTAATAACTGAGACTACCAATTATGATTTATAGGATTTGATTTTTGTGCTAAGGCCTTATCAAAAGCATCTAATAACGTGCTTTCTGCTGAGTTAATGATATGTTTTAGATGTCATTTCTTATACCTATCTTCAATAGCCATATTCAGACAGTGTGATTGTAATAATCAAGTTTCAATCAAACCATACTTAGTATGACAAATATTGCCTGAGATTGTAGTGCAGGTATTTGTGCTCTTGATAAAGGGCTTAATTTGACTCCTGGCAGAGATAGAGAACCACTATTGATTTTTATATCAGAATGCAAAATAGCTTTTATTTGTCATGTATGAGGGAAATTGCTTCTTAATTAAAACTAAATAAAACACTCACTCCATGGTTTTATACAGTAATACAAAAAGTATCATTTGTGTCTCAAATGTGTTCTTTTACAGGTCTGTAAAGGTTTGGTTAGAAATTATTTTTAACAAGCTAAACCACTTCTTAAACAGCTGCTGAAATCATATTTTTTTGTATTCCTCCTGGAATGTTTGTAGATTTACTGTACCCCAAGGCTCACCTGTTGTTTTTCCCTCCCCAAAGCAAATGTCAAAGAAATATTTGAACAAACTCTTATTCATCTTCAAATCCCGTTCAACTGGGACTGTGAGTTTATTCGACTGCATTTTGGACATAACAGGAAGAAGCATCTTAACTATTCAGAGTTCACTCAGTTTCTTCAGGTCAGTTATTAACCTTGTTCCAAAGCTGGAACTGAAATTAATTTAACTTCTAATAATATGCTAATACCATTATAAATTTTGAATTTATTCTGGTAGTGATAATCCTTATCTGATACTAATCCTGACAGCTAATGATGAGCTGTTATTTCTCCATACCAGTCTTGTAAGCAGTGTGTACTCATTGTGCTGTAACTTGAATATCATCCTTTAAAAGAATGGGACAGAACATACTGTTTGTGAGATTAACTGTTTTACTGATTGTTGTTAAACTGGGTTGAGGGTCTGCTTGTTCCGTCACAGGAATTCAAAAGCAAAACTAAGTTCTACCAGAGAAAGTTAGCATTCTTAATATAGCCAATTATTATTGACCATAAAAACTCCCCTATAGAGGTTTTAGCTTCTGTGCCATTTCTTTATTTTTATAAACATTCTAATACTTATCACTTTTTTTTCTCTCACTGGCATGCATGCTACCACACAAATACTGGGAATTTGGTCTTAAATGCAGCCAGCTTACAGGAAGTAAAATCTGATTTCCTGTGATGTTGCTGAACTACCCTTTAGGGATTGGGCTTTAAAGAATTTAACTTGTTGGACTGCACTTTGTGCTAAGCCAAAAATTACAGTTAAAATATATTATGAATTGAATATTATATTAGAAGGAAGGAAAGGAAAATGTCATCTATAAAAGATGGAGAAAGGGCAAATTAGGAGAAATTTACATTGTAATTAATGGAAAGGAAGTTCACAGAGTTGTTGGTAATTGCACTGAATTCCATAAATTAACATGCAATGACCACCTTGTGATATAACATAAAATTGCCTGTCTAGTAGATGTGAAGAAAAACAGATTATGCACTTTTAGAGCTGCCTTTGATGCAAGAAAAGTTTTGTATGTATTGTCTTAAAAGTAAGGAGTGATAGATGTGCTTCTACATAATCTGTAATTATTGCCGAAGATAAAAATATCTCATAGAATCACAGAATATTTTGTGTTATAAGGGATGTTTAAATGTCATCTAGTCCAATCTCCCTGCAATCTGCAGGGATGTCTTCAACTAGATCAGGTTGCTCAGAGCTCTGTTCAACCTGACCTTGAGTGTTTCTAGGGATGAAACATATACCACCTCCCTAGGCAACGTGTTCCAGAGCTTTACCACCCTTATTTAGTTTAGAATCATTACCCCTTGTCCTATCACAGCAGGCCGTACTAAATAGTCTGTCACCATCTTTCTGATAAGCCCCCCATATGTATTGAAAGGCTGCAGTAAGGTCTCCCAGGAGCCTTCTGTTTTCTTTTCCTCTCCAGGCAGAGCAGCCCAGCTCTGAGCCTTTTCTCAAAGTGGAGGTGCTCCAGTCCTCTCTCATTTTTATGGCCCTCCTCTGCACCTGCTTCCAAAGTGATTTGTTGGGAGCTTAGAGCAGAGTGATAAATGTCTGTTCTGGTTTTATATTTGTTTTTCCAAGATACTGCCATGTAAGATACAGTAACCGCTTACTGTCATAGTATGATTAAAACCCTTAGTAGGGAAGGCTAGTATGGGTTGCAGTAATTTCAGTATGTATACAATTTGGATATTTTTATCCCTTCTTTTAATATAAGACTCTTTTTCTCTTTTGGTCTAAAACTATCTTTTGGGGTTTGGGACTTGAATCAGAGTGGGTTTGTTGTACCCTGATCTAGAAAACGTTGTTCATGAGGTTATGAGAGTTGAGAAATTACTGTAGAGGTGATGTAAGGTGGATGGTTTGCTCTCTTTTTACTGTCTGTCAGATTGTGGTTATTTTTTAGCGGCTTCTAGAGGTCTGAATGACAGCTGAATGGGCTTTATTGTTTGCTTGAATAGAAGGAAACAACTTTTTCTGGATATAGAATTTATAACTATCATTATTATCTTGAGGTTAGGTTACCACAGTGATCTTTGTGTGAAGGTTTTTACAGTTTGTATAGGAGTTTTAAATTGTCTGAAATGAGTGACCGTTTGTGACATTATGGAAGATAACTGTTTGGGGCAATCTAAATCTGTATTATATAATTTTCACTTTCCTCCTGTTTATTTTCAAGTACTTTCCAGTGAGTTAGTATATAATAGCCCAGTCATATTTCATCTTGGATATGTAAGAGATCATCTCACTTTGTGTCTTCAAGATCAGTATCAGAAGTTTTTCTAGCACTTAAGTATTTAATTAAGGAATAGATAGCAGGCAGGACATGGATATGTGAAGTTCATTTCTTAAATCATTTAGTGAAAGTGCGTATTTCCTTACAGTTGAACTAAGGCTATTCTTTGACAGAGGAATGAATCTGTGGGAAAAATCAGTATGTAGACTTCTTATTTTAGTTGAGCTGGCCTTGAAGTTTAAACTGTAGTTACTCTATTGTCTATATGTACAGACCTGTTAGAGCATAAGAATATGAACTTAGTGAAAGTTTTGTGAACAGTGGGTTACAGAATCTGCTTCTAATCTGCTATCTCTGAATATTCATTCTAGGAGCTGCAGTCAGAACATGCAAGACAAGCCTTTGCATTGAAGGACAAAAATAAAAGTGGTCTGATAACTGGGCTGGACTTCAATGAGATCATGGTTACCATTCGCTCCCATATGCTAACTCCATTTGTGGAAGAAAACTTAGTTTCAGTAAGTGTTAACAAAAAGTTCCTTGAATTCAGAGTTTAATAGCAGTGATGTTTGAAGATGGCACAGCTTCTCTCCCACTTTGTCTTCTACCTGTTTATTACTCACTGCCTTGGTGCTAGAGATTATCAGCTTCATTACAGAGTGGGCAGGGTGAAACATGGCAGCATTCCTTGGCTGCAGTAGTGAAAAGGTTGGCAGTCTGATTTGCATGTTTAAAGTGCCATTTGGAGCAGTTTGAGTTAGTCTACTATACTTTCCACCAGAGCAGGGCAAACTACTTGGTACAGAAAGAATTATAGAGTTGTAGAACCATATAGGAAAAGACCCTCAAAATCAAATCCAATGGACGTTATTTAGGACAAAAGCATCCAGTTTTTATATTTGAATATATGACATCTCAGGAGCTGGAGACTACTTACAATTTTGTCCTTTTATATACTCTTGCATTCTTTTCTTTTTCAGATCAGAGTTTGGAAAATCAGTATGTAGATTCTAGAGGTAGAATGGTTACAGCCCTGATAGTTTGGCAAGATCTGTAGGTAAACTAATAACATACAACTTATAATCTGAAAGTATGTAGTATAAAAATTACATACAAATTAAATTTATATAGAAGATAATGTAATAACTTTTATCTTACTATCTTACCTATAAATCTTGCCTTGCCTTACTCATAAGGCATACTGTCTTCTATAAAATTTAGAGTTTCTACTAACTTTAGACTTTGAAGTAAATAGTCATTGATGTATGTGATGCAGGAAATCAGTTAGTGCCTTTATCTAAAGGCATTTGCATGTATTTCTCTGTCAGAAGATTACTTGGTGACACTTTTAATGTGTCTATCAGATAACTTGAACAATAACCTACTTACATGATTATATCCTAATTGTTTCCTAGTGTTCAATCTTTACCACAAAAATAGTATCCTGTTCCATAATTCTCCCCTCATGTTTCTATTAAAAATATCTTAAAATTACAGGAATAGAAAGATATCTTTAATTCTTTCATAATTTGCTAAAACGAGTGCGTCTGTAATTGTATCAAGATGTTGTAAAAGTGTTTAAGGTACTTAACTGTTTTCATTTAATTTTCAAAGGTAGCTGGTGGAACTGTATCACATCAGGTCAGCTTCTCCTTTTTCAATGCATTTAATGCCCTTTTGAATAACATGGATCTTGTTAGGAAGATATACAGTAATATAGCAGGTACAAGAAGAGATGTTGAAGTCACAAAAGGTAAGATACATTTCCTACAATTTATTAATTATTTAATTCTGTCAATTTTGTAATTGATGATGCTCATGGGTTAAGGTGAGTCAGAAGTCAGTTTATGGCCACTGGGAAAGTGTTATTTTAGCTGTGGGTGATTTTCATCCTCACAGGTTAGTAAATATTTTCAGTTAGCTCATTAAAGAGAAGATTCTGGCAGGAGTTATTGTTTGAATGAGTAGCTGCAAATCAGTATAATACTGAGGATTTTACAGCTCCTTGAAAGAGATGCATTGTTGCTTAGAGATAGGAAGGTCCTAGGGAATGTGGTGGAATGGGTCAAGTTTGAAAATCCGAGTGGTTTTACGTATAGATGATGCCAGTTAGTACGTAACAAATCCCTGTGCATGTAAAAGGTTGCCGTATTTGTCTTGCAACAGACATAAGCAGAGTGCTTTTGTAGCCATTTTATGACAAATTTTATCACCAGTTTTACTACCTGTATGGATGGGACCAGCCGAACCATTATGTGGTAAAAAGCATGCCAAGTTCTTTTTGTTTTTTTTATTCTTTTTCTTCCTCTTTGTTTAGCTTATATTCATATGCTCTGTGTATTTTTCCCTAAAGGAAAGCATAAAAGGCCTGTTCTCATCCTCCAAATTGTCCTAACAAATTGCCTAGCACTGTGTTTTGGTACAGATGCATAAATACATCTTGCTTGGATTTGTACTGAGAAAAAAGGCTGCTGTGTTTTCACTGCTTGGACTTGTTAACTGCAACTTGCCAATTATGTCATAAACATGTTGTATAATTTGGCCAGATGAATATCTAAGCTTGGAGTCATTCAGAGCTGTGAGAGGAAGAGCTCTGGACTTGATGGGAATAGATAAGTCAGTTGCCCTTAAAGCTGTGAATAATGGACCGTTTTTCTGTTATGTTCTGTTCTGCAGAAGTTCAGAAGCAGGAATCACAAATTGTGGGTGTCGTTTTATTAAGCTTGCTAATTTGAGGATTTTTGTTGTCTTTGGTGAATATTTACCGTAAGTCACAAGTTGTGGAGTCAGACGTGGTCTGTGTTGGGAAGGCCTGTTTCAGGATAGATGTTCTCCTAAAGATACCTTTTCCCTTTGCATTATGGATTTTGCTTCTTAGTGATAGACGTCATTTTTTTAAAATAAAATTATTTGAAAGGATTCAAAGAGGAAATTTGACAAACACAAATGTTGTATTTCTCTTTCCCTTTTAAATCCAGAGGAATTTACACACTCTGCAATCCACTTTGGACAAATTACACCACTGGAAATAGATATTCTCTACCAACTTACAGACTTATACAGTGTTACTGGGTAACATAATCATGAATTTTATCATTTTGCAATCATAATTTTTTGTGTTTTCTGTGTGACGTCTTATTTTTGCCCTAATTTTGAAAGGTTTTGTCTTCTATTTTGTTATAGTAACTGGTTCAATGTAAACTGATTTTGTTGTGTTCATGGGTTTTGTAAGTGAATTGTGTATGTCAAGCACAATTATTAATTGTTGTATTAAAGATACACATATGAAGTAGCAAAATACAATACACCCCAAAGGCTACAAATGCACTGGTTAATGTTTTGCGTGGATCTTTAATGCCTGCAAAATCTTATGTAGAAATAGCTAGAAATGGTTTAATTTGTGTATTATATTCCTTATTACTAGTAGTGAAGAACCTGCTTCTGAATAATCCATGTTTCCTTCATCTCCAAGCATTCTTTAATGCAGTGTAGCAGACTTCTTAGGTCTGCATTCAGATATGACAAGTGTCTTTTTTTAAACTCAGTTGTAGTTTGGGGGGTGTGGTCAGGAATACTGTACTTAATATGTTTGATGCTTTATCTAACCATAAATTGCTTTTCTCTGCCTTGTGTGAAGGCGCTTAACTTTGGCAGATATTGAGAGAATAGCACCACTGGCTGAAGGTGCATTGCCTTATAACCTGGCAGAGCTCCAGAGGCAGGTGGGTAGAAGAAAAAAAAATTGAAATTGAGTGAATGTTAACATGTACTTGCAAATGAAAATTAAGAATACTGCCCTTTAAACAGATTCCTGACAAGTGGAACATGCTGTGTGTATTGCTGTAAGGATAGAAATGGGGCAGGCTGTTAGATACTGTATGTGTCTAGACAAGGTATGAGGTGTCGGCATGGCCTGTTTAGATATGAGCATGCATGGATACTTGGATTCCTTACCATGAATACATTTGTTCACTCCTGAAAAGCCTTTCTGCAGGACGCAGCCCTCCATGAACTTCTCCAGCGTGAGTACTTCCTGTGGAGCCCAGCTCTTTACAGTCTCCTGCAGTGTGTGTCCCTTCCACGTGCTGCCGTCTCTCAGGAGTAGATTCTCGTGGGTCCTCCATGCAGTTGCAGCCTCCTTGGGGTGATCCACCTGTTCCTGTGTGGGGTCCTACAGGGTCTGCAGGGGAATCTCTACTCCAGTGCCTGGAGCAGCACCTCCTGCTCATTCACTGACCTTTGTACCAGCAGAATCGTTTCTCTCAAATGTTCTCACTCCTCTTACCAGCTGCCACTGCACAGGGTTTGTTCCCCCTTCTTAAATACGTTATCCCAGAGGTGCTACCAGTGACACTGATGGCCTTGGCCTTGGCCAGCGGTGCGTGTTGGCTCTGTCAGACATGAGGGAAGCTTCTGGCAGCTTCTCACAAAGCCACCCTTGTGTCCCCCACCCCCAGCTTTGCCACACAAATTCAATACACATAGTAAACAATATGAATATTAAACACAAAGCTTATAAATGTGTTCACCTCTCACCTCTCTGATGGACAAAATACTGACTTACTTCACTTTCCAGAACTACCTTTGTAGCTTGGCACTCTTTCAAAATGAGCTCACTGATAAAAATTTCCCTCATCACTAGAACAGAATATACTCTTCTCATACTCTTGAAGTAGTACATTATATTTTCATCTTATTCTACATTGTGTGTTAAAACCAGACACCAGAAAGCAAAATAATTTCATTTTATTTAGTTTATAAAGAACAGTCTTTTATTAGATCTTATCCTAAGTGAACAGTAAATTAAGTGTATTAACAAAATGAAAGATATCAGTTAATGGAGAGCAAATATCATCTCACTGCGGTCCAGCTGTCCCTGGGAAATGAAACCAATTCTGTAATCAGTTTTATATGATTTAAAAATCCCTTTGTAAATAAAAATCTAAATTTTTACATAAAATCACTCTGTATAAATGTGGTAGAAATGAAAATTAGCCTGCTTTCAACCATGTTTACTTTATTGTCAGTTTTTTTTCATTGTGTAAGATTTTTTTAAAGCTGAGCAGCTGAATATCCTATGGGCATGACAGCTACAGTAATTTTCTCTTTATAAATATTCATGATTTGAAAGCTATAGCATTAATTACATTCATTTACATATCCATCTGAACACACAAGTAAACTGAAAACTTTGTGAACACTTATTTAATAATATAAAATGACATTTCCTTCAGAAAGAATTTGATTTTTAACATTCAGTGATGCATTCACTAAGATTAATGTCTAAATGCAATGATTGGATTTTGATGAGAACTGTGTGAAGCTTCGAGAAAAAAGAATAATCTTAAACCAGCTGAAAGGCAGCAGGTGTGCTAAGCTAGGAGAAAATTTCAGTGGAATGAAGAACTAGTTCTGCTTCTAAGGCTTTTTGGGGTATTATTATTGATGTGAATCAAAAGAAATATATCTGAATTTTATAATTTTTTTTCATGGTTATTTTGGTTTTATTATCCTTTGAGGGGTTTGTGTGTGGTTTTGTTTTTTGTTTTTAATAGGAAAGCATAGTGGTTTTACAATAATGAGGTTATTCTTTAGATTTATTGCTTCTATTGCTTGTAAAGGCAGTAGATTTGACTTATGCTTTTTTATGCTGGTCTGCTTGTGCATTGTGTAATTTTGGTGCTACCTAGAATTTCTCTATTCTTCTCTGTTAAGCTATATTGTGGGGGAGGAGAATGTCTTGTGAAGGGAAGTGGTTTTAGCTGTACCTTTTTATTCTGTGGAAAAATGGTATCAAATATAATCCATGGTTTTTTACAGATAATGATCTGATCTTGACCTCATGGGCTCCTGTGCTGTGTTGTGTGTATACCGTGTAACACCTTATGCAGTGTGGGCAGGTTTTTGCTCATCCAGTGTAACACCAGCCCAGAGTGGCTGGTACTGAGGCTGTCCTTCTGTGATGCTTCAGTGAGCTGAGCTACCTTGGCTGGGTAGCTTTGGAGAGGGAGCTGGGGTGTGTGTGTGTGGGAATCTTTGTGAAAATTCCTAATACGCATGAGTCTGGAGTCTGGACATTCCAGCTGTCCTGGCAGAAGCACATCTGCTAACAGTACAGGGTACTTTTAGGAAGAACAGATTTGCGTTTGGTCTTTAGTATATGCTTTACTATGGAATTTAACAGTTAATATCTTGGCCCCTTAGATAGCCCAAACAATCTATACTGCATAATATCAATTCTTCTCTAATTGTCTTATTTATGGTTGGACAAAACTTGGGCCCATATTATATATTTTATAGTGCAACTTTGTGAACATGTCTTGTTAATCAGTTCAGTTACCTTGTTTCTAATAGCCATTTAATAACATAATTATGAATCTCTGCAAATACTTTCTGTACAGACTGTTTTATTTAGAATACTTAACACATTTATGACAGTGTATGTAATTGAAAGGATTGAGGTCAGCATTGCTCTGTAAATTAGCAACTGCATGAAAAAGTCTTGTCTGCTGTTCTGAAGACATGAAATTTCATGTTTGTGCTATGCATTAATGCATCTGTAGTATTAAAATATGTCCTGTGCTGATAGAGCCTGTCTGTGAGCTATTCTGTGAATTCCTTTTGAAATACTGAATTTTATTTGAGTCAAAAGGGAGTTCAGTGCCTTACAAATTCAAAGGCAACAGAATAGAAAATAACAAAGTTGTTTAGAGTTTCTGTCTTCTTTTTCTTGAACATCATTGTTCTGGTTGTATCAGTGTACTGGTTTGGCACAACCAGGATTATGTAAGGAATATTTTTTAGAAGTATTTGGAAAATGTGCTTCATCCGTTAGGCACAATAGACATTATCTAGTAATTACTTTTCCTTCTTCCTCCTGAACATAAAGCTAGTAATTTTTATCAGATTCTTTCTGTACCATTGTAAAAGTAATTCACAGATGCCTTTGTTTTCCTGTGCAGATTTTCAAGCTTTTTTTTCATTTCTTTTTCCCTCACACAGCAATCTTTTGGAGAATTAGGCAGACCTATTTGGCTCCAGGTAGCTGAGTCAGCTTACAGGTTCACTTTAGGCTCAGTTGCTGGAGGTGAGTGATACTTCTGCTTTCTGTTTCCAAGCTTGGGGTACTTTACACTGTTTTGCCAGACCTCATCTAAGGTGGATGTCTTGGTTATACATGTGTAAAATTGGATGTTGGAACCATTTTAGTTGTGCTATTCCCTTTCTTTCCTTATCACTTGGATTCTAGAACCCCTCCACAGTCCTTTGGAAGTATGCCAGTAACAGATTTCCTTAGTGGCAATTCAGATAGGTGTTCTTCATTCTGCACACCTTGTTTTATGTAACAGTGTCATCCATTCTCCTTGAGACTTCTTTTCCTAGACCTTCATTATTGTTCTTTCTTACCTCCAACGTACCAGAGGTCTTACCAGCTTATATATTCTTTGTGTTTAAATGAATGCCACAGAAAATCATCACAATAATTATATACTACACCAACAATGACATTGCAGAAATAATCCTCCAGATGCTTTCTTACAGCTGTTGGTGCTACTGCAGTGTATCCCATAGACCTGGTGAAAACTCGTATGCAGAATCAGCGCACCACAGGTTCAGTCGTAGGAGAGTTGATGTATAAGAACAGCTTTGACTGCTTTAAAAAGGTTTTGCGTTTTGAAGGCTTTTTTGGTCTTTACAGAGGTAAGTGAATTTAAAAACAAATAGCTATATCAAGTCAGTAATTTTCTGTCCCCCGTTTTTTATTTAATACCTCAACAGCTAGTTTCCTAAGGGAAAACCAGAATACTTGATATCGTGTTTAATTTTGCTTTCATTTCTGAGCTGAGTATTTTTCTTCCACCTTTCATCATGAACAATTGCTGGGGAAAACTGGGCTTTTTCTTCTTGTTGTTAGTGATTTGCTCCTTGCTGCTTAAGTAACTTAAATATCTTCTTTTTGGGGTGTAAGTGTTGAAGATATAATTGTAATCTCACAAGTTAAGGATTGCAAGTTTTGGCTGGGGTCAGACATCAGGAGCAGATTAGCATCTGAGGAATAAAGATGGGTTTTGCAGCAAATATTTTTTGTTAAGAGACAAAAGACAGTAACTTGGAAATGTATCTGTAAACTGGATGCAAGATCTTACGCCTCATACTTTTGCAGGTAGTCGGACTTGTTTTATAATTTTATCTTGTGGACAGAAGTTGCATTCTGCTGTTGAAGTATGTTGCTCTGTTTTACTTTAAAATATCACCAGTGAAACTCAGAAAATTTTATTATTAAAAAAGAGTAAAACTCTAAGATACAGGTTAAGAATTCAGCTTTTTATCAATTAGGCTGAGTTTTTATCACATTTGTAAGGTGACTTACATACAGGGTACATGCTTGCCAGCCCTCTGAATACATACCTAGTTGAATTCTCTGTTTTTAATTCTAATTTCTTATAAATTTATGAAGTTCACAGTTTCCATAAGGATCAGCAAAGTCTTTATTAATTGGCACGCCTGGTTCTTTAGCTGCAGCAAACTCACGTGATGTCTACAGCATTTTGTTCTACTTTGTGTTGTGTTCTGGCAGTAAAGACACTGGGCAGTGTCCTTTACGGACAGTACCTAAGAAGTTTTTACACGTGAAAATCTGTGTGTTCTGGCTAAAGTGTGTTTTGTGGTCTTTCAGGATTTTGCTATGCAAGTAAGTAAGGGGAGGAATATGTTGGTGCAAAGTTAATGAAATAGCTATAGTCTGTGTAAATCATGACTTACTGGTAAATTGTTTTCTTTTTTTGATGTTAAATCCTTCATAAAAGCAAATATGTGAGTTAGATCTATGAGACTCATTCTTCAGTGCTGTTCTACATTACTGTTTTCTTTCTCTTCCCTCCCCCACTCTATTTTTGCACAGCAGCAATTAAAATAACTTGTTATTTTAATTTTGTTTCTGACGTTACTCAAGCACTTTGAAATCAAGGATGATTCCATTGATGAGTTAAAAGCAGTGTTTTACACTTGAAAAAAATGTTCTTCTTTGAAAGAATATCAGTTTGCTAAACTTTTTAATAATCTGTTTAATAATTGTTTTTAAGATTGTTTAGGATAAGAAGTTCATGTAGTTGTTTTGAAACTGTTACAGTTAATGGTCCGCATGTTACTAAGATTTGGACTCAGAAATTTAGATAGTCTGTTGGAAGTATGTTAAACCAAACAGCAGAAACACTTATGGAGTTTACTGTGGGTCTGTTACTGGGTTCTTATATTCCTGAGCTGGATTATCCTAATTGCACTGTAATATAACAATACATCTATACCATAATATAACGGTGCAATGTACCTGAAGTTCAAAAGTTGTTTCCTGAAGTTCAAAAAATAGAACTGAACACAAACCAGAAATGTTATAATTCTAAATAAAACCTTACAATTTTTGGTCAAGAAAATAAAGAAACTTTTGAGTCTTGGCATCCAACTTCAGAATTAATAGAGTTTCTTCTCAGTCCCTTACTAGACCATGGTGTGTCCTAGGTTCTGTGGCACATCAAATGTGTGTGCCCAGTATGTTCAGCTACATAAAAAAAGGAAGTGGAGGATTGTCTTGTGGTGTTTTGTCTGGTGGTTTTGGTTTTTTTAAGCATAGGCATTGCAGAACTGCATTGTCTTTTCATGGTAGATTGGAAATTCAGGCTGGGAGGGCACCATTTCTTTTTGTTACTGTCAACCTTTCATTGTGTTTAATAGCTACCTTTCCTCAGCATAGTAAGTCTGTAAATTGCACAGACTGTCGTATGTTGGAAGAACACACGACACTGTGTATATTAACTGTGTATATTAACTGCTGCACTTTCTATTAAAGCACCTTTGTTCTGAGCTTCCTTTTAAGGAAGTAGTAAAAACATTCTGCAGAATGAGTACTTCTGTGAATTTTGAACATGTAACATTTTTAGCTATGATTTCTCTATACTTAACAAATAGTGGAAAGTGGCATTGCTATACTTTTGTTGCTGTGGGTTTTTTTTTTGTTAGTTAACTGGCAAAAACTTTTGACAAAATGGTATTTCATAACCATGGAATAATATTAGGAAGTGGCCATATCCAATACAAACAACTTTCTTTTGAGTTTTATGATCTAAACTTATGCCAAAATTACTGTGGAGAAAATGGGTTTAAAAATAACAGATGCTGTTATAATGTGCTATGTTTGGAAGTTAAGACTGCCATCTACTGATTTTTTTCTTAAACCTATTAGTTCCTAGAAAAGTGCTTGTGCATTTTTCAAATGACAGTTCATTTTCATAGTAGCTATTTTCTAGGAGCAAGGGCCTTGCCAAAATCAGTTTCTGTCCACTAATCCCTTCTCTTAGTAAGATTAAAAAATGCTTAATAGTTATAGGGTTTAAAGAAGTTCATGCTACCATGCTGAACTGAACAAGAGAAAATCCTTCTTACCCTTAGTTGACTCGAGTCTTCAGAAAACTCAGGTTAGTGAGTCAAGTAGAAGTGAGTTGATAATTTATCATAGTCATGTGTCTATCTCACAGTTACTATCCCATTTTAAAAAGTGATTGCAAGCTTTATGGGAAAATGATGCTAAGGGGCTAAAAAAGTCAAACAAACTCTTATGTAGTAGACATATCCAAGGTATATGTTTGGTCCTTAAACTTTTTTCCTTCGGTACAGCAACAGTATCAGGCTTGACTTAGTTGAGGAAGGTAGATCTGGTCACACATTTCATTAAAATTTTCAGCAGAAATTGTAATACAAAATTATACTGGTATGAATATGCAGTACTCTAGCAGCGTCCCATACTTAAATGCCATCCACCTCAAAGGATATTCCCTGTGCAGAAAGGCATTTCTGTACAGCACTGATAAAATACTATTTTCTCTATTAGGAAGATAATGTTGCCTTATGATGTCTTTGTTTCTATAGGCTTGTTACCACAGCTGATAGGTGTTGCACCAGAAAAGGCTATTAAGCTAACTGTACGTATCTTTTTTTTTTTTTTCCTTTCCTCCCTGGCATCCTTTTGTTTGTTAACATGCACAGGATTTATTTCCTAATATGTGTGAGAGATGACCACTTGCAAGCATTCTAACATATATGGCTACAGATTTACTTGATATATATTAATAAGGAAGAAAATTAATTTGAAATAGTCTGTAATATATTGTATCTTTATTAGGTTAATGACTTTGTCAGAGACAAATTTACCAAGAAAGATGGTTCCATTCCATTCCCTGCAGAGGTCCTTGCTGGAGGCTGTGTAAGTATCTGTCCTGTATTCCTAGGAAAAATTAATTCTCACTCATTACCAGAATAGTTGGAATTATAGTTAATGGGTGTGCTTTGTCAATTTGAACAGAAGTGCTCTTTTTTCTCCCAGTCACAAGAACTAAAAAAAGTACTTTTTCTGTTTGGAAAGCTTGGCATACTTCTGAATTAAGTTCTCTTGGAAGGATGTGCTTAAGCAACTTGTTTTGGCCCAGTTTATAACTTTCAGTTTCAGCAGTGGTTTCATACACAAAAACTGAAGAGGAGGGTGCCCTGTTCTCCCTTTCCATATGTTCTACTGGGTTGCTATTCCTGATTAGTTTGGGAAGATATAGGTACTCCTTGAGAATGGATTATAGGCATGATTAAGTTTCCTTCAGGGGAGGGATGGAGATGTCTAGAATGTTTTAAGGAAATCTAATTCTTGCTGAAGATTTTAAGAAGAAAAAGAAATACATTCTTCAACTTGCTGTATGTGAAATTTTTACTGTTGTGAAAAGATGGAAAAAATGAACAATATAGCCTTACCTTTCATGTAACATGTATAAGTGAATTATCTGTTTAAATGTCTTTGTATAAAATGCAGCTATGTTACTCCAGATGCTAATTACATCCCTCATCCAAATACAGTTAAAAAACAAACCATGTTTTTGTTGAAATTGAGGGCTGTAATTCAGTGGATGTTTTAGCAATCTGTAAGTGGTTTGAATTGATGCTGGATTTCTTTTGGTTTTGCACATTGGCTAATTTCATTTGTGGGATTCCCCGACAGTTGTTAACCCTATAATATGTTTAAGGCTTGAGTTGAGTTTCTTTTGTAGCAGAGAATACTAATGACTTCCAGTTGAGTAGGCTGACAGGCTGGTATAAAACCTCCTTGGCTCACAACAAAACCTGGGGCAGAAAGGTTGTTGACCTCTGCAAACTTTTAATTCAAAGAAACAGCCCTGAAGGGAGACTGCTTATAGTTCTGCCTGATTGAATTTGGCAGCCTGGTACATACTTGAGTCTTCACCTGTCAGTGTACAAAGTTTATTTTCTGAGAAATGTGAGAAAGCAGCTCTAATGCATAGCTAGCAGAAGACTAACCTTGTTCTGGAAAGCTCAGTAACGCAGAAAGCAAATACAGGTCATCTGTAATGGCAGAAAATATAATTCATTTGTGTTTGTGTTGTGCTTAAATTCATAATTAAAGTCAAACATCTGATAATGAATTTTATTATTTGACATTATTTTGTACTTAAATATCTAGTACTAAATTCAGTCTAAATTAGAGCCTTTTTCACTTGCTAGGTACTCCTTTTTCAAAATAACTTCATTGGCTTACTGTAGTGAACATGCAAAAATTGGGGAGAAATTGAGATTCAGATAAGCTTTCTGAGATTTGGGTGTTTTTTCGAAGATGAGCAGATTTGTAGTCTGTCCAAACAGAACACCTTCTACCTGACTGTCTGAACTGATATTTTCATCTCCTTTTTCAAGATAACATTAATCTCACTCGATCTGGGAGAATTTTACAAAATTACGGAAGCGTTGGTCAAAGATTAGCAACCTGAGGGATGTTTCTTTGTGGCTTCCTCTGGATCATCTGATATCTTACCAGCTGAAGATTTTTTTGTCTCTGCTGCTGCTTAGTTCAGTTTTAGCAATTTCACTTCTTCCTAAATAGCAGAATCTTTGTTGGCAAGCTTATAAGGTTAAGAGTCTGAAAGTATCAGTTGGCTAAAGCAGGGGCAATTCGATATTAGTCTTTCTTTTTTTCATCTCAGACCTTTTTGTTCTCATTTTGACAGCTCTTTTCTGTGTTGACTTGCTTGGAAATAATATTGGTCGTCACACTTCTGTTGTTATTGTGTTCTGTTTTTCTACAAAATATTATGGGGTGCAACCAATTCCATCCAAGGAAGGGCCACAAGTAAGCTTAGTCCACTTCCTTGTAGGGGCACAAAAGGCTTTGTGTTTGGGTGATGCTACCTTTAATTTTTTCTTTATTCTCTTCCCTCTCTCTCTGTTAGTACAAAATGATGGATTAATGTGGGAATGTTTGGATTTTATATACACCAAAATCACTTTCAGCATTTAGATTTGGATAACTCAGGTTTTTGTGGCTTTTTGTTACTGTGTGTTACTTAAAACACTTAAGTATTTTGCTAATAGTATACTATAAATATAGACTAAAATAAACCCATACGTTTTTACCTTGTCATAATATCAGAAGGAATAGCATTATGCCCACATGTTGCTCTCAGAGATGGACTTAGTA